>NC_090440.1:765367239-765684739 GCF_031143425.1 Pleurodeles waltl
TAACAAAAATCCCATATAATTTGGCACCAGAGTTGACCTCTGTTTAAATTATTTTTGTCTACAATGGAGATGGAGCTGCTCAGTGTTGACAACTTCAGCAAGGCTGCGCTGCAGAGGATCTGCAAGAAGAGGGGGCTGAATGCAGGCAAGAGGTCCACAAAGTTTGACCTCCAGATAGCGATCCATGCCTCTGAGGAGGCCAAGAGGATGCAGTCCACACTTGAGAAACAGAAAGATGACAATCCTGAGGAGAATGGACTGGGCGTGAATGAGGAGGAGGAGAAGGTCCTGCCATTGGTCCTGCGCTGCAGAAGGAGCATAAATTACTCCCAGGAGAGGATCCCCTTGGAAGGGCAGGATTTTTTTTTATTTTTTATAATTGCATAGCTACAGATTGGATTTTTGTTGTTTTGGTGTCCAGTAACTTATTAAATTTTACCCTTTTTTTCTAAATGTGTGTGGGATTTTTCTTGTGTTTGTGTACTACTGTTTCTGTCCTGCATACATACTTCACACGTTGCCTCTAAGTGCTTTTATGCCAAGCTGCCGGATTATTTAGCACAGGTTAATTTAGTTACTTTAGTGGTTCACCCTGATGAGGAGTGTGGCTGTTGGTTGAGCGGGGTTCATCCTCCCTCAACCAACAACCCAGGTTCTCACAGGGCCCAATTCACAAAGGCATGTGAGTGTGAGAAGGTAGCCTCTTTCTAGCCTTGTTACCCCCACTTTTGGCCTGTTTGTGAGTGTATGTCAGGGTGTTTGTCACTGTTTTCACTGTCTCACTGGGATCCTGATGGCCAGGCCTCAGTGCTCATAGTGAGAACACCATGTTTTCAGTATGGTTGTTATGTGTCACTGGGATCCTGCTAGTCAGGACCCCAGTGCTCATAGGTTTGTGGCCTATATGTATGTGTCACTGGGACCCTGTCACACAGGGCCTCAGTGCTCATAGGTGTGCATGTATATGTTCCCTGTGTGGTGCCTAACTGTCTCACTGAGGCTCTGCTAACCAGAACCTCAGTGGTTATGCTCTCTCATTACTTTCAAATTGTCACTAACAGGCTAGTGACCATTTTTACCAATTTACATTGGCTTACTGGAACACCCTTATAATTCCCTAGTATATGGTACTGAGGTACCCAGGGTATTGGGGTTCCAGGAGATCCCTATGGGCTGCAGCATTTCTTTTGCCACCCATAGGGAGCTCTGACAATTCTTACACAGGCCTGCCACTGCAGCCTGAGTGAAATAACGTCCACGTTATTTCACAGCCATTTTACACTGCACTTAAGTAACTTATAAGTCACCTATATGTCTAACCTTTACCTGGTAAAGGTTGGGTGCAAAGTTACTTAGTGTGAGGGCACCCTGGCACTAGCCAAGGTGCCCCCACATTGTTCAGAGCCAATTCCCTGAACTTTGTGAGTGCGGGGACACCATTACACGCGTGCACTACATATAGGTCACTACCTATATGTAGCTTCACCATGGTAACTCCGAATATGGCCATGTAACATGTCTATGATCATGGAATTGCCCCCTCTATACCATCCTGGCATAGTTGGCACAATCCCATGATCCCAGTGGTCTGTAGCACAGACCCTGGTACTGCCAAAACTGCCCTTCCTGGGGTTTCACTGCAGCTGCTGCTGCTGCTGCCAACCCCTCAGACAGGCAGCTGCCCTCCTGGGGTCCAGCCAGGCCTGGCCCAGGATGGCAGAACAAAGAACTTCCTCTGAGAGAGGGTGTGACACCCTCTCCCTTTGGAAAATGGTGTGAAGGCAGGGGAGGAGTAGCCTCCCCCAGCCTCTGGAAATGCTTTCTTGGGCACAGATGTGCCCAATTCTGCATAAGCCAGTCTACACCGGTTCAGGGACCCCTTAGCCCCTGCTCTGGCGCGAAACTGGACAAAGGAAAGGGGAGTGACCACTCCCCTGACCTGCACCTCCCCTGGGAGGTGTCCAGAGCTCCTCCAGTGTGCTCCAGACCTCTGCCATCTTGGAAACAGAGGTGCTGCTGGCACACTGGACTGCTCTGAGTGGCCAGTGCCACCAGGTGACGTCAGAGACTCCTTGTGATAGGCTCCTTCAGGTGTTAGTAGCCTTTCCTCTCTCCTAGGTAGCCAAACCCTCTTTTCTGGCTATTTAGGGTCTCTGTCTCTGGGGAAACTTTAGATAACGAATGCATGAGCTCAGCCGAGTTCCTCTGCATCTCCCTCTTCACCTTCTGATAAGGAATCGACCGCTGACCGCGCTGGAAGCCTGCAAACCTGCAACATAGTAGCAAAGACGACTACTGCAACTCTGTAACGCTGATCCTGCCGCCTTCTCGATTGTTTTCCTGCTTGTGCATGCTGTGGGGGTAGTCTGCCTCCTCTCTGCACCAGAAGCTCCGAAGAAATCTCCCGTGGGTCGACGGAATCTTCCCCCTGCAAACCGCAGGCACCAAAAAGCTGCATTACCGGTCCCTTGGGTCTCCTCTCAGCACGACGAGCGAGGTCCCTCGAATCCAGCGACACCGTCCAAGTGACCCCCACAGTCCAGTGACTCTTCAGCCCAAGTTTGGTGGAGGTAAGTCCTTGCCTCACCTCGCTGGGCTGCATTGCTGGGAACCGCGACTTTGCAAGCTACTCCGGCCCCTGTGCACTTCCGGCGGAAATCCTTCGTGCACAGCCAAGCCTGGGTCCACGGCACTCTAACCTGCATTGCACGACTTTCTAAGTTGGTCTCCGGCGACGTGGGACTCCTTTGTGCAACTTCGGCGAGCACCGTTTCACGCATCCTCGTAGTGCCTGTTTCTGGCACTTCTCCGGGTGCTACCTGCTTCAGTGAGGGCTCTTTGTCTTGCTCGACGTCCCCTCTCTCTGCAGGTCCAATTTGCGACCTCCTGGTCCCTCCTGGGCCCCAGCAGCGTCCAAAAACGCCAAACGCACGATTTGCGTGTAGCAAGGCTTGTTGGCGTCCATCCGGCGGGAAAACACTTCTGCACGACTCTCCAAGGCGTGGGGGATCCATCCTCCAAAGGGGAAGTCTCTAGCCCTTGTCGTTCCTGCAGTATTCACAGTTCTTCAGCCTAGTAAGAGCTTCTTTGCACCAACCGCTGGCATTTCTTGGGCATCTGCCCATCTCTGAGCTGCTTGTGACTTTTGGACTTGGTCCCCTTGTTCCACAGGTACCCTCAGTCAGGAATCCATCGTTGTTGCATTGCTGATTTGTGTTTTCCTTGCATTTTCCCTCTAACACGACTATTTTGTCCTTAGGGGAACTTTGGTGCACTTTGCACTCACTTTTCAGGGTCTTGGGGAGGGTTATTTTGCTAACTCTCACTATTTTCTAATAGTCCCAGCGACCCTCTACAAGGTCACATAGGTTTGGGGTCCATTCGTGGTTCGCATTCCACTTCTGGAGTATATGGTTTGTGTTGCCCCTATCCCTATGTTTCCCCATTGCATCCTATTGTAACTATACATTGTTTGCACTGTTTTCTAAGACTATATTGCATATTTTTGCTATTGTGTATATATATCTTGTGTATATTTCCTATCCTCTCACTGAGGGTACACTCTAAGATACTTTGGCATATTGTCATAAAAATAAAGTACCTTTATTTTTAGTATAACTGTGTATTGTGTTTTCTTATGATATTGTGCATATGACACTAAGTGGTACTGTAGTAGCTTCACACGTCTCCTAGTTCAGCCTAAGCTGCTCTGCTAAGCTACCATTATCTATCAGCCTAAGCTGCTAGACACCCTATACACTAATAAGGGATAACTGGGCCTGGTGCAAGGTGCAAGTACCCCTTGGTACTCACTACAAGCCAGTCCAGCCTCCTACAGTGAGTGTACATAAATAAGTATTACAAGAGTACTACTTTGGTGAATAGCACCTGCAGAACTTTGCAATTATTTTCCTTTTCAGAAAAGGTTACACTGGTTTAGCTGTCTGAAAACGGTGATGTTTCATGCAGTGAAATTTTATATTAAAAAGCACAACATTCTGACAGGTAACTATATCATATGGAAAATGGCTAATCGAAGACACATTTTGGATACGTTGAGAATGTCTACATTCGGAAAATATAGCGATGCCTATTGAATTGAGTGTAAACAGTAGTAAAGATAACTGCTTCAGTTAGTAGCTGACATTCTAACAAAATATGTTAAGAATTGAAAATAAAAAATAGAGTGAAATCCAACAACTATGCATATCTTAGTTTCCTTTTGCCAGAGGCCCGTTCCCTTTCCATCAGAATAAAAAAAAAGTCAGTGAATGAGCATCCCATTCACAAAAATAATAAGCCTAGGGGCATAAATGCACAACTATACCTGGGAATTAACGGAATTCTAAGGGTTACACTCAGAACTGTGTGACATGCATACATTTTCACAAGTAAATCTACTAGCCATGCGACTCTCCCCTCTGACCCTTTAATAATGACCAGTGTTTTTTCAGAAATTTACAGCAAGGTGTATGTTTTTTCCTTAAGGAGTGGAGAGATTCCTTCGCCCATCCAATTATATGTAGATGTTCTCCCATTATCTTTCTTATACAGGGAACACAATAACTTTGGCTGTAACATCACTTTTTCAAGGAAAGAAATGGTGCGAGGGCATATTTGGTAAATCCTACAAACATTCTCGAACTTACAGTTACGACTTTTTGGTAGTTAACAAAATATGGCAAGCCCTTCAGCACCTCCCTCCTCTCTACCCCGCCACAGAGGTGTCTGGTTTTCATTGCGGTAAGTGTTTTTTCTCAATATTAAAAAGAAAAACCCCATCTCTTTGCACACCTAATTCCCAAGAAGGGGCACACAATATTTTGTATTAATCATACCCTTAGGCCCTGCCCAATAACTGTGGGAAACATTGTAGCAAACAATTTTTTTTATCTATTCAAGTCCCGGAGTTCTCTTATTATATATAACAGTTCGTTATTTTATGTGTACAAATATTTTATACAGGTGTATTTGAATACTTACTTGAGTTTTTACTTGCGAGATAATCTGTAGGTCAGATGAAGCGAGCTCTGCTTTTCCATTGTAAAAGGAGGCTTATTTTCGAATGCTTGATCAAAAGGTTGGTATCTAATGTATGCAGGATCAATCTACAAAAAAAATACTATTAAAACACTGTGTACATCAAAACTGATTGAGAAAGTATATGGACAGTGATATTAACATTCAATGGATTGATTCAAATGGATCATAAATGCTATATCAAAGTCCTTGCAGGGATTGCGCAGACACCACTTGGTAACTTCAACTGTAGCACTCACATCTCAATATATTCCTCCGAATAGCACAGTGTTAAAACTAATACAATTTATCGATTTCCTTCTGGAAATTATTTAACAATGGTTTGCTTATCTTACACAGCTGTATTTTTGGAAGAAAATACTTTATTACTTCAGTTGTGATAATTTCAGCATTTTATGGGTGCGGTATTCTAACACCTGCGCAAACCTACACAACATTTAAATGTTTAATCATAACCTAATGGAATATCTGCCAACCTTCGTTCTAGGGCAAGCTGACTGTAATCACAGCCACATCTTTTTATGAAAGAGCTGCTGATTATCTGTCAACTGTACTAAGTAAGTAGCAGCTTTTAAGAATTGTGAAGCCCCTTGTCCAGATTCCAGAATCAGTGTTCGTGGTTCAATGGGGCAAAAAGGCCATGCTCTGTACCAACGGCAACCCCTATAAAGACAATCCTAGGGCTCTATCATGAGTTAAAGGTGCCAGAGAAAAAAGCTGGCCATGCAGGATTCATTTATGCTGAGTGCATAAAGATAGGAGCCTTATGAACAGATGACAAATGAAAACATTTGATAAAATGAAAGAAGAACACCAAATTTAGCCAGGGCAGTTCCTACTTTACACCAGATTAACATGAAAGAGGAGGGTCCTCTGGCCACAGTTCCCGGGCTGGCCTCCGAAATAAGACAACCACACTGCTGTATCAGGACGTTATATATCGGTCATATATAAAGTCCTAGCCAATGAAAGGCTTGCACAGAATTGAAAGTGAGCTATAAATTGAATACAGCTTGCAAAGCTCACTAACTGACAAGCAATGGGAGGTAGCAATAAATGATCCGAAAGCTAGTTCCAGTAACGTAAGATTTCAACTAGTACAGTGGAAATACTTATTCCGTATCTATTACCCCCCAACTGGTCCTCAATAAAATACGCCCAAGCAAATAAGAGACGTGTCCCAAATGTAACACGTCATGTAAATGTGGTACAATAGGAGAATACTGTGAAGTGGTAGTAAGAAGGCTACACAAAACAGAAGAAACCACACACAAACTCCTAAGTGTTGTTTTTGCTGGGACTGTACTCGAGCCCCTGAAAGAAAAC
This sequence comes from Pleurodeles waltl, assembly GCF_031143425.1. Taxonomy (NCBI): domain Eukaryota; kingdom Metazoa; phylum Chordata; class Amphibia; order Caudata; family Salamandridae; genus Pleurodeles; species Pleurodeles waltl. Next base: position 765,373,606 of record NC_090440.1, read on the forward strand.
ATTACAAAACAGATTTGTATCCTTGGGTTTGGTCTTTAGTGGCCTTGCATTGACACAAAAAGAAGTGAGTAGCTGGTGAAAAAGACCTGAATCAGAAGGATTGGCAGAAGAAAAAAAACATAATGTCATCAGTTCGAACTGATGATATCTTTACAGAAGATCTGAATGTTTGGTCTCATTAATCAGGAAGAGTAATAAATTCACAAGCATAAGGTGGTAGAGAAAACCACTTCACAAAACAGTTGCCAATCCCGGGTAAAGAAACTAATATCTATGGTCACTATTGTGCAAAAGTTGTTAGATAATGGTACATGAAAACATGATTGTACATAACCATACCTTTACTGGCAAATTATAAGTTACTATAAGATGAAAAAGTATTGTATCCTACTATTACAAAATAAATATAAAAACTTTTTTTTTAAACTATACACACGTAATAGAGTAGTCACTTCTTACTGAAGAGCATCCACGATTTACTGTTAAATTTTCATCAACTGAAGCAATGAGGAAGTGATACCAAAGACAACCCAATGTCTTGGATGAAACTGCTGAACAAATCCCTCCCCCCACTACATAAGAGCTGCAACAAGCCAGATACTGAAAGATGTAAATCTTTCAGTCCTTTAGTAAGTTGTCCATTATTATTATGATTGGCGTCAATTTGTGCCTTTCTGTTATTCATTGATTTGCAAGGAAGACACCTTCAATATGTTCATTCATATTGCAGCCTTGCATGGTAATTGAACTTCATAATACTTCTGCATGATTGTCCACATAGGATTAGGTCTTGTGGAAATACACATTTGCTCTTTTAAATTACACTATAATAGATACACTAACTAGGATTCACAGATATTCCCATCAAAAGTTAACATGTTATGGTTTTTCCCAAGTCAATAAACTAAAAAATAAAACCAAAACAAATAGGGCATGCTCCCGGTTAGAAAGGTCAACTCACACAATACAGCAGGTGTAACTGAGATGCCTAAAAGCAAGCATGAGTGTGATCCTCCACAAGATCTACATCATTTTCATGTTAATTGTTTTAGAGTGGATAATGTTGAGGGACTGGTGCAGTCCTTGTACTAAACCTGCAACACCAACAGGACTGGAGAGTTGATTGCCTGTAATAATAAGGCGCAACAACTCAAAAGGAGTTTTGTAAATGAAATCAGTAAAAAGAAAAATAAGTTTGTCTTCTGTACTACTAGAAGAAGATATGTGTAACACATGGAAAGATTGTAAGCAACATGAAGTGACAAGAAGGTGATGTGCGGCCTTATATCAACCCTCTAAAAGGTATCAATGTGTAGGGGGTGATGCTGTTGCTCAGATTAGAGCGGGTACAGTAAATCTGACCGGTCCAAAGTCCAACATTTTCCATACTTTAGCTTAGGATGAAATAGGAGCAATGGATTTGACCTCCCCAAATCTAATTTGCATTGAACTTTTGTTAAGATGTTTAAATGTGTATTGTAAACTGTTCAATAATTTATTTTTTTAATGTTTATTTTATGTTGTCACTGTACAGTTTTGATTTGTTTAATATCTAGTGTGTTTATCTTTATTTGTATTCATTTTTTTTTAGGTCTAAATAATATTATGCTTATTACTTTTTTAAATAATTTTAAAGCATATGTTTTTATTTTATTTTTGTAAGTTCTATTTTTTTTTTTAATGTAATATGTTTAAAGTTAATATGGTGTATAATAGTTACAATTAATTATAGATACCAATTGTGATGGTACTGTGGGCTTCTATATTTTTGTTGTTGATGTTTTGAACTTAGGGGCTCATTAAGAGTTTTGTAGTTGGACAAGAAGACCATCAAACTTCGGGAGGAGAGCCATGAAGCTGGCGGTCTTCCTCCCCGGGACCATTACGAGGTTGCGCATGGAGCAGAGGCCAATGCTGTTGCACAGAGTGCATTCCAAGGGTGCTGGGTAGGGAGGCACTGTGTTTCTGCCAGCCTTTCCCTGGTGGGGACCCCACCATGAAAAGGCTGGAGGAAACCGGACTCGTGATCATTACAACGGCGCTGATCTTAGACCGCTACACTCGTAATGAGGCCTTCAGTTCATTCTGCTGTTTTTTTTGTTTCTGTCACTTGCCAATGTACCTTTTGGAGTTTATCCAGTTTTTTTTTATATGGACTTAGCCACACTGCTGTCACTAAAACTTTGTCTACCATGAAAAGGAAAGATCCAGTTCAGTCATCATAGATAACTTTTGTGCCTAAATAATTTTGAATCGAAATGAACAAGGAACTTGTTGCTTGGAATGAAGGCACTACTCAGATACTCTAAAAGTAGGCAACATGGAACATTTTATTATATTTGACACCAGGATAAAGAGAGTGGCATGGTTGAAAAACCTGTTGGAAGTCTATGAAGAGGTGCTGTGCTTTAAGCTATGACTAAACCTTTGAAGAAAAGAGAATGACAATTACGTTTTTATCCTATGAATATTAATGAAATTACAGATTTTGCAAACAGTTTTTAAATGGGACGATTCGTTAAGCAAACAGTAACCTAAAATGGCCTTGACTCGGGGTCAGACAGAGCTCTGACACAAGTGAAGTTCACGTTCAACAAAAGGGCCCACTTAGTGGGTTTGACTCTGAACTGGTTACAGCTGAACAGAGGTTTGTCAATGATTGAGACGTGAAGGTGGCGAGCAAGAGGCGTGCAACTGTCTTCACACCTACCAACTGTGCAGCGTCTTTTGTACAGGCCCATTGTCTAAAGTTGTAAACAGCAGTTCTAAAACCCTTGAAACCTCTAACTGGTACTCTTGAGAATCAATGCTTAATTTGTGAAAGAGGTCCGGGGCCGAAGCTCTGCTCAAAAGTCGGCGGCCGGTGCAATTAAACATTGGCACGCCGAATACCAGGGCTGGGTAGTCTTTATTACATAACCAGACACTCCACGCTTCTTTTCTCTCTCTCACAGGTTCTTGTTTTTTTGCGAATGTTTTGCCTTTTTATTCCTTCGTCTTTACGAATTGTGTGTTTTTCCTTCTCTTATACTTAGTAAGTATCTGATACCAAAAAATAAATGCCGGTCCCCAAAAATACGTGCAGATGCCCCGCCATCGGAAACTACTGGCTCTAATTGGGAACTGCTGAGAGAACAAAAGAAGAGCCCCAATAACTTAACACGAAGTCGCCAACTGATAGAAACACAGTGCAGTTTAATACAGTGGCCGAGTTTCAAAAGTCCTATCAAATATGAGCATCAGGGAGTGGAGATAGGGTGAATTAATAAAACACAATGAATTACTGGAAGAGGATGTAGGCCTACAATTCAAAAGTATTAAAAAATGCCATTAACTGTCTAATACTCTTTTCAAGGGAAACCCAATTCTCACCTTGCCAAGGGTGGCTTTAAATCACAGTCACATAAAGTTCTGCTCATAATTAGTTGCTCAACCTATGTGAAAATAAATATTTTCAAATCAGTCCCTGGAGACGCTCAGCCCAAAATAAATTTGTCATTCACCTCCAGCCCAGACCAATGTTATTGTCACTGTGAAAATAAACATTAATATTTTCTCCAACATTTACACAATCTTCCTGAATCAGTTCCACTCTTAGAAAGGCACTCAAGCCACGTCAGTAATGACCAACGCTACTGGTGAAATTCGCACTGAAGTGCACTATTTCTCAAATTATCCACCTTCTTTGCTTAAGCTCTTCTGTACCTCTTTTAGTACCTGGTAGTGTTCACAGCACATTACAGATTTCACCCTGATTTTGGCCTTGAAAGGTTAAAACGTGTGCATTAACAACTAACACTCATTTGCAACTGTTTACGTTTTACCTTGTGATTTAAGAACAATGTAATCCTTCTCAAGCATCCTGCAGTCTCTGCTTCGAAGACATTGCGCAACGTTCACAGAACCTTTTCTACCAAGTGCAAGTCCTGCGCATTTTTGGGAGCCCCCAACAACTTCAAACACACAAAGGACTCTTTAGACTTGATTCATTGAAGGCATTTTGGAGCACATATGTAGTACTGCATTACGTACTACAAAATTTAATTCACAAACCTAAACCAGAGATTTCTGTCACTCCTAAGTTTTCTGTATGGAGATCTCAGCACATGTACATGTAGGTCTTAGCAGTACATATGTCAGGGACAAGGGGAGGTAGTAGTTAAACTGGCAAAAATTACTATAAAATGGGTGGGTAAAGGGAAATTTAAGGAGGGTTTTAGGGAGAGACAAGCTAATACACAAGATGACAATTGCCTGACACAAAATACATTTCCACTACAGTCTTAACAGTGACAAAACAGACTTTAATGTACTCCAACGCAGCCTTGGGGTACACCAAGCACCACACATAGTCAACTACTGATACTGCAACACACTCTGGGAAAACAAAGGAGGAAGCCTATAACTAAGGCTTCCAGTTTTCCGTTTTTACTGATTTTTACAGATAACTACAGACAAAAAAATCATCTATTGCCATGTCTGTATTTATCTTAAAATAAGTAAAAGGGCAGAACATAGGCCTTTTTAATGCTTCTCCCTACTGCCACTCACAAATGCTAGGTCAGTAGCTGTGCAGATTGACAATTAGGGGAATTACAAAAATAGAAATGATTTCCTAGTGAAGCTTACATAACTGTAGATGTGCCACTGTATAAGCTGTTATGCAATTAAATGTTTTCAGATGTATGCATTGTACTGTATACAACTATAACCTGTTGGCCATACACATGGGAGTATACATTTATCTGTTAAATTTAGAATTGTACCCATTGAACATCTAAGTTTACACTAAACACAAAAATATACATGCAAAAAAATTAATCTAGATAAATACAGACTTAAACACAAAAACACCAAATACCATAAACCCAGGAGCTCTAGCTGTAACAGTAACAATGGAAATTATGTAAAAACAAGGACATAATCCGGAATTTAAGAAATATATATATATATACATACACATGCACACCCAACAGTCTAGTTATGGTTCATCTGCACATTCCACACTGAAAAGGCATTTTTATAATATATGAACGAGTCACTTACCTTCGGTAACGACTTTTCTGGTGGATACATTAGCTACCTGTGGATTCCACACCTATTGAATACTCCCATTGCGCCAGCATCCGACGGAAATCTTCTTCCTAGCTTCTGCACGTCGACGAGGACGTCACAATTGCCCACGCGACGCCGTCTGACGTCATACAGGCAATAAGAGGTCCTTGCCGACGTCAGTACCAACATTTTTTATGTGCCTGAGACTAATAGGCCATTGAGACAAACAATCAAATAACAATGTTTAATAAAATCAAAGATAAACACATAATTCCAAAAATTAAAGATCCTCTTTTTTTGTTTTTTTAAATAAATAAATATATATACAGTATATGTACAAGCCCTCACATACCAAGAGGAGCACACCCAAGAACAACTTGGTTAGACCAGACAGGCAACGGGGAGGCGGTGGGACCGTGAGGAATCCACAGGTAGCTAATGTATCCACCAGAAAAGTCGTTACCGAAGGTAAGTAACTCGTTCTTCTGATGGATACAACTACCTGTGGATTCCTCACCTATTGAATAGAGTCCCAAAGCAGTACCGCACTCGGTGGAGGATGCCTGAATGGTCAAACCAAGAAATCCTGCAGCACTGACCATGCAAAATGGCCATCCCTCCTAACCTCAGAATCCAAGCAGTAATGCTTCGCAAAAGTGTGGAGGGATGACCAAGTTGCGGCCTTGCAGATGTCGACCACAGGAACACCCCTAGTCAAGGCCGAAGAGGCCGACTTAGCTCTGGTGGAATGAGCTCTTATACCATCAGGGAGTTCCTTCTTTGCTAAAGAGTAACACATTTTAATGCAAAGAATGACCCACCTGGAGAGTGTTCTCTTGTGGACTGCCCTTCCTCTCCTCTTTCCCACGTACCCGATGAAGAGCTGATCCTCCAACCTGAAATTCTTCGTTCTGTCCACATAGAAGCTTAGCGCTCTCCTCGGGTCTAAGCGGTGTAGTTTTTCTTCTTCTTTCGAAGGATGAGGCGGAAGATAAAACGAGAAAAGAGTAATCGTTTGGGCCATATGAAAGGGTGAAACAACCTTCGGTAGGAAAGCAGCCTTGGTCCTCAACACCACCTTGTCCCCATAAAAAGATGTGTAAGGGGGTCTAACAGAAAGAGCCTGCAGCTCACTCACTCTTCTTGCGGAAGTAATTGCAACAAGGAAAACAGTCTTTAGGACTAATAACCTTAAAGGGCAAGAATGCATAGGCTCAAACGTTGAACCCATAAGAAATGTTAAGACTAGATTTAAATCCCACTGAGGCATAATGAAAGGAGTGGGAGGAAATTTGTTAATGAGACCTTTTAAAAATCTAAGTATTATAGGGGATTTGAATAGAGAAGGCTGGTCCGGAAGACATAGAAAGGCTGACAGGGCAGATAAATATCCCTTGACTGTAGCCACTGCACAACCCCTCTGTGCCAGAGATAAAGCAAAAGACAAGATATCCGATAAGTGGGCACGTAAGGGGTCAATTTGCCTCTCTCCACACCAATTCACAAATTTAGCCCACCTATTAGCGTAGATAGATTTAGTGGAGTGTCGCCTGGCCGATAGAATAACATCCACTACGTTAGGCGGGAGAGAAAAGGAACTCAGGTTGCCCTGTTCAATCTCCAGGCATGAAGGTGCAGGCTCTGAAGGTGGGGGTGTAAAACCTGCCCCTGCGACTGCAAGAGGAGGTCTGCCCTGAGAGGAAGACGGAGCAGAGGGCATAGTGAGAGTTGGAGAAGGTCCGTGTACCATACCCTCCTTGGCCAATCTGGAGCTATTAAGATGACTTGAGCCCGGTCTTGGCGAATTTCTCAAAACTCGAGGAATCAAGGGTATGGGGGGGAAACACGTAAAGCAACTGGTCGCACCAGGTCATCTGAAACGCGTTCCCCAACGCTCCTTGTACCGGATACTGGAGGCTGCAGAATAACGGGCAGTGCGAGTTCTCCCGGGTGGCAAACAGATCTATCCGAGGAAACCCCCACATCTGGAAGATTAGACAGACTTGATCCGGATGGAGATGCCACTCGTGATCAGTCGAGAAATGGCGACTGAGAGTATCCGCACGCACGTTCAAGACTCCGGCCAGATGATTTACTACCAAACAAATCTGATGGTCCTTTGCCCAGGACCAAAGCCGTAGAGCTTCTCTGCAGAGAAGATACGGCCCTACACCTCCCTGTTTGTTTATATACCACATCGCGGTAGTATTGTCCGTCAGGACCCGAACCGACTGACCGCGAAGGGATGGGAGGAAGGCCTTGAGTGCAAGACGTACAGCCCGCAACTCCAACAGATTTATATGAAACATCTGTTCTACTGGAGACCAAAGACCTTTGATCTCCAGGTCCCCCAGATGAGCTCCCCACCCTAGAGTGGAAGCATCCGTTATTACTGTGGTCACCGGCGGAGGTTGCGAGAACGGCCTTCCTTGGGAAAGATTGCCGTCCGAAATCCACCATTTTAAATCCATAGCAGCGTCCCCGGAGATCTTTACCGATCCTTCGAGATCCCCTTTGTGTTGAGACCACTGCTTCCGGAGGCACCACTGAAGAGCCCTCATGTGCCAGCGAGCGTGAGTGACCAACAGAATGCAAGAAGCGAACAGACCGAGCAGACGTAGGACCTTGAGGACTGGAACGACCGCTCCACTTCGAAACATTGGAACCAATGCCTGAATTTCCTGAATCCGCTGAGGCGGAGGAAAGGCACGATTCAACGTTGTATCCAGTACTGCCCCTATGAATAGGAGGCGCTGAGAGGGCTCTAGGTGAGATTTGGGCACATTAACTGAAAAACCCAGGTCGAACAACAACTGGGTTGTCGTCCGTAGGTGACGCAACACGAGCTCCGGAGACTTGGCTTTGATCAACCAGTCGTCTAGATAAGGAAATACTGCTATCCCCTTCCTTCTGAGCTGTGCCGCAGCCACCGACAGGACCTTTGTGAAGACTCGAGGTGCTGAAGTAAGACCAAACGGGAGGACTGAAAACTGATAGTGCTGCGACCCCACCACAAACCGGAGATACTTCCTGTGCAACTCGAGTATCGGGATATGAAAGTAAGCATCCTGCAAGTCGACAGACACCATCCAATCTCCATCGTTCAGTGCCAAAAGCACCTGAGCTAGGGTCAGCATCTTGAACTTCTCCTGTTTGAGGAACCAATTCAAGATCCTCAGGTCCAGGATTGGCCTCAACCGACCATCCTTCTTGGGGATCAGGAAGTATCTTGAGTAACAACCCTGACCCCTCTCCTGCTCTGGAACCAACTCCACTGCACCCTTTAAAAGAAGGACTTGAACCTCCTGTTCTAGTAACAGGAGATGCTCTTCTGAACAGTAGGAAGGGCGGGGCGGGATGGGGGGCGGAAACTCCCGAAAGGGAAGGGCATAGCCTTTCCCCACAATGCTGGTGACCCAGGAGTCTGATGTTATAACCTCCCACTTGTGGAGAAAGCTCAATAACCTCCCCCCTACAGGAGTGGAGTGAGAAGGAATTGGTGGAAGTCTAAGGCTGCTTCCCATGCTGCACCCCTCCAGAGGAAGAGGAAGAGGCAGAGTGCTGCTGGGCGGCTCCACTGGTCCGGACCCTACCCCTCCCTCTGTAAGATCTATAGGAGAGAGCAGAGGCGGGTTGATGCTGGAATCTCCCTCGAAAGGAGGAGGAGGAACCACGACCAAATCCTCGAAACCTCCTAAAAAGTCTGGAGGAAGCAGCAGAAGAGGCTTGCAAGCCTAAAGACTTCGCAGTGGCCCTACTCTCCTTGAACCTCTCTAGAGCTGAGTCAGCCTTGGAGCCGAAAAGTTTATTGCCATCGAAAGGAAGGTCCAAGAGGGTCGACTGTACATCAGAAGAGAATCCAGAGCTACAAAGCCAGGCTTGCCTCCTTGTAGCTACAGCAGTACCCATAGCCCTGGCAACAGAGTCAGTCGTATCTAACCCAGATTGAATAACTTGGGTTGCCGCTGCTTGAGCATCAGAAACCAGGCTCATTATTTCTTGGGGTACCTCAGTATGAGACGACTTTATTTCGTAAATGTATCTCCCTAAAATACAGGTAGCATTAGTGGATTTCAAAGCCATGCTACATGACGGAAAAGCCTTCTTTGATGAAATGTCCATTTTCTTAGAGTCTCTATCTGAGGGCACAGCTGGAAATGATCCTGGGGCAGACCGGGCTGAGCATGAAGCCTGAACCACCAGGCTTTCAGGAGTTGGGTGCCTGGAGAGGAAGCCTGGGTCAGCAGGAGCCACTCGATATTTTCGAGCCACAGATCTATTCACCGCCGAAGATGACACCGGATTCTTCCAAATCTCCATGATTGGATCCAACAAGGCCTCATTAAAAGGCAGAAGTGGCTCTGCAGATGTTGCGGCGGGATGCAACACTTCCGTTAAAATGTTCGGCTTAGGCTCCGACACCGGCAAAGGGAGGTCTAAAAAGTCAGCTGCTTTCCTGATGACTGAATGACATGTTGCAGCCTCCTCCGTATACTCTCCAGGTGATGACAAGTCCCATTCAGGAGAGGTGTCCAGACCACTAGCCGTGTCTAAGCCATGGAGATCTTCTTGAGATTCCTTAATCTCTCCTTCTTCTAATGTCTGTCTCCGATATTCTTGTTCCTCAAGGAGGCGAAGAGCAAGCCTCCTCGAATGTAGTCTTTCCTCTATCCTCGGCATCGACATGGCTTCAGCAGACGTCAAAGCCTGACGCCGCTCCTCGGATCCATCAGACGCCGGATCTAACGGCGCCATGGATTTCTTCGGTGCCAAACGAGGAGAAGGACGGACAGAAGACTGTTGCGGCGCCAGTACGAAAGGGCATAAAAGGTGCTGGTCGTAACGGAGCCGGAGCACCCATATTGAAGGCCAGAGGGCCCGAAGGACCAGCCGGTCCACCACCCGGAGCCATCTGCTGAAAGATGGAGAACATTGCAATCAAGAATGCTGAACTATCGGCTCCAGGGGCCGGGAAAGCTGGGTACTGAGGAGCCTGGGTTGGAGGCAACATTGACGCCGGTCCCGACGTCTGCAAAGCTGGAGAAAACTCTTGGCGCCGAGGAACCTCGAACACAGAAGGAGGATTCACAGGCAACGTCGGCGAAGTCGGGGATGTCAGAGATACTAACAGCGTCTGCGGTTGGGGAGAGATGGTGGGACTCACTTCCCAAGTCTTCCGACGTTGAGTCGAAGGTGACCTCGATCGCGATCTCTCCCTACTCGACCGGCGTCAAGATTCCCGATGGCGCCGGGAGTCCCGATGACGCCGATGCGACTTCAGTGAAGACGACTTGCGATGATGCCTTTTCTCCTTTTTCTTCGACTTTGCCAAAAAGAGCTTTGCTTCTCGCTCTTTTAAGGCCTTTGGATTCATCCGTTGACAAGAGTCACATTTGTCAATGTCGTGGTCGGAACTAAGACACCACAAACAGTCAGAATGTGCGTCCGTAACCGACATCTTGCCACCGCACTCGTTGCAGGGCTTGAATCCAGACTTTGTTTGCGACATTGTAAACTGTCTCAAAGCGAAAACAGCAAAAATAACTGTAACTGCGTTGAGTAGTAACTGTAGCTCCCTCGAAGAATAACCATAGTTCGAATGGCACGGAAAAAAGGGAACTGACGTCGGCACGTCAGCGAAGACCTGTTATTGCCTGTATGACGTCAGATGGCGTCGCGTGGGCAATTGTGACGTCCTCGTCGACGTGCAGAAGCTAGGAAGAAGATTTCCATCGGATGCTGGCGCAATGGGAGTATTCAATAGGTGAGGAATCCACAGGTAGTGGAAAATAAAATAAAATAAATAAAAATAGAAATGTTAGTGAGGGTGGGCGATTTTAGTTGTCATGGGTTGTATCTCTTTCTTTAAGTAAATATAGGCTATTCTTTGTTGAAAATGATTTCATATTTTTATTTTACATTAAACTCATTTTATTCAACAAAAATAAACTTTCATGTTTCGTTTAATTTCCTATAGGGAGATCTGTGCCCCAGTGGCGGAGATCTCCACAACCATGTGGAAAGTTACTAATAGTATATTACCAATTATAAATTCAATCTGGTTGATTTTGAGTCTCACCTGATAGGGTGGAAACTCTTAATTCTAAATTCAGGTATAAATCTTTACTCTAACTCTAACTAGCAAAAAAGTGTGAAATTACACTTAGGTGAAGGAGTTGTTCTACACATGACTAGATCTACAAATGCAAACTTACCATTGTGGATCAGGGTCACTGATGTACAAAGAGGGACAAATGTTAGGGTGTCGTCAGCTGCTTTTTCCAGATATAGTGAGGTGCACTCAGAGACACAATAAGGACTATCACCATCCTAACTTAGCAACTGCATATTTAGCCCAAAGAAGGGTAAGAAAACATCATTAGACTAGCAAAAGTGAATTTGCAAATTTATGTTAAACTACACACTCCATAATCTACATGCTCAAAGCAACAGCCAATTTCTCCCACTGTTTCACTTTCAACACAAGCAGATCTTCAAGGACGCCTTCTCTGTCCATATCACTCTGATAACATGCGACTGAGCGAGCAGAAGTGATTGTTAAAACTGAACACATTTCGATCTCTACACTTCATGTACGACAGCCTGGTACAGGAAGTACTTGCATCTGACACAAGAAGAAAATGTCTTGTGGTACTGCAACTTGTTTGAAAGACTCCTTAGTGTATTTCTTAATATGCTATCATACCACTAATCGTTTGCAGTGCTGCAGTACATACAAGTTTTACATGAGTGAAATCTACTCCTTTCCCTAGTCTGAAGAGAACTTCATCCTCCTTGATTAGAATATGCATGAACTGAAGGAAGGTGAGTGCCGTGCTCAGATATGAAGTGTCACATTTCCATTAATGTTACAGAATAGTGTCTATAACATTTCAGGTACTGGCAAGCACAAGCAGGTCTTGAAACTACTAGATGGCATGGCACATTCTATGAAGTATGACTTGCTGACAAGTGCTGGAAGTTTGCCCTTCCTGCAGGGTCATCTTGGATTTTGTTGCCTTTTTATTGAACCCTATTTTTATTGGCTGTAGAACTCTGTACACTTTATCCCTACTAACCCATGGTAAAGTGCTTACAATGTCCCTGGTAACGATACTAAGACTGGTAGACCCCGACTGTCAAACTTAATGTACTTATATGTCCCTAGCATTTGGTACTATATGTCCTGAGGGCCTGTAAATTCAATGCCATCAGTAGACTGCAGCACTCATTGTGCCACCCACTAAAGAAGCACTGTAAAACAGGTATCCAAGCCTGCCAATGCAGGCTGGGTGTGCAGTTTCAAATTGCTATTTCGACCGAGCAAAACATTCTTTCTGCCAGGCCTAAACCTTCCTTTTTAGTACTTCACACATACCCCTAAGGTAGGGTTTAAAAATCATAGGGCAGATTGCATGCTATGTAAAAGGTAGGATGACCTGACTGTAAAAAAACACAAAGTAATTTGTCACTGTGGCAAGACTGGCTCTCCCATAGGTTCGCACTGGTTTACAATTTTACATTTAGTAACTGCTAAAGTCAGCTTGGGAGTAGGTTGAAACATTGAGCAAGTTCTCATTTTAATTGTAATTTAAAATCCAACTTAATGGTCAGTGTGGATTTTATATTATTATTTTATCAATGACACTTTTAGATAGTTATTTTCCCTCCTAAAATCAAAAGATTTTCCTGCGACTGTCCAACTGTCACTTTATGGCTCTCAGGTGGTGAGATGTGGATTGCTCCCAGACAGTGGACAAAGGGCACTGGGTGTGAGAAGGAAGCATCCTCCCCGGGCAGGATGGCCTAGGGCTGTGTCCATTTCAGAGCAACACTTGCCGATGACTCTCACTTCTAGGCCTGTCTCCTTTTTGTCTCTCCAAACAGGCTGGCTCCAAGCTCAGTGTAAGGGGGGGGGACTGACCAGAACTGGCCTAGGGTGTTGACAAATGCCTGTTCTCCATCCACAGGCTGGAACTGGACATAAAAGTGGACCTCACGTACCTCGCCTCAGCACACTCCTGGACCAGTGAAGACTGAGAAGAAGGACACCCCTGCTGTCTAAAGTAACTGAAGGAATACTGGACCTGCTTGCCATGAACTCAGGACCCCAGAATTGACACCATGGGTCAGTTGGCTGACCTCCTGTTTGAGCTATAGGGACATATGTTTTCAAAGGCACGTCTCTGTGCCATTGCCCAAAGATCAGTAACAACTGGACCAGTCTGGACCTTGCTGCTGGCCTCTATTGATATGGGTCCAAATCCCCAAATGGTGTCCACAAGTACTTGACCATTGACTTGGGTTAGATTGTACTCATCCTGTACCCAAACAGCAAGAAGTGGGGCTTTGAAACTTTGACACCCTTTTGCCTGGAGAACTGACAGAGGCCAGGGTTGCAGTCAAAGCGGCACCAGTCAAATCACCGGTTGGCCTCCACTTGTTGGCTTACCCAGCTGAAGGAGATCCGATCTCCAGAAATGCTTCTAAGTCCCAATGTAGAGGGCTTCATCAGAGCATCCAATCGACATTGATGCATTCCTGGGTAAAGACTTTGGCCTCTCAGAGCTATCCAGCCTTCGTCGACAGCTGCATTGGCACTCTTCAGCAACCTGCCATTGCCCTGCTTCAGATCCAGCTTGCATCTACACCCCGACTCTCTCCCCAGACAGCTCATTGACAATCACTTTTTCTCCATAGACGTTTTTACGTCAGAAGGCAAACTTTCTACTGGGATGAACCTGATGTCTGTATCCGACTCACAATCCACTGCAGTGAGTCATAACTTTTGACTTTCCCCCAGTACAGTGGGACGAGACGCCCGCAGTTGGTGCTCTGCGCATTTTGGCTAATTTTATACATTCATTTCTCTGGTTCTAGCTATTGCATTTGGTTGTTTGATGTCATTTTTTTTTTTAAATATGCTCTATTTTTCTTAATTGGTTTAGGATGTTTCCTGTGGTGCATTTTCACTTTTTTACTGTTTAGCTGTTGCATAAATATATATTGCCTCTAAATTAAGCCTGATTGCTCTGCACCAAACTATCAAACGGTTATGCACAGGTTTATTCAGTGACTTTTATGATTCACCCTGACAAGGATTGTGATCATTAGAAATGGGTTCTCCCCCTTCAACTAATTCTTCAATTTAAGTTATTTGGTTTTAATTGAACTGCAATGCCTCAATGAATCTGGACTCATGTTTTTCATGAATAGGTGTTCTTTAATTTGTTAACAAAAGAAACAGCATTTTTGTATGCCTTTTTTCTGCACAACACATTAAACACGACTCTACTGGCTTTGCCAATGCTTATTTTTACCAATTACACTCTGTTCATAACATGCTACATGCATCCATTTACAGATTCTTCCAGCTTACATATTGCCAAGATGCTGCAAGATTCTACCTGAAAAATACTATCCTGAAAGGATGCATTCCTGGTCGTGCTCTTACACTGTGAAAGAGGCACACCTTCTCACCCACTCTTTTCGATACGTATTTCTAAACTCGCCTACACGTGGCTCTTTCACATAGACTGCAGACATTATTTTTAATTAAACTCGAAGCAAGACAAATTATATAATGAAAGGAAAAGCCTTATTTCTATTAATCTATTTTACAGTCTCTTGTCACGTGGTTTGCTTAATCATGCAGTGCAGCTAATCATGTGTACACCCACAGCTCACTGAGTCATTCACTCGGTTCGGGAAAAAGTAGGTCAACTGAATCCACTTAGACACCAATGTCAAAGCCAAGTTTCAAATCTGCGAGCACCATGCATGATACTCCACAACTCCGCATGGCAGTCTTCAAGGACCTTGAACACTGCAATTAAAGAGCACTTTAACTAAAACGTGTCTCCAACGAACACTGGCATCCATACACACCGAATCTCCCATTCATGACACATTTAATTTTGACAGCAGAGTAAACCAAAATAACTATAACATTTTGTAAGTGTGGAACAGGGTCGAGCTACTTAGATTGTAAACTATGGGTGGGTGAAGAATTTCACTCCGTCAGCGGAGGTTTCTGCGCTCTGCATGGAGCTCCAAAAAACTCCACAAAGTGACATGGAGCAGAGTTTTTTCTCTCAAGCAGCTCACCAAAGTTAAGTTGGTGAGTGAGAGAAATTGCTAACTTGCAAGCGCGAGTGAGATTTCTCAACGCGGGCGGTCACGGCAGGTCGCTACAACTCGCAGTGAGAAAGCTGCTGCTCGTGTTGAGGAAGCGGCCACTCGAGTAGGAAATCTACTCGAGTGATAGAAAGAAGTTAGCACCCTATGGCGCTCTGCCTGATGCCGTTCACTATGAGTTTCCAGCACTGGAGAAACTCCTGGTGCTGAAAATCACCATGAACAGTGTGACTTACCTAAACTCCAACACTTGTGGAACTCCGCATATCACAGTTGACATTTTTGGGCACTTTGTGGAATTCCACATAGCAGAACTCTGCGAACTCCACCCAGGTCTACTGTAAACCTATATCATGCTATGAAATCAAATAGGTGGTTAAGTAGAAATGAACAGAGCTTCTGACAAATGTTGTATCCTAGCCAAACCATTGCTTGTCAGCAACCAATAATACATAGAAAAACCTCATATCACTGGTGAGCCCTTTGTGGAAATAAAACGCTGTTACATATTTATTTCGTGATTTCTGCTGATTTATACTATGTTCTATATTTTATTTTACTTGGCTGTGACACATCTCAAATTATTGTGAATCTAAATTAAAAAATATATAAAACCTCAAGGTTCGGCACCTACCATCAGTTTTTTAACCTCTATGCAACCCCTCTCAGCTATCATCTGCACCTTTGACTTAATCTATTTCTCCTATGTTTGAAAACAGAGTTAATAGACACCTTCTATACCTTTGTTCCAAATTTCAGCAATAAGGGCTTTCCATAGCTAACTGGATGAATCACAACTCACTCACACTGAATTTGCCCAAAACTGAACTTCTCTTGTTTGGAGAGTCTTCAATCTTAAATTCTAACTGGTGGCCTTAAAATATAATATCAATCCTTTCTGACTCTCTTGGCAGAAAATGTAGTATCCTTCAAAAATCACATATCAAAAACTGCATAAACTAATTAGTTTTTTCCCACAAAACAAGTTTTCATTTTGAGAGATTATTTAAATTTGATTGTCCCAGACCCTATTGTGACCACATTACTGTAACACTGTTTACCTTGGGCTTTTCAAAAAGCAGATTCATCGTCTCAACAACATGCAAAACTCTGTATCCCGCCTTCTCTTGTTGATCAGTAAACAAGATCCCATCTTTCCCCATTCTTCGATTCTCATTGGCTCACTCTTAAAATATGCATTTTTAAAGGCCTCGGTCTCTGCCACCCCAGAACAAATGATCAAGACCCTATCTATCCAAAGGGTGTGTTCATGAGTTATACCCCATCTCCTATGCACAAATATGGTTCCACAAATCTGCTATGCATTCCATACATAAACAAAACCACTGTTGGAGCACTTTCTTTCTGCCATTTGACCACTTAACAGTGCAACAAATTACCATCAACCTTACACTCCATAATTTCCTTTATCAGTTACAGGAAGCATCTGGAAGCATATTTACTTGCCTTGTAAATTAATTTCCATTTGTCCTCTGTTTTACAACTGAAGTTGTTCCATTTGAATGCCAGGACACAACTTGGGTAGCAGTCGCAGCTCACGGCGATTCCTGGGGGTGGCGCACGGGGGGAATTAATAACAAATATTTTTTTTTTTATTTTTTTTTTAAACCTTACCTCTGCTCCCGCACCGCTCCTCTCCTTCGTCGCCAGATGCTGCAGGCACAGGCTCCCAGCCTGCCCTGCGGCCAATCCTGACGCTGTTCAGAGCAGCATCAGGATTGTCTGGGAGCACCCATATCCAGAGCCAGGGTGCTCCCACGCAGACTGGGAGCCTGTGCAACTGCTTTGATGGGCTGGAGAGAGTCCTGTGCTCATGTGCTAGACGGCCGGCTAAACACACATGCGCTTTGAAGGGAGTGCACAGTGCACTCCCCTCTGCTCGTCACCCCAATAGCCCGCCCCTAACACAGTTTATTATCCCTTCCTTGTGAAAGGATTTGCAGTGGTTGCTGCTGGTGGGGCAGAGGGGAGGGGAGGGGGGAGAGGTCCTCCTCCGCCCTTATGGAGGAGACGCACTTGTTGGGTAGCAGTTCACTTTATAAAAGTTACACTCTGTAACACATGAAGAGCAATGGATTGGACTGATTAAGAACAGCAACTTATATTGTGTACCGTAACAGACCAACTAGAGAGCCCAAGAGGCCAAAGGTATCAAACACAACTAGGTGAAATATAAATAAGATAAGTCTGATGTTTTCCTACTCTGAGTTATGTGCAGCACCATATCATAATAAAAAGATTTAACTTCAAAATATTAGCAGTTGACATTTCATTCAATTAGTTGCCATTTCAGGTAAAACACTAACTCTGGCATGTTAAATTTGCTGAAAATTAGCTAAATGCATATATATTCTCTTCACAAGAAATAGACTTAAGAAACTCAACTATCAGCATTTACTCCTTGAGATAGCTGTAGTGATAACACAAAGAAAATCTGGCATTTAATATAGACAGCACTCACAGAACACGCAAACAAGTTCTCTTCTTGTCACTTGATGTCGAAAAAGGCATTGGATCATGTTGATTGAATATTTCTACTCCAGTCCCCACAGAAAAAGAGGGTGGGCCAACCATATGTCTGGGCAAATGTCTGAGCCCCTCTCAGTAGGTGACGGGGCAAGCAGGGGATACTGGGCCCAACTGTGGAAGCACAGGCCCTTTACTCCTGATGTCTTGGGGCCCGTCCTACTACGGATTCTGAGCAACTGGCACACCTTCAGCACTTAATACTCAGGATTAGTTTGGGCTGGCCAGTCCAAGGCTCCCTCGGTGGGAGGTGGATACAGTGGAGTGAACAAAGGCTCAGAACTCAAAATTGCCACAGCAGCAGCAATAGCAATATATCATTGTCCAACCAAAAAAAGAGAAGTATTTCTCTGCTGCTAAGAACACAAAGGAAAAATACAACATTCACAAACAACTACAGAGTTCACTCAGGTCAGAGATCTAGTGTGTCTTTAGGCTATTCCCCAGGTCCAACATGCTCCTCGCTCCTAGTGACAGTCATTATATCCCATTTACCTCAGGCAACATCCAGGGCAAACCCCACCAGCAGTTCGAGTCTCAAGAGTCCACTCTGACTCTACATCAAAGTCAGTAATCCAGCACCACAGTGCTAACTAACAAGCAGGTTCCCTGAGGCCAAGTGGCCTGAAATCAGTCTTCCCCACATCTGTAGGCTTAGAGCAACTGGAGTTGGAGCGCGTCCCGTTGGGGGTGCTTAGAGCCACAGCAATTGAATCAGGTGAGTTTTTCTGCGACTCCTCCTTGCAGGGCAAGTGTCTGATCATCTTCCCAGTAAAGTGGGTGCGGTGGGGTGGCAGGGTGAGTAATGAGATGATCCTGAAGCGGGTCCCTCGCCTTGATGACAGTGCGAATACGCTCTCATGGCAGCCTCACTTCCCCAGCGCAGGTGCGTGGATCAGGTTGCACGTCTTGTTGCTCCCAGTGACCACGTCTGGCATACGGGGTCACTGTTTCCGGGGGCCCAGTTTCCTCTCTGTACACTGGCTCCAGCCATTTTGGCACAGCAAACTCCTCAGCGGCAAACTCTCTTGGCATTCGGGGTTGCGGCTCACCATGGCACAAGGGCTATGTCCATCACAGCACATAATTCTTCTAGCGGCAGCCCCTTCTGACACATGGTGTAGCCGGCTCCTTGCTATGCATAGGCTCCAGCCGGATTAGCGCAGTGATGCACGCGGCTCAATTGACGGCAGCCCTCCTCCAACATACAAGGGTTATAGACTTCGTCCTGCACATGGCAACAATGCGATAAGCCCAGCAGCCGTCTCCCCAAAAGGGAGTGCTCCTCACTTCTATTTCAGATATAGAGAAGCACAGCACATGGTGGTCCCTTCTCCCCTCTGTACTTCAAACTGTTATGGAGCCTCTAGTGGAGCAGATACAGCAAAACAAAGACATGCATATTTGGAAAGAATGAACATGCATGCAAATGATGTGCTGGTGATGGTTGTGACCTGACCCATTCCAATGGGCAGATAACTCCGACACCCCCAAGACATCAGGATATGCAAGCCAAATGCATCCCATTCTTGAAACACACCAAAAAATATACACAAATGTGGCACAAAAGGGGACCTCCCAGGCTCAAAAAGAGGCTGCAGCAAACATGATGCTCCTCTATAAGGTGTTATACCTGGTGTTATACCGGTTTTAAATAACAAATGGAAAGTGAGAGGAAAGAGGACAATCATCACACAAGCTCCCTTCTAATACAATATATCACTATGAAAGCAACAATTCAAAAGAGGTAATTGCATACAGTTACGAAACAGGTGTTTCTGGATAAGGAAACCTCATCCACGTTCTGAACTTATTTTACGTTTCTTTAATGAATAATAGTTGAAGAATCACTGTGTTAATTCCCCTTGACACTGGGAATCTAGGGCCACATGTATGAAATTCAGGTTTTGCGAGTCGCAAATTGCGAGTCAGAACGACTCGCAAAACCTGATGTACAACAGTTTCAATGACACGGTTTGCGACTCCCAATGGGGTCGCAAATGACCTACCTCATGAATGTTCATGAGGTAGGTCGCAATTGGAATAGCCGCCCTCACAGGGAGGGTGGCATGCTGGAGACAGCAGACCACCACGTCTGTGACTGCTTTTAAATAAAACAGCTTTTGTTTTTTTACATGCAGCCCGTTTTCCTTAAAGAGAAACGAGATGCATTTCAAATACAAAAAATGAAAAGTTCTCTTTTCATTTTTTCAGAACAGGCAGTGGTCCCCAGGACCACTGCCTGCTCTGACAAAATATTTTCGCTGCCATTCACAAAGGGGAAGGGGTCCCTTGGGGACCCCTTCACGTTTGCGAATGGTTTAGCACCAGTTTGAAACTTGTGCTAACTGCGATTGTTTTGCAACTGCATTCACGGTCACAAAACAATCATATATGGGACTGCGAATACCCCTTCCTAATTGCTACTCGCAAACCCTTTTTGCGATTCGGTAAATAGATTACCGAATCTCAAAAATGGGTCTGTACATCTCAAATAGCATTTTTCAAGTCGTAAACGGCCCGATTCGTCGTTTGCGACTTGAAAAATGCTTCGTGCATCTGACACTTAGGGGGTGATTCTCACCCTGGCGGGCGGCGGAGGCCGCCCGCCAGAGTTCCCCCCTCCAAAATACCGCTCCGCGGTCGAAAGACCGTTGAGGGTATTTTGGCTTTTGCACTGGGCTGGCGGGCGACCGCCAAAAGGCCGCCCGCCAGCCCAGTGCAAAAGACCCTTCCCACGAGGACGCCGGCTCAGAATTGAGCCGGCGGAGTGGGAAGGTG
The DNA here is from genome assembly GCF_031143425.1 of Pleurodeles waltl. Lineage (NCBI taxonomy): Eukaryota > Metazoa > Chordata > Amphibia > Caudata > Salamandridae > Pleurodeles > Pleurodeles waltl. The sequence goes on from NC_090440.1 coordinate 765,394,126, forward strand.
CGACGGGTGCAGTGGCACCCGTCGCGTATTTCAGTGTCTGCAAAGCAGACACTGAAATACAAAGTGGGGCCCTCTTACGGGGGCCCCTGCAGTGCCCATGCCATTGGCATGGGCACTGCAGGGGCCCCCAGGGGCCCCACGACAACCCATACCGCCATCCTGTTCCTGGCGGGAGAACCGCCAGGAACAGGATGGCGGTATGGGCTGTCAGAATCCCCATGGCGGCGCAGCGAGCTGCGCCGCCATGGAGGATTCCAATGGGCAGCGGAAAACCGGCGGGAGACCGCCGGTTTTCCGCATCTGACCGCGGCCAAACCGCCGCGGTCAGAATGCCCTGCAGGGCACCGCCAGCCTGTTGGCGGTGCTCCCGCCAACCCTGGCCCCGGCGGTCCATGACCGCCGGGGTCAGAATGACCCCCTTAATCTTTAAACCTAGGTCAATTGCAACTGACTGGCCTCTTTGTGGGGCAAAGTGGGCCATTCAACATGTGACATCTAAGAAATTAAATTGTTAAGGGCAAAGAGAGGCCATATTTTTTTGTGGAGCTGTAACTGAACTCCCTAAAACAATCTTATTTTCAATGGTGAACTGAATTCTATGAAAAATCCCTGGCGTATCATTCGTAGTTCGGAAAGCAACAAAGCTTTTCTCAAAGACTTACATATGGCATATGCACAAGTAAGAAAAACAACAATACATTTACAACAATAAAGAAAGCAAACAATCCAAATTAAGTTATAATGTCAGCAATTAGTAAGTAATTAAAATTCCAAATAAATTAATGCAATCTGATGCATTGATAGTAAAAATGAATTTAATTAACTTCAGCTGAAAACAATTTTTTTTCACCTCCAGCAGACAGTCCTGTTATTAAAATGATCACAAAGTAACAGCAGGGCACGCAGGTTTTTTTCTTAATACCTAAAGTAAGCAATGCTCTCAAAGAGACCAGAGAAACAAACTATTTTTATTAAACGTTAAAAAGGAAAAGCTCTGCTCATTTGCTGGGACCAGAATTAGCTAACCTCTTGGCAAATGTTCCTGATAAAAATTCTTGATAAAGCTGACACTGGTTAAAAAAAAAAAAAGTGTCCAAATAATCAGGGCTGGTTCCTCACATGCTTATCCTCACTTTCCCTTTACAGAGGTTGTGGAAAAGTACCCTCTTTCTGGTATGGTTGCCCCCACTTTTTGTCTGCTGTCAGTATGTTTTGACTGTGTTCACTTGGATCCTGCTAACCAGGACCCCAGTGACTATGTTCTCTCCCTTTAAACGTGGTTGCTTGGACCACACACACCCCACATTTGGCATAATGGTGCTCCCTTGTAAGTCCCTAGTATATGGTACCCAGGGCATTGGGGTACCAGGGGACCCCATGGGCTGCAGCATGTATTTTGCCACCCATAGGGAGCCCATACAAAGTGTATCTGCAGGCCTGCCATTGCAGCCTGCTTGAAAGGGTGTATGCCCCCTTTTCACTACAGGTCACTGCACCAGGTTACTGTAAGTCACCTCTATGGTAGGCCCTCCTAGCCCAGAGGGCAGGGTGCAAGTACCTGGTTGTGAGGGCACTCCTGCATGAGCAAAGGCGCCCCCAAGAACTCCAACTCCATTTCATAGAATTCGTGAGTGCGGGGATGCCATTTTACGTGTGTCCTGGACATAGGTCACTACCAGCTCCAGCTACATAATGGTAACACCGAACCTAGGCATGTTTGGTATCAAACATGTCGGAATCATACCCCAATACTGTTGCGAGTATCAGAAATATGATTCCATGCACTCTGGGGGCTCCTTAGAGGCCCCCCAGCTTTGCTCCTACCAGCTTTCTGGGGATTCCAGGCAGCCCAAGCTGCTGCCACCCCTCAGATGGGTTTCTGCCCTCCTGCTGCTTGAACAGCTCAAGCCCAGAAAGGCAGAACAAAGGATTTCCTTGGGGAGATGGGGGTAACACCCTCTCCCTTTGGAAACAGGTGTTTCATGGCTTGGGAGGGGTAGACACCCCAAGCCACTGTTATGCTTGGGAGGGCACATTTGGTGCCCTCTTTGCATACACCAGTCTGCACTGGTTCAGGTACCTCCAGTCCCTGCTCTGGCGCAAAACTGGGGAACTGAAAGGGAGTGACCACTCCCCTGTCCATCACCTCCCCAGAGGTGGTGCGCAGAGCTCCTTCAGGGGTCTTTTGATTCTGCCGTCTTGATTCCAAAGTGGGCAGAAGCATCTGGGAGCATCTCAGTGGCCAGGTCAGGCAGGTGACGTAAGAGCCCCCTCCTGATAGGTGGTCACCTGGCTAGATTACCATTTCCCCTTCCAGGGCTATTTAGGGTCGCCCTCTTGGGTGTGTCCTCAGATTCGGCTTGCAAGTTTCCAGCAGAGCTCCTCTGCAACCTTTACTTAGACTTCTAGCCACTGGAACTGCAACTGGACCCTCCAAGAACAGACAATCCATATCCAGGACAAAGACTCTACTTGCAACATTGTTTCCACGGCTCCTGCAACATTTCCCCAGCTGTGCATCCTCTGAGGGAAGCAAGTCTTCAGTCTGCACAAGAAGGAAGAAGGAATCTCCCTTGGAGTGAAGTAGTCACTCCCCTGCATTTGCAGGCACCAACAGCAACGACCACCAGCTGTGTGGCTCTCCTCTCATCCTGCGCTGCATGGATCCTGCATCAAGGGTGGTGATCTGGAGTGGTCCCCTTGGTCCTCTGTGCCAGCTGTCCAACTTTGGTGGAGGTAAGCCTTTGCCTTCCCACGCAGGACAGTACCCCCACCCACCATGTCTCTTGCAGCTACCAAGGCTTGTTGGCATCTTCTCCAAGGGCTCTTCAGGCTCCATGTAGCCCCAGCACTCTTTCCTGCAACACACAGCCATCTGTGTGCTTCTCATGTGGCATGGGACCCTTCTTCAGTTGTGCTGCATGGGCTCCTCTGCAACTCCTGGGTCCTCTTCCAGTGGGTCTCCTGTGGGGGCTGCCTTTTCTTCTGTGTACTCTTTGCATCGCTGAGGGTCCCCTGGGACCTTGCTGGTCCCCAGCAGCTCCACTTTTCCTCTACCACGACTCTTGCCTTTGCCAAGGCTTGTTGGTGGCTCTTCCACGCCACAGACAGACTGCAATCTTCCATCCAGCGTGGGACGTCAACTGCATCCTCTAGGAACTCCTCACTGACTCGAGGGCTGCACAGCTGATGTCTTTGTCCTACTGTCGAGCAACTCCTGCTACCACAGACGGGTGGGTAGTGGCTCCTGCCACCACCGGACACTCCTGCAACTTCTGGACTTGGTCCCTTTCTTTTTTAGGTCTTCCTCTTCAGGAATCCACTGCTGTTTTTTTGCCGTCCTGTCTGGGTGATGCATAATCTTTTTTTTAGTCCTTTTCAGTGGTTTGTGGAAAATCCAGTAACTTACTTTTTTCTTCCTGGTCGCGGGGGCATGGTGGTACTTACCTTTGGGGTTTCCTAGTTCCCCCAGCCCCCCTCTACACCTTCCACTTACCTAGGTGGGGGTCCTGAATTCGCATTCCATTTTTTTTGTATATGGTTTGGGCTCCCCAGAGGGTCACTGTAGTCTATCGCTATTTGCATTGCTTTCTACTAATTTTTATGCCTATTTCTGTTTACTAGTGTACATATCTAGTGTGTTACCTCCTATTGGAGGGTTGCCTATCTAGTACTTTTTGGTAATTGTGTCACTAAAATAAAGTACCTTTATTTTTGTAACACTGAGTGTTTTCTTTCATGTGTGTAAGTACTGTGTGACTACAGTGGTATTGCATGGGCTTTGCATGTCTCCTAGATAAGCCCTGGCTGCTCATCCACAGCTACTGCTAGAGAGCCTGGCTTCTAGACACTTCCTACACTTCTCTAATAGGGGAACCCTGGACCTGGAATAAGTACCATAGGTACCCACCACATACCAGGTCAGCTTCCTACAGAGGTCTCCACACAACTCCATTACAAGTCTACAGAAAAATGTCCAGTTCCTCTTGGGCAGCAACAGCTGTGCTCTGCTGTGAAAACTGTTCCACAGCGCAAGCGAAATTCACTGGTGAGGAAGGCATGAAGGCATGGTCTTCTGTGGCCAGTGGGCAGCAGGAGACTAGTACCACTGGCACAGATTTATGGGTATGAAGCGATACAATGCAGTATCTGACCACATGCATTCTTCAGTGCATTAAGCAGGAAATCCCACTGTGTTCCAGGCTGTTCAGTCGGAGTGGATTAAGCAGCAGATTTTAGAAAATAAAACCATTAAGCTATCGATCATGAGCACCGAGTTAACGGGACTTACATTTTTAGTCTCTATGTCTTCCTCCTGTACTATGAAGCAGTGCGACTCAATTCATATTCTAGAGATGCACTTCTACAGTATGTAGAAGGGAAAATGTACATTTCAAAGTCAGCTCGCAGAAGAAACGGTCATGGTGCTGAACCCTCCCAGCCTCCAGAATCTACTTTAAGATTGCACAGACAGGGCAACCAAACTTAAAGTGAAATCTCTTCCCCTGACCCCAAGCCAATATCTGCTCCAGCCCTCTTAAGGGGTTTGCTTCAGAGCTCGATTTTTCTCTAGTTTTAAATTTTAACACATTCTGATACGGAAGAGACCCAAATACTATACCAAATACAAACAGGGCGCAAGACGAAAAAAATAAAAAAATCACACTTTTGTAGATCACATTCAAAAGGTTATTACAAACATAATCCTTTTGACTTGCAGAATAGCACAGAACACCCTCTTATTTACAATAATCACTCTAAATTCCGAACAGCAAACAGTTTGTTTAAATCACACTATGTTGCATTCAGGGGGGAATAAACCTACAGGTCCGCCTGTTTAATTCAACGAATTCCAAATAGATTTTAAAAGTGGCTTGCCGTTTCTTCTTTGTTTTATGCCTCGGGAAGAACGTCTTTCCGTTAAGAAACTGCCTTGTGGGACAGAGAGTACTTTACAGTGCTGCACAGTACATATGACTAATATATAAATGTCTAAAAAGGAGGCACTGTAATGTTTATGATATCAAGCCACACAAGGAGAAGTAAAATGTTTGTGATTTTTCCACAGTCGAGTACCCGGTTAAATAACTGCTGCTTTGGGACAGTGTGTGGTATAGAATTAACTTGCATGACTAATAAAACAAAGAAGGAATCATTATTTCCACTCAGTGTGAAGTACATTAAAGTATGGAACGATAGTTTCATGCTGCAGACAGAAGTCCCCTCTGTCAATTAATTGTGGCTCTAGGTACCACTTGAGCAATATGCTCTCCCCTTTTGTACCTGTTTAATGCCTAAAAGCAGTGCTCAGCAGCTGGGTGGTAAATAACTAACATTTGCAAAGGGGTTGCCACTGTATTGCACCACACTTGGTAACTTTTGATCCATCTGAGCCAGAAACATTTCTTTTAAAATTGAAAACGCAAAATTCCAGTAACCCGCTGTTTCACAGGACACGTTCTGAACATTACAGACGTGACGAAGACGACAACACTCGTACGTTTGGCCCTGAGTGGCGTCTCTTATACGTGCATTTTACAGCATTCTACTGAGCTAATTTACAAACATCGAGATTCCAAAGTACAAAGTTCCAGATTCAAAAAGGATCTCGAACTTTGGAACCTTGATTGCATTAATACGAGTAACAAGTCAGAACAAGATTACTCACTAAATGTATTAAAATTATGTTTTTGAATGCACATTTTCTAACAAATTAAATAACTCCTTCCTGTTGGTTGAGCCAGGGACTTGTACTGTCCACAAGCAACTACTCTTCTCATACTTTGTATCTATTTGCGGCTTAAGAGCCTTACTCGTATGAAGGCCAGTAGACACAAAGAAAACTAGAAACCAGAGGGTGCTCCCCACTAGTACTTCACGGGGTTTAGAACAGAGCTAGTAGAGATACACAGTGGTGCAACACTGGCTATGGAGCAGACAGTTTGGTTATGAAATCGCCTATGCGTTTTTGTGGCCATTCTCGGACATGACATCCAGATCTGAAGAAGGGGATAATGGCTGTTTGATTTATGACTTTGACCTCATACACAAGGTCTGTGCAAGTTCCTGGATGGGTCACTGACCAATAGGGCAACCAATGCGACGATTAGTACTGTTAGACTTTTCATTCTTGGCGTGGTCTCCCTTAACTTTTTGCCTCCGTTTCCCAGGTTGTTGATGTGTGCTGCCTGTTTGTGGATTCCCGGTCTGGGTCAGTTTGACAGTTGGGCTGTTTGCACCTCTCTCTAGACAGTGACACAAAGGGAGCTGAGGGGTAGCCTGCATATCCTGATGAGCCATCTGTGCTAGGAGGGAGGGGAGGTGTGGTCACTCACACCTGAAAGGGCTGTCCCTGCCCTCACACAATGCAGTCTCCAACCATCTGGTGTGTGTCTGGGGCCTGGCCAAGGCAGGATTTCACAAACAAGAGAGACTTTTCTTTGAAGTAAGCCTACTTCAAAGGGCAAAATGGGTATAAGAAGGGCACCGAAAACCACAGACTTTAGATCACTTCTGGAAACCTAGAGGAACCTCTGCCTGGAGAAGAACTGAAGAGCTGAGGAAGAAGAGCTGCCCTGCCTGTGATTGTGCTTTGTGGGCTATCCTGCAGTTGCTGCTTCTGCCTGTGCAAGATGACAAAGACTGGACTTTTATGTGCCTTCCTTCTCGTGAAGAACTCTTCAAGGGCTTGAAACTGAGCTTGCTTCCTGTTGTTGAAGTCGCAGGGACAGCAAAGACTTCTCTCTGCCAGCACCTGGAGCCTCTGCTGAGACTCCTGCCCTGCCAAGTGCTGCCCTATCCAGTTCCTGGGGCCTTGACAAGTGAAGCTGGGCGTGTCCTCTGCTGCAGATTGACAGCAAAGGACAGAAGCAGGCCTGACTGGACCTCCAAAGTGTGCACGTCACTTTGGCTGGCTGTTTTGTGCCGGTCAAAGTGGCATGCACACTTTGAAACTCTCCACTCAGCTTAAGAAAGTTGGGTGGGGACCAAGCCCAGGCCTCCAAGGCCTGATGGAGCATCCAGCCAGCCCGTTCCTTCCAATCCTGGATGAGAGCAGTGTCTGGATTCGTTAGGGGAGCTCTTCCTCTATCGGAGAGCAGAAGAACACAGAGGACGTGCAGTCCGTGGGTAAGTGCTGTTTTTTAAATTGTATTACAAATGTGTAAAACATGTAAGTGTGTCAGGCATGCAAGTGAAGTGGTTGTGATTTACTTTGCAGTGTTATGTTTTTATTTGGGCTTTAGAAGGGAAGGGTGGTTTACGTTGAGGTTTTGGAGGGAGGGTTTTTTTTTGGGGGGGGACTCACCCCACCACTTACAAAGGGTAGCAGCCACCCCTGAATGTTTGATAAAGGGCTTTGTGCATGGTGACTGGTGTGTAAAGCTTTTAACTGGGGGATGAAGTAGTACCCAATTTCACCAGCAGTTGTCAAACTGCCCCTGTTTGGAACTGGGTAAAGAGCCAGAGCCAGGACTTCAGAGCAGTAGACTGTGAACATGTTTTTGTTGTCCTTGAACATTCTGTCAAATGGAGAAAAGTTGATAATACCCCTAGATGCCAAAGTTCAGAGAGTGTTGATATGGGTTAACGGAAATTACGTGCGTGCAATGCACAATGTTATAAGAAAAAAAAAGGCATTAGTTCTGCAGGATTCGCAACAGCCGTTTCAGTGAAGCCTGTTTGTGGTAGAAGTTTTATTTTAAAAAAATGTATTTGTGGTGGGTGATTAAATGGAGTTTTAACTCCAGACGTACATTTGAATAATTTGGGTAAACTTAACTATGCAATGCAATTAGCCTGCAGGACACAGACTGATCTGTCTTTTAAGTTGCTATATATGGACGAAAAAGCCATGGAGTCCATGATTTATAGAAGGAACAAAAACAGGCTACGCAATCTAGAAGTGAACCAAAATAGAGTCACATACCATGGTAAATTCGGTTATATTTTACTTGTTGCACAAAGAAGGACACCTAAGGCCATTTCTTTGCATGTGTATGACGTAAGGATGCACTTAATTAAGCAGGGAGCGATGGAGGGAATACAATTACCGTGAGAGGATCGGAGTGGTGAGAGTAGGGGGCAGTGCAACATAACGAGATACTGCAATTATTGCTAGGTGGTTACACAAACATTGCCGGCAGCTTGAGGGGATCTTGGATATGGAGAGGTCTCAACGGTAATTCTGAAGGAGGTAGCAAAAATGAGACCCTCGGTTCCAAAGTGTAGGCTTAGCACTAGAATAAATATATCTGTAAAATGATGTGAATGCTGAGCGGGAAAAGGAAGTAGCTCAGGTGTAGAGGAAGATGGTTTGAGCAAGCAAGGTGGAGAAAGACAGCCATTTTCGCGATGAGAGATTGCCTCCTTTGTAAAGAAGGTAGGTGTAGTTTGCTGTTGTCAAATATTCCTGTAGCTGTCTGGAAGAATACTGGGCGAGGCTCCTGGGAAGCTTGGCATAGCAGAGGAGTCTGCTTAGGGTCAGGAAATTAACTGCGCTCTTGGGTGAGTGCAATGTGAAGCCATGATTGGCTCTTTAGGATGGTGAGGAGGTAGTAACATGCGGAATAAGGGCTGGAAGTCTGAAGTCAAAGTTGTGTGTAGCAATACCAAACTTGTATTGCAAACAATTACAAATACAGTATCAAATATAATACTTAGGGCCTGATATAGAACTCGGCGGACGGGTTACTCGGTCACAACGGTGACAAATGTGCCTTTGTTCGCAATCTAAATCCCATAGTATATAATGGGATTTAGATTTCATGGGATGGGATATCTGTCACTGTTGTGACGAAGTAACCCGTCCGCCGAGTTCTATATCAGGCCTAAGTTTTTATACCAGAACATAACCCACAATTCATTTTGCCATTGACAAATACTTTAGCTTTGAATGTTTGTTATTAGGGTCGAGCCTGCGTCGCATGCGCTTGCACATGCGTTTCGCTTGGGAGATGCTTTAGGAGTTAGAAAAGGGCTTGGAACCCCATCCACATCACGGAAGTGTCTTTCACTGGTTCGTGGGCTTGCCTGTTAAAATCTGCTTGCTTTCATTAGTGGAAGGCACGCATACATCATGGCTTTTCCAGCGGTTAGCCCTCCTCGAGCGCAGCGACCAAGTACTGAAAACATGCGAGGCTCGCAATTTCCAGTCAGGTTTGTGGACTACTTTTTATCTTTTGTTCGCAGCGCAATCTCACTTGGCAGAAGTTAAGCGCTTTGCATAACATCGAACCTGTCACATAGGTAATTGCACTTTTGCCGGTTACGTAGATAATTGCTCTTTTGCCGATAGGTTTCACTATGAGTGAACTGTAGCAGTGTGATCACGCTGTTTTTTTCCATTCAATGTGGCAAGAAAAATCCAGTTGGGAGTTTACAACTGCTAATAGCTGTAACTCGGAGAAATGTGAGACCCTATTGCATCGCAAATGCTTGTTCTTCTTTGTAGGTAGAACCAAAATCCGACTGCATAAAGCCAGTTTTAATAGACTATAAAAACACCACGCCTTTGAACTGTCCCTCCCAATGGCAGTCGCTCAAGCTCAACAGTACATAAAAAAAGAGAAGCTACTTCGTGGTAAATCAGGTATTACCAGTTATAATCCCCCCATAATATTACTAGCAAGTGAGAATCCCACAGTGCTTTCAAATAATCAGAAACTGGATTTAGAACTACAAAACTAGAGTGTAATGATACATGTACAAGAATCCCTCTTTCACAGCCATTTCAATATTTCATTCCCTGCAAGTCTCCATTTTTATTCTTATATAAAACGTAGCACTTAAACCTATAGTCAATGATTGAAGATAGGGACCCGAAAGAAATGAGAATAGGTCTGCAGCTATGTCACAGGTTGCATGCACACTAACACCGAAAAGCAGTATAACGTAAATACCAATTTTAATGCGCATCTTTGCATTTATAGAGTAGAGGGGAAAGAGACACTGCAGTAGCACATTGTCACAACTCCTCCTATGCCTTCAAGAATTATACAAACCTCTATCAGCTTCCCAGACTATAGTGTAACTCTATAAGTGTAAACCTTTTTTTACTGACATGAATAACAGATATTCCCTCAGAGTTCGCAACAAGGAAGGATTTTCAAAGATTACGTATTTGGGCTATAAATTGCAAAGATCACAAGGAATAGAAGCCCATGGCTAGATGTGAATGACGTGTATATTACGTTAATCAAGATATCAAGGTATTCACTCTTTTAATCCCTTTGCAAGACAGTGCTAGCCTGAGACGAGAGAAGGCACATCGTATCACAATACACTGTAAAGGCCTGTTGTGTCATAAGGTCCTGGGTTTTCCTTCAGATGCACTCTTGATAAGCAGCGACTTCGCCATCACTAACATTGTACTGGTTAGGATGGTGGTGGGAGCTCTTCATATTGCAGGACCCACGTTTTCACTGAATTCCTCATAGCAAAATACAGTGCAATAAAAAAGAAATACATTATTCAGCAATATCCTGTCCAAAAGAGTGCCGCTACACAGAAACTAAATCAAAAGTAAATGGTAGATGCACACAGGAAATATATTTTCCGTATTGCAAATTAAAAGAAAAAAAATACCACGAAAATAGGCTATGAGCAATCGTGATTTCAATTCGGTTTAATAATAATTTGATCCATGGTTTCATTGGACAAAAAATTACATTCCAAATATAACCCCAGGTTAACAAATAATACAAACAAAACAACAAACCACAGCCAGGAACTAACCATTTTCGAAAGCCCTCGGAAACAATAGAATACCACACGAAAGTACACAATCATAAATGTATCTGGTTCATACCTATCACTCACAAAAGTGGGAAAAGTTTAGTCTCACCATTTTTATTCTACAACCCAATGCCTGTGGCTAACAATATCGTAAGGGTAGTCTGGAAAAACTTCCTCCATCTTTCTCTGAGTGGTAACTGTGAGTAGGTACGCTATGTATCATGCCCTGCGACGCAGGGGTGCTCATCCTTTAGCTGGCCCTTTATTAATCCTACATCTTATGAATCTCTGAGATATGGGAGTCTCAGGGGCCCCACGCCACATTCTGCAAGGGAGACTCATGATTGTGTGTACACCACTCAGCAGGAAACGTTACGTGGCTGACTTGAACTCCAATCAGAATACATTAACAACTACTTCCTAGAAAGTGACAATTAACCAGGGCCACAACAATGGAGACACTTCCCACCATCAGTGCCAATACTGATCATGCTTGGAAGACTAAAATATCATATAGGTGGGAAAAATAGAAGGGTGCGCGACTGAAAGTCTAATAAAGAATTGTAGAAAAAGCTGGATACAAAAAAATGATCACTTTTATAACTAAACCAAAGCTGGAGATTAATTGCAAGCGGTCTACCCTGGAGCACTTCAGTCGCATACAGATCCACCTGATCTGTAAATGAATGTAATAGTTGGAAACAATAGGGGTTTTACAAGGTGTTTTGCTCATAAATAAAATAAAATGTTCAATATTCTGAAAAACTGAGCATAAAAGATTTTTAATCAACAGGTGTCTTTATAGCCTTGGACTCGGGCATCGTGTACCGTAAGGGTTGACATGTTTGTGGTATAGTAAAAGGCACCCAGTTATCCTTCAACAGATCGATTGCCTTCCTTCTGTTAAATCTTGAGAGCAGTTGGCCAGCGTGATCAGTGTGCATCATCAATCCCAAAAAAGAAGTGCTAAAAAGAAAAAATACACCAGACAGCCTGCTTTTGACGGGAATGGCAGACTCCATTAGGAAGTACACAAGCCAACAGATCAAGGTGTGCCACTAGATGATACTAAACTACCTGCGGGAGCTTCAGGTATTCAACACCCAAAGCGGCTGGATGCTTCTCCTGTGGGAAAAGACTGAAGACGGTTGGATTTCTCAGGTAAGGATTCACCTCAAAGGGTTTGCAGTCAGCAATGAAAGATGCTTGAAGTCTACTTAGCAACCTATTCTACCATGGGCTTGATCTTGTTAACCAGGATAGTATCTTCAAACTTAGAGTGTCCAGAAAACACTGTTGGTTCGCAGAGAAGCTTAACCTTTCCTGAAAAAATGAAGTATTATTTTGTTGGTTCACACGCATTGCGATTTTAAAAGGAAAAACAAGCCAAAGAATTTGTAGCACACTCCTCCAGTGCGTTGACTACACAGCCCTGCTTGCTCCCGATTTCACAAGGGGACATACTCTAACTAGGCGGAGGTTGAGCACTTTGGGTGGCCAGGTTTGCTAGGTAGGAGAAAGAAGTATCTATTTTTCACCTTGGTGTTCCTTATTTAGGGCTCATTCTCAAAGATGCATTTTAATTCTGAAGGTAGTCCTGGTATCACTCATTTATTAATGTATTCAGTTTTATACAGCAACAAGCATGTCACCCGTGGCCAACCTAGGTCACACTATACAAATACAAGCTCTGTCAATAAATGGACGGTTGAGATACATGGCCTCAGTGAGAGGAAAACCTGTCCTTCACGACTGCTGATGAAGGTAAATGTTTCAGATTGGACCATGCATGTAATATAAGCAAGGGCAAAAAACACCTCCTCCTGTGTGCCGGCTTGTTCCGGCCTTCTTCCTGAACTATTTAGTGCTTCATTCCTGCCCTTTATCTCTGCCTCTCTCCTACTGCTTAGCAGTGGCAGCTAGCAATGCAAACATATGGTGGGACGTCATGGCGCACAACTCACCATTAATGCTGCTCCCACCCAGTGCTGCACTTAACTCCCTCGATAGTGGTGTCCAAGAGCAGGAAAGGGAAGGACTTCCTTCCCTGTGAAACGTGAATTGAACCAATTCTGGACCTACTCTTATGCTTTCAACATGAGAGCAGCTCCAGGATTGGTTGGGGCAGGCTAACCCAGCACTCATTTTGAGGCTGGGGCCTGTGCTAGCAATCCCCTAGCTGTCTCACAGCCCTGGGATTGCTGGGTCTACAGTGCTCATGTTCGGCTGGCTGTCACAAGACAGCTGACCAATTCGACATGCGCAGTGTAGACCCAGCAGCCATCCTTCAATCACAGAATTTAGCCCCGCCCCATATACTCACTCAGACGAGCCAGTGGCAAAATAAAATGCATTACTATGCCATTTTATTTATTTGTGTTTGTCTTTGAAGCAGGCAGGGTGACGCTCCTCTGCCGTGACAGCTATACTAATACACCAGGGCTGATTCACTATGATACACAAGTAACTCTAGCACTACCACTGCATATCCCATAGTACCTCTATTAAACCCAAATACCTTTATCCATATCTATACTCTAATACTGCAACAACTTCTAATCCCGTAGGAACCCTACTTAACCCTCTACTTACACAATAGTATCTACCCTACTCCATAGTCTAGTGCAGTAGTTCTCAACCTTTTGTCTTGTGTGCGCCCGCACTTTACCATTACTGGAACCCGGGGACCCCCACTAAATCATTCTTGGAATTTGGGGATCCCACACTGTCATTACTGGAGCAGGGGACCCTGGCCTAAATATTGTTGATGATCTGAACTGCAAAACACTATGGACAAAATAAAGAAGCATTCATCAAACACATACACAAATGATAACACAGTTTATTTAATTTGCATACAAGTATATGTAAAAAGTAAAAATGTAGGCAGAAGTTTGGAGTTTTTTTTTTATTCAATTAAAGTCACACACCATCTATACTATTTCTGTTTGATGCAGCTGCACTGGTACCACAAACACTATTTTAATTTTTAGCCTCCAATTATTTTTAGCCTCCAATTCCAAATTCCTTGACATTTACAGTATATTTTAAACGGTTTAATTGTACATTTAGCCACTTTATTTTTACACACTTTATTAATCTGTTAACATTATTGAATTTTCTAAGCAGTCATGAACCCCCAAAGGAGGCTTTGGGGACCATCAGGTGTCCCCGACCACATATTGGGAACCACTGGTCTAGTATGTTTGCCCATGTAAGTCTACACATGCCAATACGCTAGCACCTCTCCCCTATTTATATCATATCTTCTCTTTATTACAACTGATTATTTTCTTTTACTATTTGCTTATTCCTCTTTTGCCTTTCTTCTGATTTTCTTGACAAAAAGTCCTCAAATATTTTGAGAAAAAAGGGGTTTCTGTACTCTGGAAATTCACCAAAATAGAGTTTTGCAAACCTGGGGGGCCATGAGGCTCATGGAAATTTCGGCTTTTCTTTGAAATGAGGTGAAGCAGAGAACAAGAGCCGCCCCACCCCGTTTTAGTCTTTAACCGAGTGATTGTCAAGCGTGCAACAACAGATTGCTTAGTGAGGAGGCAAGGGAATGGAGGGTCCTTCTACGAATGCTCTTTCCGTAGTGATTTTAAAGAGGGGTTCCTGTGTTCTTGCTTGTTCACAATAAGGTGCACTCCCACGTTCCTTTTATACTATATTACATTATCGTCTCTCATTTTAAAATGTTATTTAATTGCATGAGCTCTTAAAAGAATATTCAAAGAGTTGTAATGAAGCTGCAACGGAAAACAACTTCCCATACAATAAACGTTTATACATGCCCAACACGTGTCTGCAGACATTTTTGCAAACAAAACAGTACATGGGTATGACATAAGAGAAATGCAACGATTGAGCAGAGTCATGCAGAGAGGATTCTTTGACTCAACTTTGGTAGCAGGGTAGGGGTGACAAAGCAACCTTCAAAAGCAAAGTATGTGAATTGTTACACCAAAACAATACAATTAATAAAGACCCTAAAGGTCTAAATCAAGTTCAGGAAAAGAATAACACGCCCCTAAGCCAACTAGGAAGAATAAAATGAAGAGCCCAGACGTCATAGAAAACAAAACAATTAAAAAAAATTAGAACCACCTGAAAGTGGTGAATAAAAGTCAAGAAAATTGTTGCTTTCTCCAAAATGCCTACTAGGGGACCGTAATATACTAAAGATGTAATCGAAGGGAAAGGAGCCAGCAACGTGCACGGTAGAAGATCAGGCAGGAAATCCGTTAGATTAACCTAATGCAAACTGCTCCTGCAACGGTGATGTAGGAGAAACCTTACAGATTTGTAGCAATCCCCATTCAAACTTCCGCCTACGTTCCATAACAAACTCCTCTACTTGCTCTCTACTTGGCAAATTGGTTTTGAGCTCTCCACACCCAGAGTGGCATTGGCATGCCCAGTCTGTCCCAGCACAAGTGAGCAGGGACTCCATAGCTTCACAGGATTCTTCCTAATCAAACTAACAGACCTTCACTACTGGGTTTTTAGAAATCAGTGCATGTTTGCGGATGGCTTGTGGGAGCACCTTCCTCAGGGTCCACAACCTTTTCAGTTTACAACCACAGCTCTGGAAGCGAGCTCATTTGATCAAGCAATTCCCTCAGCAGAGGTGGGGAAATACAGCCTTGTCAACCGTGTGAGGGAACCAGTTATCCCAGTCCTAGACATAAAGATACAAGTCAAGTAAAGGGGAGAGGAGGGGGAGAACAATTTCCCATTCCCCCCAGAAGGCAGTAGTTTTTTTTCAGCAGAGAGGTTTCTTCCTCAACAATGCTTCATATGAGTTTAGTACTGCCAGAAAACCAAGTAAGGATTCACAAAAGGGGAGGTAGAGTACTAATGAGTGAGTGGCTGTACGCCAATCAGTATGGTTCTCACAGGCACCACCCCTACAATTACTCCTTAGTGAGTAGGGTGCTGTTCCAACCCTCCCAAAGAAGTGTGTGCAACAAATTTCAGTTTGGCAGAGGGACCCATTAAGATAATGAGTCCCTTCCCAAACTCATGTACTGCCTACCAACCCATCACGCATCACCACAAATGTTTTTCAAGCAGGGATGCGAATATTCTTTGAGAAATTCATGCTGGCTTTTGTACCTGCTCTTTTCTTGAGCAAATGTCCCAGCAGCACTCCCAGGCCATGTCCTCTCCTCTCTTCCTGGCGATTTTGTGCACGCAACACCTGCCCTCTCAGGAGGGCTCAGTAGCAGAAATGCCAACAAGCTGTCAAAAAGGCATGCCTTTCATTAGGCCTCTCTCGTTCAATAATGTGTATAATATTTCATGTGTCAGTAGTCAAAACGAAAATAGGTACATCAAGTCTATTTATTGATTTGAGGTTGTTATGCCACATCAAGAGTAGAATTACATTTTTTTACTAACTGTATTTGCGAAACCTTTGAGCCAAATGAACAGTGACATTTCTATTTCAAAGAGGGAGGGACTGCAAATCTACTACATTTTGTGCAGGGAGAACTTAGTGGTAGGAAGGGGAAGGTATTTCCTAGCTTTCGTAATTCATGCACACAAAGCCAGACGGGCATCCAAACTACAACACAGCTGATTTACTTTCACTGGGATATTACTATTTTGATATATTTCAGTATAAGCCCAGTTCCGTGAAATATCAGGGCAGGCTGTCAATAGTAGGGATTACACTGAAACACTGTTTATACAATTGGGAATCTTTGGTCAGCCCTAGCTCATAGCAGAAAAAAAAAACTGCTTTCTCGTGGCCGTAGGTAAATAGAACTCATGCCCTCTCCATGCACTGCTAGTTACCTCACATATTACATCACTTATGACACTTTCTTTCAAATCATTGGTCATATTACTACAACATCTGCAGTGAAGTTATTGATGAGAGAACTGTGCACGGCAGGGGTGTGAGTTATGGTTACTTTAGGGCACAAGTTATGGTTCTGTGTGTGTAAAATGTGAACCGAACTAGAACATCCCTGTAACCTTTGTTTTTGTCAGTGAATTTCTATGTTTTTTTAAATGCTATTTCCTAATTAGAATGTCCCTTTAACCTTACTTTTAGTTAATATATATATATATATATATATATATGTTTTACTTATCTTACATATACCTACAATTTCACTGTACAGCCATGCATGGTAAAGGCATACACATGGTAAAAGCAATGCACGGTAAAGGCAACGCGTGGTAATGGAAATGCATGATAATGGATGCATTGTAAAAGCATGCATTATAATGGCATGAGTGGTTCCATCATACATCCTTTCAGGAGACTCATTGTACAGCTTTTAAAGAGAAGTGACACATTCCTTATAATTAATCAGATACTGCAAATCAAGAGTGTGAGGGGGCTAGCAAATATATTTCCACATTATAGCATCATGTAGGGCCCTCAATAACACAAACCTATAATAAATAGAGGAAAATGGAGTCGAGATGTGGGTAATCGACTGATGAAACAGTCTGCCAAATATGCCAAAGTTGGAGAAGGATTGTAAAGAAATGCCTCCTTGGCATGGTTACCCCCTGACTTTTTGCCTTTTGTTGATGCCAGTTATGATTTAAAGTGTGCTGGGACCCTGCTAACCAGGCCCCAGCACCAGTGTTCTTTCCCTCAACTGTACCTTTGTTCCCACAATTAGCACAGCCCTGACACACAGATAAGTCCCTTGTAAATGGTACCCATTGTACCAAGGGCCCTGTTGCCAGGGAAGGTCTCAAAAGGCTGCAGCATGTCTTATGCCACCCTTGGGACCCCTCACTCAGCACATGTACACTCCTCACAGCTTGTGTGTGCACGTGGGGAGAAAATGACTAAGTCAACTTGGCACTCCCCTCAGAGTGCCATGTCCACCTCTCAGTGTCTGTGGCATAGGTAAGTCACCCCTCTAGCAGGCCTTACAGCCCTAAGGCAGGGTGCACTATACCACCGGTGAGGGCATATGTGCATGAGCACTATGCCCCTACAGTGTCTAAGCAAAGCCTTAGACATTGTAAGTGCAGGGTAGCCATAAAGAGTATATGGTCTGGGAGTTTGTCAAAGACGAACTCCACAGTTCCATAATGGCTACACTGAAATCTTGGAAGTTTAGTATCAAACTTCTCAGCACAATAAATGCACTCTGATGCCAGTGTGGAATTTATTGTAAAATACGCCCAGGGGGCATCTTAGAGATGCCCCCTGATTACCAGTCTGACTCCTAGTACTAGGCTGACCAGTTTCTGCTAGCCTGCCACAACCAGACGAGTTTCTGGCCACATGGGGTGAGTGCCTTTGTCACTCTGGGGCCAGGAACAAAGCCTGTACTGGGTGGAGGTGCTTTTCAGCTCCCCCTGCAGGAACTGTAACACCTTGAGGTGAGCCTCAAAGGCTCTTGCCTTTTGTTACAGCACCCCAGGACACCCCAGCTAGTGGAGATACCCGCCCCTCCGGCCACTGCCCCCACTTTTGGCGGCAAGGCAGGAGAGGATAATGAGAAAAACAAGGAGGAGTCACCCACCAGTCAGGACAGCCCCTAAGGTGTCCAGAGCAGAGGTGAACCCTGCCTTTAGAAATCCTCCTTCTTAGTTTTGAAGGATTCCCCCAATAGGGAGGAGGCACAAAGAGGGTGTAGCCACCCTCCAGGACAGAAGCCATTGGCTACTGCCCTCCTGACCTAACCCCCCCCCCTAAATTTAGTATTTAGGGGTGACCCAGAACCCAGGAAATCAGATTCCTGCAACCTACAACAAGAAGAAGGACTGCTGACCTGAAAGCTCTACAGAGACGACGGAGATGACAACTGACTTGGCCCCAGCCCTACCGGCCTGTCTCCAGACTCAAAGAACCTGCACAGTGACGCATCCGACAGGGCCCAGCGACCTCTAAGGACTCAGAGGACTGCCCTGAACCTAAAGGACCAAGAAACTCCAGAGAACAGTGGAACTGTTCAACAACAGCAACATCTTTGCAACAAAGAAGCAACTTTTAAAGAACTCACTCTTCCCACTGGAAGTGTGAGACTTCACACTCTGCACCCGACGCCTCCGGCTTGAGCTCCAGAGAACAAACACCGCAGCGAGGACTCCCAGGCAACTGCGACTACGTGAGTAACCCCCCTGCACCCCCACAGTGACGCCTGCAGAGAGGATCCAGAGGCTCCCCCTGACTGCGAGAGCCTGGTAACAAGGAACCCGACCCCTGGACCAAGCACTGCACCCGCAGCCCCCAGGACCGAGAGGAACCAACCTCCAGTACAGGAGTGACCAGCAGGTGGCCCTCTTCCTAGCCCGGTGGGTGGCTGGCCCGAGAATCCCCCCAGTGCCCTGCCTGCATCGCCTAAGTGACCCCCGGGTCCCTCCATTGCTTCCTATAGCAAACCCGTCGCCAACTTTGCACACTGCACCCGGCCGCCCCTGTGCCGCTGAGGGTGTGTTTTGTGTGCCTGTTTGTGTCCCCCCAAGTGCTCCCTGGTCTGCTCCCCAAGGACGCGGGTACTTACCTGCCAGCAGACCGGAACCGGAGCACCCCTGTTCTCCATAGGCGTGTATGTGTTTTGGGCCGTCTTTGACCTCTGCACCGGACCGGCCCTGTGTTACTGGTGCAGTGACTTTGGGGTTGCCGTGAACCCCCAACGGTGGGCTGCCTATGCCCAGGAGACTGAACTTGTAAGTGCTTTACTTACCTCAGAAACATAACGATACTTACCTCCCCCAGGAACTGTTGATTTTTGCAGTGTCCACTTTTAAAATAGCTTATTGCCTTTTTAACCAATACTGTGTGTACTACTGCTTTAATTCAAAGTTCCTTACTTACCTGTGTGGAGTACCTTGCATTTTATGTATTTACTTCAAATCTTGAACCTTGTGGTTCTAAAATAAATTAAGAAAATATATCTTTCTATATAAAAACTATTGGCCTGGAGTTACGTTTTTGAGTGTGTGTTCCTCATTTATTGCCTGTGTGCGTACAACAAATGCTTAACACTACCCTCTGAAAAACCTACTGCTCGACCACACTACCACAAAACAGAGCATTAGAATGATCTAATTTTGCCACTATCAACCTCTAAGGGGAACTCTTAAACTCTGAGCACACTATCACTCACTTTGAGATAGTATATACGTAGCCAACTTCCTACAAGGATGATAGGAAATGGCAGTTGCAAACTGAATCATGATAAGTTTATACATAAACCATACATACCTCTCTAACTAATGCATAAAATTCACACTGTTAAGAGTGTCATTTGTACACCTCAAACATCTCTCTCGCATACAAGTCAATGGTGGTCAACATTCCATACTTCTTTGCCCAACTGAGGGAAGCACAGTCGCCAGACTTGGGCACACTTGATGACAAATGGAGGGAAGCCCCAGCTTCCCCCGAAGTACTTTCAATTAAAGTACTTACACCTGTCCTAATACACTCGGAGGGGGTGGTGGAAAAATGGGCCAATTCACTCAAAAGCATTTTTGTGATGCTCAGCACCCACCGTTTGTCTTATTATCATACTGTGTGGGGCTGCCCTGTCCTGGTATCATTCTGTGAGGGGCACCGTCAACCCTGGAGGAGGATACCATTGATGGGAATAGATACAAACTGGCTCTAATTTCGCTGGGATTAGTAGTCGCTAAACGGGACATCGACAATCATTCAATTCATTCAATGGGGCCCTAACTGGAGGAGTGCTGAAGTGGACTGGCCACTCTCTAAACTTGGAATGGCCCATCTTCATGCCCCGGGACTGCCACCATAAATACTGGAACATTTGGAGGGACTGGACAAGATACAGGGGGATCAATCTCGAGTCATGTGCGAGGGCACTCTGGACATGGACATATGAATGTTTGAGTCCTGGGGAGATGGGGACAGGAGACACCATGCGGAAAAGATCAGGGTGTATAGTGCACATGGGAGACCAGATACTGGGAAAAGTAGGACAACTGGTTGTTCAGTACTCTGTGATGTTAATGCTGACTTCAGCTTTATACTGTATTACATGTAAAACTATAAACAGTGTTATTTTTTTTTAAAAGTGTCAATTGCCCTAAATGTAAATCTGAAGAGAGTACATATTTGCATATGTAGCGGCACTGCATATGGACACAGCGATTCTGGCACAACATAATACAAAGGCTGTGAAAACGAGTGGGTCATGCTTATTAGATATGTTTATTATGGACATAGTGTTAGCTTAAAGGTGAATAGCTATGAACTGGGAACAGCCTATAGTTCCAGCATTGCAGGTTTGGGAAATGTAGAGGATGTAAGTTACTGCTAAATGTTGAGTTATGAGAGGCCAACAAAATAAGCAGAGCACAAACCTTGATTTCACCTTGCAGGAATCAACATTGTCATCTGTGGAGTATCCTTCGAATGAACGACTTTAATTCAGAACCAGTTCATGGTTTGGGGTTAATACTATATACTGTGTACACCACAGAACTGAAAGATCACTGTAAAAGTTGGACATAGAAAGAGGGAGGTGGCCCCCAATGTAAGTGCCTTTCAAAAGCAACTTTGACATTTTTTCACAAGACCATCAAATCTTTTGTATTGTCAAATAAAATATTGGTAGTTTACCTTGATGCACATAGCAACATTAACATTGAAACGGAGTCTGTAAGATCTACCCTAGTAGAGGATCTGAATAGGTTACTGTCTGTAAGATATTGGGTTATTAGTTGAGGGGAGTGAGAGCCCCACTCAAATAATAAACACCATCCGTGTCAGGGTGAACCACCAAATAAACCGGTGTTCAACCCTCAGGTGCACTGATACAAAAGTAGTCAGGTTTAAGTTATAAGTTAGAGGTAATGTGCAAAGTATTTATGCAGCACTCTAAGAGTAGTAAAGTGAAAACACAACACAAAAAATCCCAAAGCATTTTAGAAAAACAGAGTAAAATTAAAAAATTAAAGGACACTGAAATGCCAAAAATTCGATATGTAGACCGGGAGATTAATTTTTAGAGTTTCAGGTGAAAATAGCACCAAAAACACACAAATCAGCACTTGAGGTTATTTGGTTGCACTGGACTGGGTCAAAATCACAAGTTCAAACTGGTTCTGGTCAGTTCTGCCCCTTCCTCTAGGTTTAGCACCTCAGGTAGGAACAGGTGTCATCTGCATTTGCATCTGAACAGGCAGGCTCAGAAACCAGGAAAGGGGGGAGGGCACTGACCTCAGGTTAGCCTTTAAACCTCAGTAAAGGCTGAGTACAACGCCCGAGAACACCATGCTTAGGAGAGGAACATGTTTCCTAATGGCCAAGGCCGTTTTGTCCCAGGAATACACATCACACAACAGGAGAGCCATTTCAGTCATGTAACCCTGGACGGAGGCAGAAAGGCACATTTGGTTTAGGCAGAAAAATACCAGGGGATCCATCTCGCTTTCTAAAAGTGGCATTTCCAGAATAGCAAAGTAAAATCTGACTTTATAATTATTAATGATTTTAAATTACAATTCTAATGAGTAGGACATGTATTTCTCTATCTGTTCCTAAACTGATGTCATCACTTAAGAGTAATAAGATAACTCAGTGTTAGTCTACAGGAGAGAGACAGCAAAAAAACAACTTTGAAGGTTTTTCACTGCTAAGATATGTAAACCTTAAGTGCACATGCCCTACTTTTTCAATTCCAGGCACTCTACCCTATGTGCAAGTACAGCCTACTTTAGGTGTGACTTACAAGTATTAAAAAGTATTTGCAATGCAATAGGTCTTGCATATTTCAAACAAGTTAATTTTCATCTTTCCACAATACCGCCCACGAGCAAAAACAAAAGAAATCATAAGAAGAAACTGAGAAAAGATGATTTGGCAAAATAAATAAAGTTAGCTTTAAAAAATAAAACTTTGCAATTTTGTGCCTGCTGGGCATGTTTTTGCCAGTCACAAACAAGCCTGTTTGTGGAGCACTCGAAGTTAAAAACAACAAATAGTACCTCGATCATGTCGGGAGCAACAGACAGCACTAATTAAGTTGCATCAATTGGTGCTTGATCCCTGCTCTACACAGAGAAACGGAAGTGATGCCAGGTGTGCCTTGACAAATTATGAGGCTGTAAGGAAGACTGCCATGCAAACCAACAAATGGTGAGAGACAGGCGGGCTCCAAGCCCTTTACTGAACACAGCAGAGTCTTGCATATGAGACACATGCCCAAGCACATGCGCTCAGAGGCTCGACCCTAAAAAGGAAGGTTTAGGTTTGACAAAAGATTTTTTTTTGCCAAGACGAAGTGGTAGTTTAAAACTACACTACAGGCTGTAGTGGCAGGCCCGTGATATGTTTTACAGTGCAGCTTTTGTGGGTGACACTGAGTGCTACAGACCATTTGTAACATTTAATTTACAGGCTCTTGGCACATGCAGTATCATTTACTACGGATTTATAAGTAAATTACATGTGGCAATAGAGTATATATCAATTTTAATAAGTTTAATGGAAAGGGCAAATGCACATTGCCATTGGTTAGCAGGGGAAAGTGCTCAGACTCCTCAAGCCAACAAGAAAACGAGTTAAGCAAAAAAAATAGGGGAGGGAAGGCAAAGCGTCTGAGGGAATAACACACTAAGTATGTCAGGTCTAACACTATATCATCCTGTTAACCATGTAAACTATTTACTCGAGCAACCAAGTTAACAATCCCACCCCTTGCTCCACCGTTCCCCTAAGGGAGAAGTTAGCACACAGTGTATTGACAAAAACCATTGCCCATGCTCTGGAACCTTTAACAGTAACTCAAAAGATGGGGGCTGTGACACGAAAACAATGTACCTCTAAGTCTCAATCCATGACCTGGGGGATGTAGTGTTGGGGGCCCTAGGCCCTCATGCTACGGAAATAACGTGACGCAGACACTGTAGCATGGTTGTAGGAACTGGTCACGTGCACCCGGCCCTTTTTATTGGCAGGGTCATCTGGCTGGTGATGCCTGTGTTGGATGGGTGTGGGGTGTGAGTGTAAGGCCAGCCCTCAGCCGAGTGGCTGGTGAAACACTAGAACGTGTCCAGCAGGACACTACATCCCTCCCAAACTTTATTGAGGAACGAAAGAACAAAGTCCAAACCTGTGGGAGAGAAACAAAGACAAAATAAATATATATGACCTGCGGCATGGAACAGGTGCAGCTATGCACTCGGCATCACAGCATGCCTCCGCTGTTCAACAAGACTGCGCTGGACACGGACAGCAGTGCAGATGACATCCGGATACTTCAGTTGCTTGTCCACGACCTCACAGTTCGCTGGGGATTGTCGGTCCGGTCCTGCCTGGGCTCATGTTGTCAAAGTCTATGTACAACTTCTGATGCAGGTGCATCTGGCGCAGTGGGGAGTCCACTGTACACAGTTCTGGAAGGCATTCCGGCTCTGGAAATTGTACACCTCCTAAGACTGCAGATGATGTGACAGCCTGGTGTGCATGGGTGTCCAGTGGCAGAGCAGGCTTACCTCTCGTGCCAGAACTCCATCGAACAGGAGTCTCCTCAAGGCCCTTTGGCAGGCTACCATGGGACTGTGTGGACTACGCCGGCCTATCATAGGCCCAGCAAAGGCGCTGCAGAGGAACCGCCTACAGGAGCACATCCTAATCTCACATGGAGCCACAAGGGTGGTGGACGCTGGGTCAGCTTGCTCAAACCGTCATGATTCACGTGCTCTAGCCATAGTGCAACAGTCTTTGGGTGACCAGTCTCTGTATGAGGCCAATGTAAGCCACGTCAAAGGAGTCTCTCTGAACTCCCAACAGGGTCACGTCCAAGTCTTGTGCAACCCCAAGGGTGGATGGTCCAAATGGTCTGGTCTGCTCTCACCGGCAGGGATCTGGTTCATAGGGCTCATGGCAGGTGTTCTGGTGGTAAGTTTCAACGTTGCCAGATATGCCTGGTCAGCTTCGGTTCTTGTTGCGGACGCTGGCTCTACGGAGGTAGTGCTGTGCTCCTTTGGTGGTCAGGCATTGCACCTCATAATGATGATGATCTGTTTTTCATCCTTCTGCAGATCAAACAGGTGCGGCGTCTTCGTCGGTGGAAGGATCACTTGAGGGACTTCGTGGCCACTAGCGGGTCTTGCGTGGCCTGCAGTTGGCGACAGGGATGCCATTGCAGCCAAGCAGCCGGTGAAAAGTGGCAGGACGGTCGCACTGAGCAGCGTGGAGGTCCACCCGCGTAGCTGTCTTCAGTGACGTCTGCTCACCCCGGTGGCTGTCTTGTGCTGATGGATACCTTCTTATCTGCTCGCACAAGTTCTCAGTGGCGTCGCTCTTCTTCCTTCCGCTTGCACACCTGTGCTGGAGTTGATCTGTGGTGTGACTGGTCTGTCACACTCCTTTCTTCTTCTCGTCCTTACTTCTTGTGGCATTGTGCCATGCTCTCTTCTCTTTCTTTCTTGATGTGGCGTCGTGCCACAGGTTGCATGCTGTGTCACATGGACTTTTCTCTGCACCTCTGCCAGTGCATCTTGCTCTTCGTCCTCGATGTGGCGTCGTGCCACAGGTCGCATGCTGCATCACCTGGACCTATCACTGAACGTCAGCCGGTGCATCTTGCTCCATTGCAGCCTGTCGCAGGCGGAGTCCTGTCAGTAGGACTTGATCTGCTCTTCTGGCAGACCTCTCGTCAGTCTGGTCCATTCTGGGATTGTCTTGGTGGACCGCTCCATGGCAGGAGTGTCACTTTTCTCTTCCTCTGAGTGTTCGCTCAATGGTGCCACTCTTGCGCCTCAAGACTGCGCTGTTGCGGCGCTCACTCCTGCCTCCATCTGCTTGGCAGGGTCGGTCAGTTCTGCTGACCAGCTCAATGATGGGCCAATGGTGGCCATCTTTTGATGCTGCGTGGCTGTCTGGCGCAGCCTCTTGTCCCGTGCGTTACATCACGCTCTTGGGTGCTCTCTCCATCTTCTTGGGCTTCTGCCTGTGTCATCATGTTCTCTGGCGCAGCTATCTGCACACCTGTGATTTAGTCTCTTTTACTTCTGTTGACACCTGGCATGTCCCTCTCTTATCTTGCGGTGATATCCATCACTGCTGGGGCATGTGGGGTTCTTTCGGAGGTGGCAGCAGACGGCCGCCAGGGGCTGCGCAGTCCATGCGTGCTCTCCTCTTGACTCACGTGGCATTTGCGTCCATTTCTTACTGATGCAGCTTGGCTGGGACAGCTGCAGTCTTCTCCTTCGCTGTGCAGCGTCGTACATGTTGTTTCCGTCTTCTTCGTCGTTTCTGTCTGCAGGCACGCTGTTGGTCTGAACCAGTCACTTTCTGGGGTGTTGCAGGCACCTTGCTTTCAACCAAGCTCGTTTCCCTGTTAAAATAGACTCAAGGGTGCAGTACCTTTCGTTGGCCACTAGATGCCACTTTGGTGCTTCTTCCCAGGTTGAAGACAGTCTTTCTTCCTACCGGGCCTCGTTTGTGGAAAGCTGATGCCGGTAAGGAGCCATGCTGCCAGGGAGGAGTTCATCAGGCCGGAGGGGGCTGCAGGAAAGGGACATTTTCTTCTTTTCTTTTCCTATTTTTTGTTTTTTTTCAAACACTGCCTCGTGATGAAGGGGCAGGCAGCTGTTGCTTGTGGGATGGGCTCTGGGCACTTTAGATTTACTTTTTTTTTTTTTTTTGCCAGTGCATAACAGCACCTCTTGGTCGGGTCGCTTGTGCAGAGGAGGCAGCCCTGGGCATTTCTCTTTGGCTTCTCATTTGGGAGAGGGGGCAGTCCTGGGCACTTTTCTTTTGGTGTTGTCAGCACCTCTCCGCATGGCCGCAGAGGCATTTCCTCACGTTGCGGGCCGTGATACCTTACTGGGTGTAGAGGTGGGGGCGGCCGGCCATTGTTTTATGGTGTTTTTTCAGTGCGCAACAGCACCTTTGTCTTCCACGGCCGCAGCAGCCTTCCCCAACGCTGCAGGACATTTCTGCTGACAAGAGGGGTAGGGGGTGGCTCCAGGTATTACATTCGACTCTTCTGTGGTGCGCAGCAGCACCACGTCCTCATCGCGGCAGCCCTCCCTGACGCTGTGGGCTATTTTTGGGTTTTCTCTCACAAGGAGGGAGGGAGGGGGGACCTGGGCACTTCACACCTCGTTCGGTGCGAGGCAGCACTGTAGCGCTTTCTTCTTTGCAGCAACCGCAGCTGTAATGGCAGTGCTGCGGCCACTATGTGGCTGACTATATCTTGTTGGCGCGCCGCTACCAGGGGGTGCAGTTTGCTGGGCGCGGCCACTTTTGCGTAGCGGGGCGGCAGGACAGCCCTTACCAGGTCAATGGCAGCTTCCTCACCATTGCAGGGCTCTCAGGATGTCTGTGGGGGGTGGCGCTGCAGGGGTGACGTGAGCTCTGACTCTAGACACTCTTCCACTAGGTGCAAAGGGTCTGCAGCCGGTTCATGTGTGGGGCGAACCGACTTGTTGTCATTGTAGTGTTGAGGGCCCTAGGCCCTCATGCTATGGAAATAACATGACGCAGACACTGTAGCATGGTTGTAGGAACTGGCCACAGACACGTGCGCCCGGACCTTTTTATTGGCAGGGTCACCTGACTGGTGACGCCTATGTTGGATGGGTGTGGGGTGTGAGTGTAAGGCCAGCCCTCAGCCGAGTGGCTGGTGAAACACTAGAACGTGTCCAGCAGGACACTACACTGGAGGCTTAAATATCCCATTAACAAGCCCACCGGCATGTACCTCGCCATCACACATCACAGAGTCCAGGGAGGTGGAAGCCACTCCCTATTTCATCATTTTCAAGTGTGTCTTCCCTTTACAGCTTGTTCAGATTAAAAAGTGGCCTGAGCTGAAAAATACCGAAGACAGGCGGCAACACACAACTCCAAATTGCATATTACTAGCAAGGAGAGTTCCTTGGGCACTAAACCCAAGAAAAACCTGTTAGGATGACTGCACAGTGGTAAATGTTTGTGCCCCAGAATTGTTGGGTTATTTATTTAACATCAAATCTCAATGGTATGATAGCAAAGTTGAACCATTGCCCCTTTGCTCTTTTTACAGAAGGCATGATGAGCGTCGCGCAATGGAGGGTCGCTCAAGGGCTGTAAAACAGTTATAATTTGAGTACCTTTGATCGTTTTACACCTCTTGAACCCATAGATGAAATAGACTGCAATTCTGTCAGCAGTTGTCAGAGGATCCCTCCCTGAGCACCGATAACTCTGTAGCAAAACTTACACCCATTTATGTAGATCATGCACACTGTAACACCCCTGAACTTGAATAAGAAGACTGCAGGCATTTTGACGAAGATTAATAAAAATGAATATACAAAATATATACTCTGACTTTCAAATTATCTGCCTGCAGGAAACATGGGCTGTTTTTGGAAACTAATTCCAGAAACTCCAGACACCAGCTGTTCCCCCGAGACCAAGCAGGGAGAAAGGGGGATTAGCTACTCTGGTATCTACCTTACTACCAGCAAGGGTATTGAGGTTTAAGTTAGATTCGCTGTACTAACAATGAATTGTATTGCCATTGCAGGGTAACACTGACATATTAATGATTACCACTATTTTAAATCGATTTGAAAGCAATTGTGCCAATGCTGTTGAACGACTGGAGAAGAATTTAGAGCAGTTTTTAATGTCTAGGGGGGAAATGCCCGTATGTTATTTGGGCCGGTGACTTACATCAACAGATGACCAAATTCTGCTAAAGAGGTATTTGGGTTAGTGGCCAACTGAGGTGTAGGACAATCCTATTTCGACTATAATCAATATGGAAGTATAATAAACAACCTCCTATTTAAGTACATTCTTCTCTTTTCCAATGATTTGTGTCAGACACCCATGAACCCAGTCCCCACCTTTAATAGCAGAGGTGCCAAAAGTATGTTTGAATTTATATCAGTATCCAATCTATCATCAACGTTGTCGGCACTACAGTACCCAAATGCATGAGCAACCATAATCCCATACTGCTTATTTTTATGTATTAAAACAAAATCTTTCCTAAAGGCAGTCGATGTGGAGAACAGAGGTGTGAGACTTAATGGGACGAGGATAAAGCGGTCAGGAGCAGATTCCCCGAAACATCTGTCCAGTTTAGTTACAGAACACACAGGGCATTTTAAGACATGTCTAGATAACAAAGCTAAGGATTTAAAAATGATGGTCCTCATTTCGAGTCTAGCTGTCCTTGGACCACTAGAGTCGTGGTGGTAATCATACCACTGCCGGGCCAGCGGTAAAGACCGCCATATATTACGACTTCAGCGGTTTGGCCAAAGCCAAACTGCCGAAAGGCCGTCCGTACCGCTGGGCCGGAGGTGCGAACCTCCGGCCCGGTGTTAGCCGTCATACCGCCATCGGTATTACGACTCGGCAGACCGCCAGCATTTCCGCCACAGAAATGCTGGTGTCATGCACCCGGCGACAGGAATCTCCATTCCTGTCGCCCGCAGACACCACCACACACCTACATTCATGCACACCCACTCACCCACGTATTTGCTTACATACACCCCCACACACTTGCACTCAGATACACTCATTCACACGTACACACACACCCATTTGCACGAACACACCCACTCAGACACATACACTCGCATGCATGCAAACTGACACCCCACTCCCTCCTCTGCATTCACACAAACATACATGCACTCACAGAAACACACACACTCACAGAATCCCCCTCCTCCCCTCGACACACACACACACACACACACAAACACACACACCATCCCCATTAGCACACACACAACACCCCTCTCCCCCCCGGCATACACACAGACATACACACACACACACACACACACACACACACACACACACACCATCCCCCTCACCCCCCTTGGTATACACGCACACACAGATACCCCCCCCCGCAATCATACACACATGCAGAACCACCCACATTCCCACAACCCCCACCCTCTCACCCCGCCCTTTCGGACGATCAACTTACCTGCTTTGGCAAGGTGGCCGTCCGGGAGGGGATGGGTCCCAGCGCTTTTCACCGCCGGCACCGCACCGCTGTGCAGGACACCGCTGCACGGTATTACGGATCGTAATATAGCAGGCGGTGTCCTGTTTGCATGGAGGTGCCAGCGCTGGAACCTGCCTCTATTACGGAATCAGGCGAAAATCGGCACAAAGTCGTAATATGAAGGGCTTCCTTCGGACCAGCGGCTTCGGCGGTCTTTCGAAAAGACCGCCCAAGTCAAAATGAGCACCTGTATCTGCCTCTGAAGCCATGTGCACCTCAGTAAACTAACAAAATCTACAAGATTCAGCACATAGTGACTGTGTTCAATCATGCATGCACTAACGTACATAATAACCTTAAAGAATTTCTTCATAACGTGCCAAGAGAGAGAGAGACATGGTAAGGTATAAACAAGCTATTGACCTCAGGAAAAAAGAAATTTGTCTCGAAGCTTGCGGAAACCTGGTGAAGATAAGTGAGACAAATAACAAATTCTAATGCTTTGTTTTTGGTAAACTATTATTTTTTGCTTTTTAAGGATAACACAGATCCCTCCATCAACCCATTGGTTATGCCAGGAGATTGGGTTATTATAATGCCATTTTTAATTCCTCACAAGCTATCAATGGTGCACTGACAGCTGCTACTGATTGGTCATCCGATGGGTATAATCCTGCAACCTTCGAGTTGAATGAGGTTATTTTAGCCCTACTTAACAGGAGCCTCATAAAAGGTAGCTTTGGGAAAGAACCCAGAACTATACAAGTGTTTTATAAATTCTGGGCACCGATTTTAAAAACATTTTCGAAGTTTCAGGGTGCATTATCCACTAACCTGGGCACAAAC
Organism: Pleurodeles waltl; assembly: GCF_031143425.1. Classification (NCBI taxonomy): domain Eukaryota; kingdom Metazoa; phylum Chordata; class Amphibia; order Caudata; family Salamandridae; genus Pleurodeles; species Pleurodeles waltl. The sequence continues at coordinate 765,424,635 of NC_090440.1, forward strand.
CATTATAGTATCCGTTTTTAAATAGGTCAGTAGGTCCGACACTAAATTTGATCATATCTTTGAAGTTGTTAGGGTAAATCTTAATGGAGTATTTAGAAGTCAAGATCAGAGTTACCTCATTGCCACTGATGACAAATAAATGAAAAGGGGCTTATTTACAAGACCTGTGCGCCGCTGGTGCATCACTTTTTAGGGTCCATCATGCAAGCGCTCTGGCCTGTTGTAAACTCTCTGTGGGTTTTTAACCATGCCCACTACTGCTATTTATTCTTTGCTGTGCTTGTCTTAAATGCTTCATTTTTATTGGTGCATTTTGTGAAAGGTCCCTCCTTTGTGTGCCGAGTTCCCTCCCAGGCGATTTGACTAAGTGAAGATTTTTGTTGGCCATCATACTACGGTACGCTTCACAGCATGTGATGGACCCTCCTCCGGTTTCGGTTTGCCTTTCGTCCCAGCTGCGATACTTGCTAGACATTCACGAAGAGAGCCAATAATTCTTGCGCTTATGCTCATGGCGCTTTGAATCGGCTCACTAATGTCAACTGTTTTACTTTCATTTTCAATTTATGTGGCAAGAAAAGTCCAGTTAGAAATTTAAAACGCTAATAGCTACAGCACAAGCAAATGTGAGACCCATAACATGGCAAATGTTTGTTTCCTTTGAATTCTGGCCTTGTAGTCCTATTTAGTAATGGAATAAATAAAACTACGTCACAGAATTCAAAGGGAAAACCTGGTAAAGAGCAGCACACTAGGCATGGACCTGGGAAACGTGTCGGGCTGAAATGTTACGGGCAAAATTCTGGTTAACTCCAGACACAAAGGATGTTTTGAGTACTCTCTAATTGGAAAAGATCATGGCAAACTGTAGAAATGAAGTCCACAAGTACATAAACTGGCGATCCCTGAACTTAGAATATGAATCAGGCAACCAATGCACGCTCTTACCAGATTTTGACCACTCTTCAAAAATGCAGTTACTGAACATTTTATTACAAGTTGTCCAAACGAATGGCAAGAAAGGGATTAGGAAATGTTGAAAAGCTTTTCTGTCTGTTGGGAGTGGGGGCGGCTGGGGAGTTTAATTTATGTTTGTGATTATTTATATTTTATATCCCTTTATTCAAACAATGTGCACAACTATGGATTGCACTTGTACATTCACAAGAATAAATCTAGTAATTAATAACACTTTTCCATTCAGTGGATGCATTACAAGTTTTGTAAAATACTTGAAAAAACGGCTATGTGATGAGTGGATTATTCAAATAATGTTCTGTTCGAGTGCAGTGTTACAAAATAAATTACTCTCTATGCCAAGCCTACCAGGACTGGACACAGTGGTTACTCTACTTTCTTCTGCGAGGAAAGAGTGACTTCTGCCTGTTGACACCCTGCATTAAGTGTACACATAAAAGGTCTGAAGCATCTCTTTTAAGTGTCACAGTTAGGAGGAAAACCCACAACATGCAAAATAAAACCTCCTTGGCAATAGGGTAATTCTTCGCTGTAGTTCATAGTTAATGAAAAGGTTGAAAAGCAAAGCATCAAATTTATCCTAAATCAGGATTAAGAAAGATCCAAGCAACAAGGTCTCTCAGAATAAAAAATAAATAAATAAAAGTATCCTACTGAAGAAAAAGAAAGTAAACATTCAGAGGCACAAAACTGTTATAACACAACTGTTTAAAGCAAAAGGCTCCTATAATATGCCCTAAGCAGGAAATGACAAAAGAGGAAAAGAGTTTGACACAATCTTCGATTGGGCATCTCCGGAAACAAATACGCGAGCAGCTGCTATCTTCGATAGCCATAGAGAGGGCTAGCCGCACCTGCTGTTCCAGGAAAACAGCATATTGAAGAAATGGCAGAAGGAGGAAGAACAACATGTTTGACATCCTCCCAGATGTCTCCTATACCCAGTACACTCGTTCTCACGCAAACATTTCCACTGAATAGCCACAACTGTGGGGATGCGGATGCTGGCTGGAAGGTGCAGCTGAAAACCCCTCACCATACGCTAAGCATAAAAATCATAGATGCATTGTCTTCCTCCTGGAAGGGGAAAGGCCAAGCGAACAAGGCACTGCCTCCCATGGGGTTTGCTCCGATTTTTAACAGCATGCCCCTCCTCATACCCCGGATTTGGGGAGGTGCTTCTGAAAAATATGATGAACCAAGTAGGAGAAGTGGGCCAAATAAGTATCTTTCCAAGAGCATGCACTGGAAGGATAATCTTTGAAATGTATCAAAAACTGAAGACTTCTCGAAAAACGTAGGAATCACATTTTTTTAAGCTCATACTGTGGATGACCTTACACCATAATCAGATGGTGTTTCTGAAAGTAAAACAATGAGAATCAGAAATATAAAGTTTCAACTGCAAAGAATGAAAAAACAAGATGAACTCTCCAAGTATAAGGTAAATTTAGACAACAGACTGATGAATTACACTAAGTGGACCAAAAAACTTGACTAGGAATGTATGTACTTCACACAAATTAAGAAGGTAGTCAAATCGTAACACCAGGAGAGAAAGGAAGAAGTTGTTGACCTGGAGTTATTTGCACTCTTTGCCTTCTGTGTGAAATGATGTAGACTTTCCAATATCAGCTGTCTGAAAGTAAAGTAGTATTTAATTGTTCCAGTTAATTAAAACCATACACAATATGTAAAACCTCAAAATCTTACAATAAATAGTGACTATCGACCACCCTTCCAAAATGTAAAAAGATTCAAGAAAAAAAATCTTATATTGTCCAGATTAAGTCGTACACAATTTACCTTTCCTTCTTTTATTTTTAATTGTTCGAGATAAAAATATTGTCACATGTCTCTCTAGTTTGGCTTTAGAGCCCTGAAAATAGAAAGGAATAGCCTCATGTATATTTCTTATCCATTCTGTATTAAAGGAGTTTTTCAGCAGCTTCTTTCTAATGTGTGTTAGTTCAGAGCATAAACAGATTATAAACTCTAGAATTTCCGTCTATTTGTTATGAAGGCGGCACAAGTTATTAGCACACAAGGTATTTTTTCAATCGTCTATCAAATTGGAGAATTTAAATAGCCTAAAGTGTAAATAAGAGAAAATAACCGTGGAGTTCAAGTTGAAATCTAGGTATGGTTTCCTTTGAAATGAATAGGACATCATGGTATACATAGTGCTATTGTGCTGAGATGCCCTCTCCACATCAAGGAGGCAACTGGCCGTTTTAATTTCTTACTTTAACAGACACTTCCAAGCAGCTTTGATCACTTTAGATAATTAATTTAGGGTTGACAGATTATAATTAATCATTCATTTAGGGTTGACAGATTAGAATTAATCAGAGGATCCCTCGCTCGAGATTCTGGAACTGGAATATCGTTTTGTGGTGTAGCCAGTTCTTTGTTTACAAGATATCTTACAGTGTTATTGCACGCCCCGTTGCAGTCTATACAGTAATTAATATGGTTGATATGGTTGATGTTTGTAGAGGCCACGTTTGACAGCGGGCCCAGTTCCAACCTGATTAGGCATTTCAGAGAGGCTTTCCGTAGATTGAATATCTTCTTTATCCTGCCTATAAATGTCGTTTCTGTTCACCTGCTAATTTCCGGCGGACAGCATACGGCTCCATAAGTGCAAACTGGATCCAAGTTGGCCTTAGCTACAGTCCATGGATCCAATAGCATTTCCATTATATTTTGCACCAAAGCTTTTTATAGCTCCCGATCCAACCACCAGTTCCTGTTGTAAGTATTCCATATGGGCTTTCCAGTTTAGTCTGCTATCAAATTTCATCCCCAAATATTAGTAGGTGGGCACCTGGTCAATCTCATCCAGCTCCATCATCCTAGAGTAACAGGGATTTTTGAAGACGAATGCCATCATTTTTGTCTTGCTTAATTAATCTGTAGGTTATTAGCCAAGCAGTATGCTTGTCGGCTGGCCACCTGGTTTGGGAGCCAGATCTGCGCTGTTGATCATATAATATCATTGGCATAAGCCACATATTAGCAGTGACCTCTATTAATTTCAATTGTTGGGATACTTCTTCTGCGAAAATCTTTGTTGCTGAGCTGCATTTGCCTACTGTTGATGGTCCTGACACCTGTGGATTTCCCCCCAAAAAAGAAAGCAACAGTTTGTTGCATGCATTTGTTTGCGGAATCCTTCCCGTTAGTTGTGGCTTTGACCTGTTGTCAGGGGCCTTTTACCTTTACCTTGGGGGGATGGAGGTAGACACTGGTCTCTTGGCTGCTGACTTACTCTTGTGCCCCTGTTTTAATACTGCTTTAGTGGTCAGGACACTTGTAGCAACCCAATTCAGAGTACGATGAATTGGAATGGAGTAGACTCTTTTTTGGGTATGGGATGAGGGGTGCTGCAGGATGACTTAGCCCCGTGTGAGTCTCAGTTACATAGTGTTCCAATTCAGAGTCTGCAGAAAACTCTAACATTCTGTTCCTCAGTAGCGGCCTTTGCACCCCCTCCAACTGAGTCTCATGGTTGTTCAGAGGACATGATGTGTGGGTGGTGTCCTGAATGATTTACAGGTCTGCGGTGTATTCTAAACTAATTTGGTTTGATCTGGCAGTGAAACTCCCAATGCTTTTAGATATATGCCATATGCTTAGTTTTGTTTTTTCTTCCCCTTTTTCTTCACATTGTTTTGATGGCTCTATAGCTTCCTGAGTGCTCCAACTAAGAAGCCAGCATGTCACATTGCCCTGTGATAGGTGCCTGAAGCAAACTTCACAACCATTCACCCTCACTTATTTGCTCAGGGGAATAAGCCCATGGATGCAGCTTGAACACTGCTGAATTGCATAGATCCTTATAATGCTGTGCCATACCCGCTTGGCCCATTGCACATACAAATAGATTGTACAAGAAGAAGCCTGGGGCACAAGCTGCACCAGACCATAAGCCTGGGCACAGGCAGGCCTCAGTTCTCATGCCGCCTCATCTAATGTCCTGCAACATGCCTCAGACACCCTGCACTGCCCGTAACCACAAACTTTTCATCTCAGACCTACCCGTCTGCTAGACTTTCCGCTCTGGACCTCAAAGAGTTGACCACTGATGATCTCTCTGTGCCTCCCATCATCCTGTGTGGTTTGTCGGGTTTCAGCAAGAGCAGCAGGTCCAGCCGCGGAAGAAGGGCAGGTGCTGCGCAGACCTGGATCCTGACAATCGGGTTGTTACCGCTGGTGCGATGCGGGCCAGAGTGATATGGAATTGTCATGAGAGCCTGGCTGGAACAAGCTATTCTTCTACAGTTGCGAGGCCGATGCAGGGGCGCTCACTTTCCCCCACTCACTCACCAATGGCTTTGATTCTTCATTGAGTATTGCATGTGAATGTCAGTAGAACAGCATATCCATAGGGAAATTCCAAAAGGAAAACCTCGGTCTGTAAACGATTCATGTAATCAGTAGCCCCTAGAACCAAAGAATCAATTTGAAGTGAAGGACACTCTTGCAAGAAGAAAATGCCAAAACCTTGGTGGCACTGTGAGTTGAGTTAGATAATTCAGCTATTGGTAAATAGGATGCCCAGTTATCTTGTGTGACATTACAGCAAAATCGGAGATACTGTTCCAGACTTTTATTAGTTCATTCCATTTGCCCACTGGATGGGGGTTGATAACCATAAGAGAGGCTTGTTTAGTTACAGAGCCTTAAAGAAAGCCTGTCCAGACTGGGGAAAAAATACTCAACTCCTCAAATGTATTCTAAGTGGTGGTAACTCAAAAGAACAAAAAATGCCTGTCAGAAAACACTTGGCCATTTCTTCAGCTGTAGGTAAACGGACTGAGAAGAATTAGCTTTCGTTGAAAACTATTATAAATACACTAGTGCTATCCAGTCATCCCTCAGGAGATGGGTAACTATGGACTAATAACTACAAAGATACTCCTGAAGGAATTGTTTGGGGTTATTAAATTGCTGAAATCAAATGATTGGTGTGTAGATCCAGTTAAAGAACAGATCTAAGTGGTTCTTTGTGAAAGAAACATTAGTAAATAACTTGTTTAGTGGGATAAACAAAAAACACACTGTGCAAGTTCTAAACCAAAAAATGAATAAATAAAAAATGTATGCAATAAAAAAAGGTTTTTACAATACCAATATACAAAATATGATTTTTCAATATTTAGTTTTTTCCCAATACTAAAATAACAATCATATAATGATCTATGTAAAATTCTCGAGAGGGTCACATTCATGAATATACACATTCACAGAAAATATACGTACTAGTTTATCTAAATGGCCTTTGATAGTGTAACAATCATTCAGCCTGGATAAACAGGCTGGGAGTTGTCAAAATTTCAGTCTATCAAAGGAATATATCTGTGAGACCATCTTCAGGACAATATATAACAATGGCCCTTAGGAACTAAGTAGAATAGATCATCTATACAATAATTCAAAAGCAGTGATATATTGCACAGAAGTACTCACAAGAGTTGGTATGTAATCACAACAAAATTGCTAATGGTCTGTATTGGACAGAGTCCTTCCAGATTATCTACAGAGAAAGAGGAGTGACGACAGACAAAGGATTTACATGAATCACTCAGAATTAAGCACAGACTAGCTTGGTTAGATCCTTCAAATCAGAAATATGGGAAAACTATAGTATTATACTACTTCATGTATTTCCAATCAAAGAAGCGATAATGCACTGTAAGGGCACTCAAAGTCAGACTTTATGTCCACTGCAAATATAGAAGAGAACTTGGGGAAAAGGAACGTCAAAAAAGTATTGCAAATATTTTGATTTACTTTCTTGCAACAGTCAGTGTGCCAGAAGAACAAGGATGAAAAAGCGGGGGCTGTCTAAAAGTGAGCATCTAAAATAAATTTCTGTGATTCCCATTGTGTGCCACCCGACCAGTACTTTGGTTTCCCTCTGAGATGTTATTGCATCCAGATACATAACACACCAACTGACATACACCTAAAACCTGCCAGTACAATTTGATTTGTCAGTGGTTGTTAACTGTTGAATAAATGAGTAACAACAATGATTTGTTATAAATAATTAACATTGGAAAGGTTTCAATTCTGAAATTTTGAGCCTGTGAATTAAGTAGTATTGACGCTTGTAGAAGGTATATGTGCGCTTTATGTTAGATATGTATGCCTTTTTTCTCTGCATATCTCGTCCACCTGCACCTCTTCAACTTCCTCTTTTTCCTCGTCAGCAGCCTCTTTTCACTCTTCCTGAATGCACCACCTCACGTCACCCTCATTTCACCACTTCCAAACATACACTGCACTCACTCAAATTTAAGCAATTTATTTAGTTTTGCTTTGTAAATATTTTGAGATCTGTGTGCCCCCTTGTAGGAGGCTGGACTGGCTTGTAGTGAGTACCAAGGGGTACTTGCACCTTGCACCAGGCCCAGTTATCCCTTATTAGTGTATAGGGTGTCTAGCAGCTTAGGCTGATAGATAATGGTAGCTTAGCAGAGCAGCTTAGGCTGAACTAGGAGACGTGTGAAGCTACTACAGTACCACTTAGTGTCATATGCACAATATCATAAGAAAACACAATACACAGTTATACTAAAAATAAAGGTACTTTATTTTTATGACAATATGCCAAAGTATCTTAGAGTGTACCCTCAGTGAGAGGATAGGAAATATACACAAGATATATATACACAATAGCAAAAATATGCAGTATAGTCTTAGAAAACAGTGCAAACAATGTATAGTTACAATAGGATGCAATGGGGAAACATAGGGATAGGGGCAACACAAACCATATACTCCAGAAGTGGAATGCGAACCACGAATGGACCCCAAACCTATGTGACCTTGTAGAGGGTCGCTGGGACTATTAGAAAATAGTGAGAGTTAGCAAAATAACCCACCCCAAGACCCTGAAAAGTGAGTGCAAAGTGCACCAAAGTTCCCCTAAGGACAAAATAGTCGTGTTAGAGGGAGAATGCAAGGAAAACACAAATCAGCAATGCAACAACGATGGATTCCTGTCTGAAGGTACCTGTGGAACAAGGGGACCAAGTCCAAAAGTCACAAGCAGCTCGGAGATGGGCAGATGCCCAAGAAATGCCAGCGGTTGGTGCAAAGAAGCTCTTTCTAGGCTGAAGAACTGTGAATACTGCAGGAACGACAAGGGCTAGAGACTTCCCCTTTGGAGGATGGATCCCCCACGCCTTGGAGAGTCGTGCAGAAGTGTTTTCCCGCCGGATGGACGCCAACAAGCCTTGCTACACGCAAATCGTGCGTTTGGCGTTTTTGGACGCTGCTGGGGCCCAGGAGGGACCAGAAGGTCGCAAATTGGACCTGCAGAGAGAGGGGACGTCGAGCAAGACAAAGAGCCCTCACTGAAGCAGGTAGCACCCGGAGAAGTGCCAGAAACAGGCACTACGAGGATGCGTGAAACGGTGCTCGCCGAAGTTGCACAAAGGAGTCCCACGTCGCCGGAGACCAACTTAGAAAGTCGTGCAATGCAGGTTAGAGTGCCGTGGACCCAGGCTTGGCTGTGCACACAGGATTTCCGCCGGAAGTGCACAGGGGCCGGAGAAGCTTACAAAGTCGCGGTTCCCAGCAATGCAGCCCAGCGAGGTGAGGCAAGGACTTACCTCCACCAAACTTGGGCTGAAGAGTCACTGGACTGTGGGGGTCACTTGGACGGTGTCGCTGGATTCGAGGGACCTCGCTCGTCGTGCTGAGAGGAGACCCAAGGGACCGGTAATGCAGCTTTTTGGTGCCTGCGGTTGCAGGGGGAAGATTCCGTCGACCCACGGGAGATTTCTTCGGAGCTTCTGGTGCAGAGAGGAGGCAGGCTACCCCCACAGCATGCACAAGCAGGAAAACAGTCGAGAAGGCGGCAGGATCAGCGTTACAGAGTTGCAGTAGTCGTCTTTGCTACTATGTTGCAGGTTTGCAGGCTTCCAGCGCGGTCAGCGGTCGTTTACTTATCAGAAGGTGAAGAGGGAGATGCAGAGGAACTCGGCTGAGCTCATGCATTCGTTATCTAGAGTTTCCCCAGAGACAGAGACCCTAAATAGCCAGAAAAGAGGGTTTGGCTACCTAGGAGAGAGGATAGGCTACTAACACCTGAAGGAGCCTATCAGCAGGAGTCTCTGACGTCACCTGGTGGCACTGGCCACTCAGAGCAGTCCAGTGTGCCAGCAGCACCTCTGTTTCCAAGATGGCAGAGGTCTGGAGCACACTGGAGGAGCTCTGGACACCTCCCAGGGGAGGTGCAGGTCAGGGGAGTGGTCACTCCCCTTTCCTTTGTCCAGTTTCGCGCCAGAGCAGGGGCTAAGGGGTCCCTGAACCGGTGTAGACTGGCTTATGCAGAATTGGGCACCTCTGTGCCCAACAAAGCATTTCCAGAGGCTGGGGGAGGCTACTCCTCCCCTGCCTTCACACCATTTTCCAAAGGGAGAGGGTGTCACACCCTCTCTCAGAGGAAGTTCTTTGTTCTGCCATCCTGGGCCAGGCCTGGCTGGACCCCAGGAGGGCAGATGCCTGTCTGAGGGGTTGGCAGCAGCAGCAGCTGCAGTGAAACCCCAGGAAGGGCAGTTTGGCAGTACCAGGGTCTGTGCTACAGACCACTGGGATCATGGGATTGTGCCAACTATGCCAGGATGGCATAGAGGGGGCAATTCCATGATCATAGACATGTTACATGGCCATATTCGGAGTTACCATTGTGAAGCTACATATAGGTAGTGACCTATATGTAGTGCACGCGTGTAATGGTGTCCCCGCACTCACAAAGTTCAGGGAATTGGCTCTGAACAATGTGGGGGCACCTTGGCTAGTGCCAGGGTGCCCTCACACTAAGTAACTTTGCACCTAACATTTACCAGGTAAAGGTTAGACATATAGGTGACTTATAAGTTACTTAAGTGCAGTGTAAAATGGCTGTGAAATAACGTGGACGTTATTTCACTCAGGCTGCAGTGGCAGGCCTGTGTAAGAATTGTCAGAGCTCCCTATGGGTGGCAAAAGAAATGCTGCAGCCCATAGGGATCTCCTGGAACCCCAATACCCTGGGTACCTCAGTACCATATACTAGGGAATTATAAGGGTGTTCCAGTAAGCCAATGTAAATTGGTAAAAATGGTCACTAGCCTGTTAGTGACAATTTGAAAGTAATGAGAGAGCATAACCACTGAGGTTCTGGTTAGCAGAGCCTCAGTGAGACAGTTAGGCACCACACAGGGAACATATACATGCACACCTATGAGCACTGGGGCCCTGTGTGACAGGGTCCCAGTGACACATACATATAGGCCACAAACCTATGAGCACTGGGGTCCTGACCAGCAGGACCCCAGTGACACATAACAAACATACTGAAAACCTAGTGTTTTCACTATGAGCACTGAGGCCTGGCTATCAGGATCCCAGTGAGACAGTGAAAACAGTGACAAACACCCTGACATACACTCACAAACAGGCCAAAAGTGGGGGTAACAAGGCTAGAAAGAGGCTACCTTCTCACACAACCCCCCCCCAAACGAAGGACAATAAGGCTAACCTTGGCCAGTTGAGACTTTATTGTCTAAGTGGTGATAAGTAGAGAGTAGCTCTGCAATAGACTGGTTACTCCCTTTATCATCCACTATATGGTTACTTCCCTGTGGGGATGTAAACCACCCTGTTTGAAGTTTTTTAGCTAAGCAACAATGTGAAGATGTATTTTCAGAGTTTCTATCAGTAAGTTTTAGTTTAGAGCAGTGGGAATTGTCCACTGAACCTATTTGTAGTGATGGAAATGCCAGACAGGGATGCTGTCTCAGAAAAGCCATAGCTGGGCAAAAACTTTGTCCATCTGGCTGGAAGAGAGAACAGGGATGCTGTTTCTCTTGAGTTGGAGCAGGGCAGGGATGCTGTCCTATCAGCTCCACACTAGGGCAGGGATGCTGTCCTAAGTGTTGTGAGGCAGTGCAGAGTTTCTGCACTAAAGTTTCTCTGGGAGGGTTGGAGGGATGCTCCATGTTAACTAAAATGGTGCTCTTTTTCTCACCAATGTTAGTTATCCCACAGAGAGGTACTTCCACCTCAGGGAGTCCAGCTTTGCCAGCTGATGATTCCCTTGGAACAGGTGCCACCCCAGGAGAGGTTTCTCCCACCACAGGAATAGTATCCTGAATGGTAGGGTGGTTAGGGGATACTGTGATACCCTTTTTACCTGTTGATGGAGAGGGATCCTGAGTTTTCAGGCCTTCTCTCCTTTGCTTTTTCATTTCACTTGAAATGAGAGGGAACAATTCCTCAGGGATGCCCAGCATGGCTGCATGGGCATAAAACTCTACATCAGCCCAACCTGAGGCCTCTAGGTCATTACCTAAGAGACAGTCTACAGGTAAGCTAGGTGATACCACCACCTGCTTAGGGCCAGTAACTCCACCCCAACTAAACTGAATTATAGCTAAGGGAAGAAACTTAGTGGAGTTATGGACATCAATAATCTTATACTGTTGTCCAATGATGTGTTGTTCAGGAGGCACTAGGTTTTCAGTCACCAAAGTGAAACTGGCACCTGTGTCCCTGTAGGCCAAGGCCTCAACACCATTTATTGAAACTGTCTGCCTGTACTTATCCATTGTAAGGGGACAAGCAGCCAGTGTGGCAAGGCCAATGCCACTAGGTGTGACAGAAACTGTCTTGGGACTGATTACATCAGTTTCCACTATGGACCCATAAGTGAACCCAACTACACCCTTTGCTTGACTGTTGCCAGCAGTCCCACCACTAGTACCACTACTGCTAGGGGCACTAGAGCTTGATGTATTAGTGGTGGTAGGCTCAGGGGGTTTACCTGGACAGGACTTATCCCCTGGCCTATGGCCTCTATTTTTACACACAAAGCACCAAGGCTTTTTAATGTGTGCAGGTTGGGAAGAAGAGGAAGAATTTGTTTTATCCCCACCCTCTGAAGAGTGTTTAAGATTTGAAGTGGGATCTTTGGTTTTACCCTTATCCCCATGCTTATCTTGAGATTTTTCACCATCTTTCTTCTTATTGCCATCTTTGTCACCCCCTGTATGAACTTTTCTGTTCACCCTTGTTCTGACCCATTTGTCTGCCTTCTTTCCCAATTCTTGGGGAGAGGTCAGATCAGAGTCTACCAGGTACTGGTGCAACAAATCAGACACACAATTATTAAGTATATGCTCTCTCAGGATTGTGTTATACAGGCTTTCATAATCAGTAACTTTACTGCCATGTAACCACCCCTCCAAGGCCTTCACTGCCTGGTCAATGAAATCAACCCAGTCTTGTGAAGACTCCTTTTTGGTCTCTCTGAACTTTATCCTGTACTGTTCAGTGGTTAAGCCATAACCATCCAGGAGTGCATTCTTAAGAACTGTAAAATTATTGGCATCATTTTCTTTCACAGTAAGGAGCCTATCCCTACCTTTTCCACTAAATGATAGCCATAGGATAGCAGCCCACTGCTTTTGAGGGACATCCTGTACAGCACAGGCCCTCTCAAGTGCAGCAAACCACTTGTTAATGTCATCCCCCTCCTTATAAGGGGGAACTATCTTGTGCAGATTCCTGGAATCATGCTCTTTTGCAGGATGACTATGGGGAATACTGCTGCTGCCACCATGGGTATCTAAACCCAACTTCTGTCTTTCCTTCTCTAATTCTAAAGACTGTCTATCCAAATCCAGCTGTTGCTTCTTGAGCTTCAGTCTGGTTTGTTCCACTCTCAATCTATTGAGCTCCCTTTCTAACAATCTGTCATCAGGGTGGGTGGGAGGGACATTTCTAGATACAGAGGTATGATGGGAATGAACAGAAGGAGACCTGTCCCTTACCAAGGGCACCCTAACAGCTTGGCTACCAGCATAATGTGAGAGCACATCATCAGTATGATGTGATTCAACCTCTGTACCAACTATGCTAGACTGTCTAGTAATGGGCAGGCTGAGAAGTTTCTTTCCTGAACCTTTTCCTGGGGGAGTCCCTGGATCAGATTGAGAACCATTAGCTACTTTTTCTACAGATTGGGCACTTATGGCCTTATCCTGTACTCTAAGCATATTAATTAACAGTTCTAAGGAAGGATTCTTCCCTACACTCAAACCTCTCTCTATGCAGAGACTCCTTGCTCCTTTCCAGCTAAGGTGATCATATGCAAGTTTGGACAGTTCAACTTTTTGGCCTGTGCCAGACATTTTTTAGAGAGAGTTAAAGTGATAGCAAAAGAGAAAAAAGTTTTCAGAACTTTTTGGAAAGACAGAAAAAAAACTTTTTAAACTTTTAAGAACTTTTTGAAAGTTTAGAAGTACTTTTCAGCACTTAGAAAAGAGTGAAAAGAGGAAATGCAAAACTTTTTGGCTATGTGTATATACACTGACCTTGTTTTGTATATTTTTCTCTTATGAAAAGTACAATGACAAGAGTGGTAAGTAGTCTCAAAGCACTTATCCCACCGCTGCACAACCAATGTAGGAGGCTGGACTGGCTTGTAGTGAGTACCAAGGGGTACTTGCACCTTGCACCAGGCCCAGTTATCCCTTATTAGTGTATAGGGTGTCTAGCAGCTTAGGCTGATAGATAATGGTAGCTTAGCAGAGCAGCTTAGGCTGAACTAGGAGACGTGTGAAGCTACTACAGTACCACTTAGTGTCATATGCACAATATCATAAGAAAACACAATACACAGTTATACTAAAAATAAAGGTACTTTATTTTTATGACAATATGCCAAAGTATCTTAGAGTGTACCCTCAGTGAGAGGATAGGAAATATACACAAGATATATATACACAATAGCAAAAATATGCAGTATAGTCTTAGAAAACAGTGCAAACAATGTATAGTTACAATAGGATGCAATGGGGAAACATAGGGATAGGGGCAACACAAACCATATACTCCAGAAGTGGAATGCGAACCACGAATGGACCCCAAACCTATGTGACCTTGTAGAGGGTCGCTGGGACTATTAGAAAATAGTGAGAGTTAGCAAAATAACCCACCCCAAGACCCTGAAAAGTGAGTGCAAAGTGCACCAAAGTTCCCCTAAGGACAAAATAGTCGTGTTAGAGGGAGAATGCAAGGAAAACACAAATCAGCAATGCAACAACGATGGATTCCTGTCTGAAGGTACCTGTGGAACAAGGGGACCAAGTCCAAAAGTCACAAGCAGCTCGGAGATGGGCAGATGCCCAAGAAATGCCAGCGGTTGGTGCAAAGAAGCTCTTTCTAGGCTGAAGAACTGTGAATACTGCAGGAACGACAAGGGCTAGAGACTTCCCCTTTGGAGGATGGATCCCCCACGCCTTGGAGAGTCGTGCAGAAGTGTTTTCCCGCCGGATGGACGCCAACAAGCCTTGCTACACGCAAATCGTGCGTTTGGCGTTTTTGGACGCTGCTGGGGCCCAGGAGGGACCAGAAGGTCGCAAATTGGACCTGCAGAGAGAGGGGACGTCGAGCAAGACAAAGAGCCCTCACTGAAGCAGGTAGCACCCGGAGAAGTGCCAGAAACAGGCACTACGAGGATGCGTGAAACGGTGCTCGCCGAAGTTGCACAAAGGAGTCCCACGTCGCCGGAGACCAACTTAGAAAGTCGTGCAATGCAGGTTAGAGTGCCGTGGACCCAGGCTTGGCTGTGCACACAGGATTTCCGCCGGAAGTGCACAGGGGCCGGAGAAGCTTACAAAGTCGCGGTTCCCAGCAATGCAGCCCAGCGAGGTGAGGCAAGGACTTACCTCCACCAAACTTGGGCTGAAGAGTCACTGGACTGTGGGGGTCACTTGGACGGTGTCGCTGGATTCGAGGGACCTCGCTCGTCGTGCTGAGAGGAGACCCAAGGGACCGGTAATGCAGCTTTTTGGTGCCTGCGGTTGCAGGGGGAAGATTCCGTCGACCCACGGGAGATTTCTTCGGAGCTTCTGGTGCAGAGAGGAGGCAGGCTACCCCCACAGCATGCACAAGCAGGAAAACAGTCGAGAAGGCGGCAGGATCAGCGTTACAGAGTTGCAGTAGTCGTCTTTGCTACTATGTTGCAGGTTTGCAGGCTTCCAGCGCGGTCAGCGGTCGTTTACTTATCAGAAGGTGAAGAGGGAGATGCAGAGGAACTCGGCTGAGCTCATGCATTCGTTATCTAGAGTTTCCCCAGAGACAGAGACCCTAAATAGCCAGAAAAGAGGGTTTGGCTACCTAGGAGAGAGGATAGGCTACTAACACCTGAAGGAGCCTATCAGCAGGAGTCTCTGACGTCACCTGGTGGCACTGGCCACTCAGAGCAGTCCAGTGTGCCAGCAGCACCTCTGTTTCCAAGATGGCAGAGGTCTGGAGCACACTGGAGGAGCTCTGGACACCTCCCAGGGGAGGTGCAGGTCAGGGGAGTGGTCACTCCCCTTTCCTTTGTCCAGTTTCGCGCCAGAGCAGGGGCTAAGGGGTCCCTGAACCGGTGTAGACTGGCTTATGCAGAATTGGGCACCTCTGTGCCCAACAAAGCATTTCCAGAGGCTGGGGGAGGCTACTCCTCCCCTGCCTTCACACCATTTTCCAAAGGGAGAGGGTGTCACACCCTCTCTCAGAGGAAGTTCTTTGTTCTGCCATCCTGGGCCAGGCCTGGCTGGACCCCAGGAGGGCAGATGCCTGTCTGAGGGGTTGGCAGCAGCAGCAGCTGCAGTGAAACCCCAGGAAGGGCAGTTTGGCAGTACCAGGGTCTGTGCTACAGACCACTGGGATCATGGGATTGTGCCAACTATGCCAGGATGGCATAGAGGGGGCAATTCCATGATCATAGACATGTTACATGGCCATATTCGGAGTTACCATTGTGAAGCTACATATAGGTAGTGACCTATATGTAGTGCACGCGTGTAATGGTGTCCCCGCACTCACAAAGTTCAGGGAATTGGCTCTGAACAATGTGGGGGCACCTTGGCTAGTGCCAGGGTGCCCTCACACTAAGTAACTTTGCACCTAACATTTACCAGGTAAAGGTTAGACATATAGGTGACTTATAAGTTACTTAAGTGCAGTGTAAAATGGCTGTGAAATAACGTGGACGTTATTTCACTCAGGCTGCAGTGGCAGGCCTGTGTAAGAATTGTCAGAGCTCCCTATGGGTGGCAAAAGAAATGCTGCAGCCCATAGGGATCTCCTGGAACCCCAATACCCTGGGTACCTCAGTACCATATACTAGGGAATTATAAGGGTGTTCCAGTAAGCCAATGTAAATTGGTAAAAATGGTCACTAGCCTGTTAGTGACAATTTGAAAGTAATGAGAGAGCATAACCACTGAGGTTCTGGTTAGCAGAGCCTCAGTGAGACAGTTAGGCACCACACAGGGAACATATACATGCACACCTATGAGCACTGGGGCCCTGTGTGACAGGGTCCCAGTGACACATACATATAGGCCACAAACCTATGAGCACTGGGGTCCTGACCAGCAGGACCCCAGTGACACATAACAAACATACTGAAAACCTAGTGTTTTCACTATGAGCACTGAGGCCTGGCTATCAGGATCCCAGTGAGACAGTGAAAACAGTGACAAACACCCTGACATACACTCACAAACAGGCCAAAAGTGGGGGTAACAAGGCTAGAAAGAGGCTACCTTCTCACACCCCTTCACACACATTTCCACAGAATTTCAATTGCAACTAGAATGCGTAATGACAGTTGTGTGCTCTGCAGAAAGGCCAACCCACTGACAGGCATGTTGCTTTGGATTCAGCCTCAGAGCTCTCAAAGTCCCTAATAAAAACCTGGCAAAAAGAACAGATGATGGATGGAATTCTGAACAATGCAAACATTCACCCCAGTCACAAAGATCTGGGTTTAACCAGTTTTTTTGCCCAACATGCCACCCCAGTTTAGACCCAGCCATATGCAAAACAGTCTTGACCCTGTTCCTCATGAACGATCAATATTCCCAACTATCAGAAATAAGCGTCACCATTTCAGATTTATTAACTTGACTCTGGATTTCATGTAGAAATAAACTCACACATACTTAGGAAGGAAGGTTGGCTCGTCCTCGTTTTAGTTTCTGTTATTTGGTAATGTTGTAACATGAGATCCAAGTCTTTAGAGAAACTCTGAAATACTACAATTATGATTTTTCTACAAAGTTAGGTTTTAGACTCTCAGATTCCATCTTACACCTAGATCTCTGATAAGGTTCTGCTCCGGTACAAATTTTAAAAACAAAACCACTTCTCAAAATTTGGACACTAAGCACAATGACACATGATCTCAGCATGTAGAGCATAAACTGTTCCAGTCTTTTCAATTTCTTTATTCCATTCATACCATTAAATTCTCAGGCATCAACTTATTTCAATCAATCAATCATAAATCTTTATTTGGCCAAATACTGTTCATAAAAGAAAAAAACAATTGCTGCATACAAATAATATAATAAAATCCAAATAAATGTAGTTACAGTTCATGATAATTACAAAAAATACACTGTCCACACGCCTCGTGCTGATGAAAACACGCCATTAAAACCACTTGCAATGCAATCGGTCTCGCATTTTCTCCAGTTAGAGCTATTGGCATTGTAAATTCCTAACTGGAATTTTCTTGCCACATAAATTGAAAATTAAAAGTAAACTAGCTGACAAAAGCAAGCCAATTCAAAGCGCCATTGCCACCATGAGCATGAGCGCGATAGAGAGACACAAAAGGAAAAAGAAGTTCGCTCACAGTCAAACATATCGGCAATCGTGCAATTATTCATGAAACAGGGGCAGTCTGCAAGGCAGTAACAAAACCACCCCAAAGAGGAACAAACGTAAGCATTTCCCAATGAGAAAGGGTTTTTGAAATGCAAGCCCACGAACATGTGAAAGTGATGGGCATGAATTGGGCGTAGTTAAAAGCCCACAATACTTACAAAAAGGTCAAAGCACTTGTCTGCTCAACCTAAAAATAATAAAGGGCAAATAACTGTTAATGCCCCATCCTAACCACCCATCGACTTCCTGCTTCTTGCAGCCACGCAAAGAAAAGAGCTGACTCTTCAGCAAATCTCATCACACAACATTTGTAAATGAAAGAGTGCAGCTCTACATTTCTCACGCCCCAGCTTTTTCAGCAGCAGTTTAAGAACAATTATAAATTAAAAATTAAAAAAATCTGCAGGAAAACATAAAATGTAACAAAGACTGCTCCCCCCCCCCTCTTCCATGACACAGACAAGACAAAGCAGAATCTCCATACAGTTTATTTTTGCAATGAAAGCAGGGACAGAAATGCCCCTCAAAGTCCACTCCTGCAAAATAACGTCCTTGAGTTGGACTGGGTCTCCCATTTCAGTTTTATTATATGGAGGAGGATCCAGTTATGATTAGATAATTGGAGCTTAAGCCGCGAAGTTCCCAGCCCCTCATTGTTCCCACTATGTGAAATGGAGGAGGCTATACAGCAGTGTTCATTCGGAAAGTACCTGGGCCCAATGGGGTCCCAGTGGACCTTATAAATTGTAAAGTGGATCTATAGGGTCCTTTAATCACCAATGTATTTAATAACTCATTGAATGTTAAGATCCCCGTTTTTGCGTGTTGTCCACCATCATTCCCATATTTAAGAAGGCTAACTGTTGAGTTCAAAATAATTCCTAAATAACTGAAATCTTTAATGCTACTCATAGACTGACCCTTAACTGCCTTCAAAAAGGTCGTAAGCCTCTCAAAATGTCCCACCAATAAACTGGCGATACTATCTTCTACCGCTCCGATAAGCTCCTCCTTAATGACAAGATTTGAGAAAAAGGAGCTTCCAAGACCAGGGTCAACTGTTCAGTGTCCCACGTGGTTTCTTTCTCGCCTAAGTTCTCCATGATTCCTACAGTTTACTCTCCTTGGTGGGGCTGGCGAGAAGACATGCCCAGTTGACAACAAGGGGGTATCTGCCTTGCGGCAATTGATGCCATCTACACGAGAAGAGGCAGAATCACTTGAAAGGGCAGGCATGGCTCCATCCATTGAGTCCTCACAAGGCAAAATTCAATCTGCCCCGTGCCCAGATCCCTGTCCAAGCTTCAGCAAAATCCTTCTCTCAGGTAGAGCAATTTCTGTATTTATTAATCCCACAGCACCGTTCTAAAATACCGTTGATTGTAGTTGGTTTCACTGGGGCCACAAGTGGTGCAAGAGCAGACCTGGTTATCTTTTTCTTCCCCCATACTACTGGTGTTTCGCAACAAACGGCAATCATGCAAAAAGGGCCAACAAGTTCAAAGCAGGTAAACTTTTTTCCACCACGCATAGCTCCTGACAGTACCTTCAAAAGGATCAGTCACTGGGAGGCAACAGGTGTGGCCCAGCCTCATCCGGATGAAGACGAGGCCAGTCTACGCCCGGGCGTGCCCTGCACTACAGGGATCACAAAGCATTAAAGTAGCACACAGGTCAGGGCTCCACCTCACAGCTCTAGGGATGGTTGGGGGACGTAGTCCCACCCTAGCATGAACAGCACCTCGCATCCGATGTACACAGCAAGTGTCCAGCGCCGGGGGGGATCACCAAATGCTAAAGTAGCACGCTAGTGAGGGCTCCACCTCACAACTCCATGGAAGGCAGGGGGAGGAAGAACCTAGTCCCATCCCAGCCTTGACAGCCCCTCGTCTCTGATGTCCACAAGCGCCCCGCACCACAGGAATCACCAAGCTCTAAAGTAGCACACAAGTCAGGGCTCTGCCTCACAGCTCCAGGGATGGCTGGGGGACATAGTCCCACTTCAGCCTGGACAGCCTCTCACCTCCGATGCCCACAACAAGTGTCCCGTGCTGTGGGAATCACCAGGCGCTAAAGTAGCACACAAGTCAGGGCTCCTCCTCACAAATCCAGGCATGGCTGGGGGACGTAGTCCCCACCCAAGTCTGGACAGCCCCTCACCTCCGATGTCCACAACATGCGTCTCCTACTTATTTCAAAGAATGAGGGTTGTTAACTTACATTAAGGGTGTCAAATCAGGTCTTGTGACAAAAGTTACTAGCCATTTTTCCACTCTTTTCATGTTTCAATATTCGGCATACAATTTATGGAATTGTGTTTAGCCCAAAGGAGCATATGCGGTTATTTAAAGTTTTGCATACTTCCTGTCCACCCCATTTAAAAAGTATAACGTTCTATAGGCTAAATAGGAAAGACGAGCTATCCTCCGATCTGCCCTACGTAGAGAGTATACCTGGCTACATAATATAAATAAGGCTGACATACTCTAAATAGGACTGACATGACGTCCTATGTCCACCAAACTCTAAATAGCCCCTAAAACAACTAAATTATCACCAATTTAAAATTGTATTAATACACAAAAGTGCCAAAGCTAATCATTAAGATCCTCTTGAAGTTTTTGAGACGGGCAATTTACCTAGTAGTTTGGCAGTGGGAGGCTAATAATAATTAGAGACCGGCACTCACGCATTAAACTTGAAGTCTGATGCTCTAAGAGTCTCTAAATCGCACTGGCAGAGCAAACCGTAATAGACATAGACCACAACGCATAGTTGTACAGAGAAAAGTCTTGAAGCCGCGGGTTATCCGGGGTCATATTGTAAATAAATATAAATAAATAAGTGAACCCAGACACCATGCTAACTCAGTAAATACAAATCTTTGCCGAAACTACAAAAAGTGACTATCTCAAGCTATTTAATGATCCTGAAACAATGGCCGAAGTGAAAACTCTACAAAAACATGCAGATCTAAAAAGGTCCACTGCTTTTTAAACAACATCCCAATGAAAACAATGTGTTGCACACACTGAACGTTTTAAATTTAAAAAAATGAAAGCAATTGATCCCCTGTTCCATGGAGGAAAAAATAATATCTAGACCTAGAGAGAGGACGACTAACTAAATTTCACAGTGTACCTGTCAGTTTAAAGAGCTGTCTTGGAGTCAGGGCCTTACCCGTAATGTCTTCTGAAGGCCTGGACTGATCTTCACATAGCTACTATTAAGATTTAACTAACAAAATTATGAAAAACAGCTCTAGTAGACACTTTTCTTCTTGCGGAATGGGCTGTACATTTCCCTGGAATGGGTCTGTTGGCCTTCGTATAACAAGTTGTTAAACAAAATAAGATTATTAACTGCTTTGGGTATAGAGCCCACCTTCACATCCTTTGGTGTGAAGGCATCTTTCTGCGGGAAAGCAAGGTTGCAAGTGAGACAATTTGGTTTTCATAAAACCCAATATTACCTTTTGGAGGAAAGATGGAGAAGTTCTTAAAGTCATTTTATTCCTATGGAATACTGTGTAAGGCTTTCTAGAACCCATAAGCAACATCCCAGTCATTCCACAAGGGTACACATTTTCATTTTAATAAGATAAAATTCAGCTCTCATGAGAGGTAGACATCCTCCTGATTAGGAGCTATAATTCAGTCTTAAGAACCCAAAAGTCAATTTCCAATAAGAATATTCCATATCCAAATCAGGATTTACAGAGCGCAACTACTCACCAGCAAGGGTCTCAAAGAGCTGTGGGGGTATGTCCTCTGAGCTTCAGTTGAAGAGCAAGGTTTTAATGTCCTTCCTGAATTGAGGTAGCAATGGTGACTGCCTGAGGTGCAGGGCCAGGGTGTTCCAGCTCTTTGCCGCGAGGTATGCGAAGGATCTTCCTCCAGCTGAGGTCTTCCGTATGCAGGGTACAGCGGCTACTGCTTGTTGGGTGGAGCAGAGAGGTTTGGTGGGGGAGTAGAAGGTGATGCGGTGGTTGAGGTAGGTGGGTCCTAGGTCATGGAGTACCTTCGAAGCGTTGATGCGAAGTTTGAAGTTCATTATTTTCTTGATTGGAAGCCAGTGGAGGTCTCCTAGGTGATTGGAGATGTGTTCGCAGCGGGAAATATCCAGGATGAGTCTGGTAGAAGCATTTTGGATGTGCCATAGTTTCTTCAGTGATGCCAGCGTAGAGGGCGTTGCCATTGTAGAGTCTGCTATTAAGCAGGGCATGGGTTACGGTTCTGCGGCAGTCTGTTGGGATCCATTTATAGATCTTCCAGAGAAGTCGGAGTGTGTGAAAATAGGAGGGTGTGAGTGAGTTGACTTGGTGGGTCATGGTGAGCGATGAGTCCAGGATGAAGCCGAGGTTGCGTGTGTGTGGTTTGTTGGCATGGAGGTGGGCACAGAGGGTGGATGGCCACCAAGAGTCGTCCCAGGTTAATGTGGAGAGTCCCTGGGTGATGATCTCAGCCTTGTCAGAGTTAAGCTTGAGGCAGGAGTCCTTCATCCAGGCGGAGACGGCTTCCATCCCATTGTGAAAATATTAAGGAGAAGGTTTTACAAGAATATTTCCTGGAAGTGTTAAGAGCCGCTAAATGAACTGTGGCCAAAGAAAACATTTAGGGATTTTGATGGACGTAAAAGGTAGAGCCATTCCATTTCATGATATTAATAGACTTCCCCAAACACCAGATGAAGCTTCTCTTCCACCAAATGCTGTTTTGGTGAACTACTCCTTGCCTTCTTCACAACATGCAGTATCTACAGTTTTTTGGTAAATTTAGACGACCATGCTGGAAGAATTCAAAATTCCTGCTACCAAGCATAAATACTGCATGTTGCTGAGGATTTTGACCCCTAGGTAGATAATCTAGTGTGCAGAATAATTTCTTATCCAGCTGTTCAGGTAGGAGAAGAAAGTCCCTGCATCTCCACTGGTGAGGCCATTCTCAAATAATCAGAATAAACACTTTTTTATTGATTGTTTAATCAATCCTGTCCTCCAACATAAGGGATACCCTACAGTCATTAGGTACCTGGTGTGTCAATAGAGTAAAAGTAACAGTGGTCCCTATACAAAAAAACAAAGAATACCATGTAATTAATCAAAACCAACTAATTGCTTAAGCAAATGTGAAACACAAGTACCACGCTGAACCAAGGATAGATTGGGAGATATCCTGTCACTCTTTAGCTCACTCTATGGCATGACATTATTTTTGTGTAAGAAACCACATTGCAGTGTTACATAATGGTCAAACAATGACTCTGTTAAATCAGAAGTCTTCCAACTTTTTAGCTCTGAGCCCACCCCCCAAGCAAAACTTTTTGATGTCACCCCCCCAAAAAAATGTATGGCAAGAAAAGGGAGAGTGGGACGGGTAGGAGTGAGCTCTGGGGCAGTGCTCGGATAATTTCAGGGATATTTTTCTGTAGCTCATAATCTACGCTATACGTGAGACTTATAAACATACAACTATATCAAATCAAAACACAAATTGACCAAAAAAACACTAGGCCCCATAATTGGGGTGTTGCGAGCCTGGGTCCCAATGCAATTGTACATGCTGCAGTAAAAATCCCTTAAAAACTCCCACCTTCCTCAAGACATCCCTTTGAGGACGCTGCCTGTATCATTTGTAATCTAAAAAATTACCCCCTCCTCCCCATATGCCGCCACTTTCTCTGGGATATCTCTTTGATGCTATCCAAGGATTTCACTACTTTCCTCTTTCTTCTGGACCGTTACTCTGATGCCCAAGGTGTCTGGACAATCCGAGTGCTCCATCTGAACCTGACCCTGTCAGTCTCCTCCCTTTCACCCACACAACTCACCTTGATGGCTATGTGCAAGTAAACAGGGGTCAAAGTGGACGGGATCTATGGAGACCCACATGCCCCATGTTTTTTTAATTTTAAAAAAGCAGTTCCCATATCATTTGTTAACAAATGACCATCCCTGAACAGCTGTTGTGGACCTCGAAGTGCCTCTGTGTGAAAGTGAAAGGAGAGTAGGGAGGAGTTTTCATGTGCTGTGAAGCTCCGGGAAGGTTACAGAGCTAAGGACAAAACAGGCATTCTCACCAGGATGCCTGGTACCTGAAAGAATGCAAACGTGTGCAATTGGTTAATCACCAAATGTAAAGGCTGTTTTGAAGCCAGTTTAGGCTTTAATTGATGGAGTCACCCGAGGCTTCAAGGGGGACAATGAGTTATTGTTTTTGATACTTAATGTAAGGTTGTTATAAGCTGAGTTCTAGAAAGTGTACTTTTAATAGACAAATATTTATTTGTACTGGGCATAGTTTACCTATAACTAATATATATAAATATATATATATATATATATATCTATATATATATATATATATAGATATATATATATATATATATATGTTGAAAGCACGTGATTTACCTTAAAACATCAAATCATTGTGGATCAGTCTTCCTTATATTGTCTACAATACAAATTTCAAATAATGACTTGCATATTCACAGTGCCTTCTGCTCCAGGCTGGGAGCTTGAAGCACTATAGGCACATAAGTAACTATTCCTTACATTTGCAGTGGTCCCATTACCCAAATAAAATTTCGTAACATAAAAGAATGTATTTCTATCTGATTAGATTAACTTGCATTTATTTTCCGTTTAAGTTATTATTGCATTATTTTATATGGAATTAACTGAAAGTGAGAAACAACACTTGAAGAATATTTTGTTCTTTTTAGCCACGCTTTTGACCCTGTCACCACGTATATTCTGTAAGTATTTTGTTTTTCCACTTAAGTTACCTGCATCTAAAATAAAACAGAAACCTTAAACAAAAAATAATTGCAATTTAAGCTAATGGAATACAAATACATTATGAGATTCACGGCATTCAAATGAATTCTGTCTGGAAACGTGACAAGGTAAGCTTCCTAGGCCATCTACTTTCACAAGTACTTGTTGAGCCTTTTGCGCCCCCTGGGAATGCAGCCACGGCCCCCCAGGGCGGCTAGCCCCACAGTTTGAAGACGTCTGGTACAGATCTTTTCTATTTTACATTTATGCGCCTCTTCTTTTGTCTTTCCGCTACTCCCATGTAGCTACCTCCGGGTCTCATGATTATTCCGAGTGCTGATGATGATGATTTCAATATTCATACGGATCGAAACACTGTGAACCTTTAATTTGTAATATGTAGACCATCTCTTTGTAAGAATACTTGTGATATATGTATATTTCTGCAATTACACGTATATCACATTTGCTTGAGCACTGAGCAAAGTTTTCTCACTGCTGAGAACTGAACTGTTTTTTTTTTGTTGCAATTTATTCATTTCCTGATTGATTATTAAATCTGAGGCTAACTTTTCTTAATTACATGGTATCCTTTATTTGTATAAGGGTCAAGGTTACTTTTAGGTATATTTTATCTAGTCTACCACATCCAAAGTGCACATTAAAATGAAAGAAATATGCTGAACAGTTCATCAAAAAGTGCATTTACCAAATATTCTGTTGCCTAGTATCTGGACTGAAAGCCAATACATCCTGCAATCCTAATAGTTATGAAAACGTTTATTGGAATCTTCCATAGTGAAAAAAGTAGAAGGGTTGCTGGGACGGAGGGATTCCCAAGCAGAAAGCTAGATTCTGATCCTCCCCATTTGTTTTGGTACTACAAGGGTGTGTTTGTTTAAATTAACAAAGATTTTGTCCTAATGCTGTTACAGGACTCTCGGCTTCAGTATGTTTATTTTTTTTTAACATATTTTTATTGATTTTTCAATTGTGACATACATTTCAATGCGCTCAGTTAACAGCAATACAAGGATATTGTCAGTTACAGTAATTTGCTGGGTGCTTGTTATTAAACTTAAACAACTAATAACTTCCGTGCACTGCTAGATCCGCGCATTTATGTCTAGACTTTCAGGCCATGCCGGCACGCGCATTTAAAGCTTTCTTTCGTGTGAGGTTTTAATTGCCGGTTAGGGTTCTAGATGAGGGCGCCCCCTATGGAAGGAGGGGGGGGGGAAGAGGGGAGCAGAGGGGGGTGGCTTGGCTTGGCTTCTGTAGAGCCTGCATCCACTACTTGGGCATGATGGTCTGTGCGTGCTATTTGTCTTGTATGCGCTTAAGGGTGTGGTGTGTTGATATCAGTGCCGAGGTGCTGTTGGTAGGCGTGTGCGCTTCTCCTGATTTACTGCCGCTTTACAGCCAGGGCGAAGCCCATGATTAACTGTATAGTCGCGGCTATCTGCGGTTCAAGGGGGTTTTTCGTCGTTCTTTGCTTCTAATTTGGAGACCAGTGTACCCCAGGTTTCACAGCCCGAGTGTCGCAGTCCACCCCGCGCTAGTTTCGTTAGTACTTGATATTCAGCTCGTGCCCAGCGAAGCGTGAGAGTGAGCCAGGCACCATGGTCGGGGGCCTTGGGGGCCTTCCAGTTCATGGCTATTAGTATTTTATACATTGCATAAGCCAGGTCTACGAATCTATGCATGTGTTTGCTTCTTTTGGTTCTTGTCCTAAGGCCAAGGAGACAGGATTTGGGATTTGCGTCTAGGCCCAGGCCAGTCATTTCCGACAGTACAGTGGTCAGCACGGCCCACTCCCCCTGCACCCGCGGGCACTCCCAGACCATGTGATAAAACTGTGCTGCTGGGGTTTTGCATCTGGGGCAAGTTGGGTCCGATCCAGGGAACATGCGTTTTATCCTGGCTGGCGCTAAATATGTCTGATGTAAGTAATTAAACTGTGTGTATCGGAATCTGGGGTTCCTTGAGACCTCGCGTGTGTGTGACTCAGGGCTTTCGGCCATTCTGCCTCTGAGATCGGGGCAGGCAGTGCGGCATTCCACCTCTCCCGAGCTTTTTGCAGGCTAGCCTCCGGGGGCTTATTCAGAAGTTTATACGTATTTGATACTACTTTTTCACGAGCGTTGTAGCTCAGCATGTGGTGCAGGTTAGCCGAGATGCTTGGCTCAGCGTTCCCAGACTCCCATGTGCTTCTAATGGCGTGGCATATAGCGTGGTATGTCAGAAATTGCCCCGAGCTGATCTCTGTGAGGGCCTGTATGGCTTCGAAGGACATTAGTTTTCCTTCTTCGAAGCATTCTCCCACCGTGCTTATGCCCGCATCTATCCAGGTTACGGACGAGTGAGATCCAGTTGTCACCCATCCGGGGATTCGTTCTAGTGGTAGGAGAGGTGAGTAGGGAAGTTTTTTGGCTTCTTTTTGAATGTACTTCTTCCAGTATGCATGAGCTGCTGTCATCAGTGGATTTACGCGTGTGGCTTTGGTTTGCCTGTTCATGAGCCACTCAAGCAGAGGGACTCCCCGGAGTCGGGTTGTCAGCCAGGTGGCCTCCGCTGCACCAGGATTATGGATCCAATTTAATATCCACTGCAGCTGTGCTGCTGCAGAATAGAGCTCAAAGTTAGGGGCTCCCAGCCCACCCGCCGCCACTGGGTGGTGTAGTGTGTTGAGTGCGACCCGCCTTCCACCATCACCCCACACAAGCTGCACCAGTGCAGAATTTAAACTGTTGAAAAAGCTTTTAGGGATTGTGATCGGCAGGGCAGCGAAGTAATACAGCAGCCTGGGCAGTACTAGCATGTTGGCTATGGCTACCTTTCCCAGTGGTGAAAGCGGTAGTTTATTCCAGAAACGCAATGAGCTCTTCATAGATGTCACCGCTCTCCCCAGGTTGCCATCCCTGAGGTCTTCCGCACTGTGGTAGACGTTGACCCCTAAATATTTAAATGTGTCAAAGCACCATTTTAATTGGCCTGATGGGGTATTCTCACGTCGCGCTGGGGACCAGCCGACCAACGGGAATATGCAGGATTTCCCCCAATTCACTATCAATCCCGAGATCTCTCCAAACTCGTACAGCAATGACATCACTGGTGGGAGCACCTCCTCTGCGCTGCGTATATATATCAAGGCATCGTCTGCGTACAATGATATGACGTGGGAGGTGCCGTTCCTTACCACCCCCCAGTCTTCCGTTTTTGCTCGGACACGCGCGACCAGTGGTTCCATCGCCAGGGCAAACAGGGGGGATAGGGGGCACCCCTGCCTTGTTCCCCTGCTAATCTGGAAGCTCTCTGAGATGACACCCCCTGTCTTCACCCTGGCCTGTGGGTTCGTGTACAGAATGCGTACCCATCTTATAAATTTTGGGCCTATGCCCATTCGATGCATGGTGGTAAACAGGAAGTCCCATTCCAGTGTGTCGAATGCTTTTTCGATGTCTAGTGAAATCACTGCTTCCTCTAATGCACTCGGGGGGGTGTCGCCCATTACGCTCAGTAACCTGCGAATGTTGAGGAAGGTGTTACGTTTTGGAATTAATCCATTCTGGTCTTCGTGTATCAAAGTGTGCATGTGTGGAGCTAGCCTGTTGGCTAGTATTTTGCCAAGTAGTTTGCAATCTAGATTTAGCAGGGACAGAGGTCTGTAGGACCTAACGTCGGTGGGGTCTCGTCCCTGTTTCGGGAGGACCACTATCATTGCCTCTCTCATTGTGGGGGGGAGAATCCCGTTAACCTCCGCTTCTTCAATAACTTTTAGGAGACGTGCAGTAAGGTGTGACGCAAAGGTAAAGTAATATTCTGATGGCAGGCCATCTGTCCCTGGAGCTTTGTTTCTAGGTAGTTGTTCTAAAGCCTTGTTAAGTTCGCCTAGTGTAATAGGGGCCTCTAGTGACTCCTTGTCAGCGTGTGTGAGTTGGGGCAGGGAGGAGTCCGCCAAAAAAGACTCGAGTTGTTGGGGGGTGCATGATGTGCGTGAAGTGTATAGTTGTGTGTAGTATTCCCTGAACGCATCATTTATTTCTTCCTGTGTGGTTGCTAGTGCGCCTGCGCCTAACCCTATTGCCCCAATTGGAGGGCATTGCCGTTCCTCCCGCAGGAGCCATGCGAGCAGCCTGCCCGATCTGTCGCCTTCCGCTTGTAATCTGTTCAAGTGATATTTGTAGTCATGAAGGCGTAATGTGGCGTCGGCGGCTGCGTATTCTGCGCGCGCATCTTTTAATGACGTGTATGGTGTTTCGCTGCGGGCCACTGCATTTTCTAGTGCTCTTAATTTCTTCTCCAGCTTGCTAACTTCTGCATGGAGCGTGCTTCTTACCCCCCATGTAGTGGAAATACAATGCCCACGAGTCACTACTTTGTGTGCGTCCCACTCCGTTGCTCTTAAGTTTGTGGTGTCAGCGTTCAATTCCCAGTACTGTTTGAGCGCTGTTTTCAGAGCGTCTGTGAATGCAGGGTCCTGCAGTGCTTCCACTTGTAGTCTCCAGGTTGGGATCACTTGACGCCTCCTGCCCCAGTCTAGAGTTATTTTGAGTGGCGAGTGGTCTGATAGTGTTTTAGCTAAGTATTCAATCCCGTTAGTTACTGTGCAAATGTCCTGGGGGCCCCATAGTAGATCTATCCTGGTGTGCACCTTGTGTGGTACAGAGTAAAATGAATATTCTCTGTGGTGTGGATGCTTCATACGCCACAAATCATAGAGGCCCATGTTGTTGGCCCATGTTGCCAGTGGGTGCCTGGTGTGTCTATTAGCCGCTAGGTATGTGGGGGGGGCTGGACCTATCCAATGTCGGGTCCGGCTTATTGTTAAAATCTCCCCCCCATATTGCGGATGTTGCGGGGTTCGCCAATAATGCTGGGGTAAGCGTGTTCAGGAACTCAGGTAGCGCAGTGTTAGGGGCGTATATTCCTATAAGTGATAGTTGTTTGCCGTCTAATTTACCCTCCACTATTACGTACCTACCCCCCTGATCTATCCTGTGTGATGTTTGAAGAAATGGGACACTCCCTGCTATCCATATGAGGACCCCCCTCGCAAAGGTTGAATAAGATGTACCTACAATCTGACCTCCCCATTTGTTCCGCAGTTCTTGTAGGTCTGGATCCCGCCGTTGGGTTTCTTGTAGGATTGCAATGTGTATGCCCTGGCATTTGAGTCTTGCGTGCACCCTGGTCCTTTTGCTATGATTCCCGAGGCCCCTGACATTCCAGGTGATTATGTCATATTTGCGTGCGTTATAGGCTGTATGTTGGGCCATGTTTATTTTGTAGTGATGCAACTAACATTCTGCTCCCTGGTG
Source organism: Pleurodeles waltl (assembly GCF_031143425.1). NCBI lineage: Eukaryota > Metazoa > Chordata > Amphibia > Caudata > Salamandridae > Pleurodeles > Pleurodeles waltl. The sequence continues at coordinate 765,454,443 of NC_090440.1, forward strand.
GGATCCGAGCAGTTTCCTCCCTCCCCCTCACCTCGTCGACCCTGTTTCCCGCCCCCAACCATGTGTCCTGTGTTATGCGCAGATCCGCGGTGCACGAACTAGTGATTACCCTCCCACCCTCCCCAACTGGATCCCATCCCCAACTGTGAACCAACAAAAAACTGCGCACCCCGTTGGGGTGCGAACTAGGCTGTGTCCATGTGGATGTCTGCGGGGAAGCAATGATACTATCCAGGGGCGGCTCATAATAGGGGCTCGCATCCTTCTGCAGACACAGTCTGCAAGTATTGTAGGGCGTCCCCAGGTCGCAGCTAACCATCCCTCCCCCCGCCGCGCGCCGCCACCATTTACGCGCAAGTTGAGTACAGGAGTTGGCTCTAAGAGCAGCAAAACAAGGATACATAATGTCAAGCGATATCTCCAACCGCAACCAACAAAGCACACAATGTACAGTCCTGCTCTCCTTCTATGGCGGCGGATCTCGCCCTGGTGGCCGGTCAGCGGCGCTCGTTTAGAGTATGTCTGCGGACCGGGGGGTGATCTCCGGGCCCTTCAGCGACCCGGTTAGTGTGGAATCCGAACTTATTGACTCCGATTCCGAGCCCTCCTCCTGTTGTGTTCTGAGGGCCTCGAAAGAGTTTTGTGTCAGAAGGGGAGTTTCCTTCAGGACCCTGGCTCTCTCTTCCGCAGCCTGTTTCACCGTGGGTTGACCCCCGGGTCGCCTCTTGGAGCGTTTCCGTGGGGACGCTGTGGACCAGCTTACGTTGATTCCGGTTTCTTCTCGGGGTTGGGCAAAACCCTTGGCATGCAGCCATGTCCAAGCGTCCTCCGGAGATGTGAACACGTGGGTGCGCTCATCTGTTAGTACTCTTAGTTTGTCGGTGAATAGCAGAGCATACTTTATGTCATGCTCACGGAGACGTTGTTTTATTTGAGCAAAGGAGTTGCATTGTCTTTGCACTTCCTGAGTGAAGTCTGGATAGGCGTGAACAGTTGAGTCCTCATACTGAAATGGGCCTCTACTGCGAAATTGTTGCAATATCGCATCCCGGTCTCTAACGTTCAGGAACCTGGTTATCAGCGGTCTTGGGGGCTGGCCCGGTACTGGGGGGCGTCCGGGAGTCCTGTATGCTCTTTCAACTGAGAAGAATTTCGATGGGGCTCCATTCAAGACCACTTCGGCTAACCATTGTTCCAATAAAATCTCTGAATTTTGATCTAATGATTTTTCCGGAAATCCAAGAAACCGAATGTTGTTGCGTCGTGATCTTCCCTCCGCCTCTTCTGCTCTTCTCTGCAGTGTTTTTACTTCTAGATCCAGGCGGAGAATTTGTTTTTGGTTGTCCGTTACTTTGGGGCTCATTTCGTTTAGCACCACCTCCGTTGACTTCACTTTGTCGGATAGTTTGCGGTGGTCCGCTCTGAGGATATTTAGGTCTTGTGATACCGTGTCTATTCTATTTTCCAATGAAATTTTAGTTTCCATGATTGCTTGGAGTACTTTCTCAAATTGTGTGGAGTGGGCAAAAAGTGTAGATTCCAGTGATTGTAAAGTGGGTATGGATTGCTGGTCCCCAGGCGCTGGTCCATGCGTGCCCCGGTCTTGACTCCTCGCTGATTTTGATCTACTGCCCATTTTGTCTCAGTTTGTGAGTCCCTGTTCCTTCTGCGCCCACGCGAACTCCCACGGTCCCCGGGTTGGACAGGTATGGAGGGCCGTATATCCGCTCGGATCCACACCGGAATACGCTTCTAGTTCTTAGGGTTGCCGACCGCCCTAAGTTCTTTGATATGAGTTCCAGGCCCCTCCACCGGCGGGAGGGCGACGGATGGCGGGGCGGGGGGGGCGGCGAAGCCCGCGCGCCCCCAGTGTTACTGCAGTCGACCTGGACCATTCAGGGCCTGGGTGTGGGCCCCTCATCCTCACGACGTTGATCGCCATGCGCGCGCTCCTTCATTTGAGCTTCCATGCAGGGTTCTAATCCCCGTGCCAGGGGAATGATGGTGTACATAATTTACTGCAGTGAGCGCTTCCCACGTGGCCCACGAGCGTTCAAACAAGTTGCCGGAGCCACCAGTGATGTTCAGGGGGCGTAGAGAGCAAGCCCCCCCGCCGATCCCGATCCGCCGGTGCTCCAGACGGTCAAGGGGAGGGGGGCACGCCTCGCAGCCAGTCCGTGGGCAGGGGGGGGGGGAGGGACCACTAAGAGTCCCCGTCCGCAACTACACCGCCGCTCCGCCCCGGGCCAGCAATGGAAAAAGTTATCGAGCGGTAGGGGGGAGGGGAGGGAGAGAAGCCCAAAGCGGTGCAGGGCCCAGCGACGGGCCTGCTGCCCTCCCGCCAAGGGATCCCCTCGCCGCTGCACCCCCACCTCACCTTCGGGGCTCAGGAACGGAGCTCCAGGCCTCGCTACGAGGCAAGATGGCGGTCGCAGTTCCCGAGGCGGCGGCGCTGTTCAGGAACCTCCTTTCTCAGACGCCTCCGTAACCGTCGACGGGGGGAGAGAGGTTCTCAGAGCGGGTCCCACTCCTGTGCGAGGATGTTGGCGTCCCCGGGGCGCCCTGCAGTTATTTTGGTGGTGAGCCCGAGACGGAGCGCTTTCTTAAGCGTCCTTCCCGGTCGCCATCTTGGCTCCTCCCCCGGCTTCAGTATGTTTACGTGATTAATTTGTTCTTTTGTCAGTACTCAGCTGACCTGTATGAAACTCTCTATGTTCTTCACTAAAATATCAAACTAACACTAAGCAACTGTTGTTGAGCATGGAAACAACTTAGTATCTACCGACAGATCACGGGAAGCAGAGAATCTTCATAATGATCAGCAGAGATCTGTGCAGGGCAATGATCTCTTTACACTGATCCACCACAGGGCAATCACAATGGACGCTTCTAATGCCACTCTCTGTGATTACATTATACACCAAAAGTGTTTTGGATCTGGTGTAGTATGCAAGCACTGATTTTAGTGGTCCTTTGTGGCAGCAAAAAACCGTCTCCACTGCCACAAAGGTGGGTTACTGATGTTTGGCAGTCACACCCTGTTCTGATGGACAGAAGCTTGGAAACTCATAGACAAAAGAGGAAGATTCACTTCTACTAGTCTGGGTGGGTGAAGACCTTGAAATATGAAAAAAAGCATTAATTGCATCTGTTCTTCCAACATGCCATATCATGCGGCCCTCTATCAATGAACTTTGCACATCGTGGGGCATGGAGACTATTCACATCATCATTGGCCTGAGGCATTTGCAGAAACAGAAGTTATTTTGAAGACTGTTCTTCCTCAGGTTGAGGCCTAGACAGACTTATTGTAACAACTTTCTGATGACCTGTGGGAAAGGGATGCCAAGCCCACTGGACTACCAAAATAAGGCCTGACTGGCCAAATACTGACTCATGACACAGGCTATCCTGTTTCACAAAATTACTGTCACACAGATGGCCAGGGAAAAGAACACAAACACTACTTGGGCATGGAGCTTTGATGATGCCTTCCTGTAACATAACTGGCGGGAATACACCATTCAGGACCCACCAAATAACCGAAGATTACCTGCAAGTGCACCTTTTTCAGTCCCAGGTGGACGAGGAGGTTTTGCACCTGCATAGTGTGTTGTCTAATCCCACTGGCTGAAGCTAGAAATTCCGATTCTGGCAATGACTGAAACATTTTGCTTATTTTGTAGTTGAAAGACATAACACAAGGTTGCAGGTAGTGCTCAACTCTAAAGTCCAGTTCTAGTTGAGAATTGTAAAACACTGGGCTTCTCCGGGTGCTACCATTCCCCAAAGGGGCTTTGGCACCCAAAATAAACCATGGCTGCAACAGGCCATTCGAGAAATGGGCGGCTAACATTTTGATTACTACTGAGAGAGCGTAGTTATATTAACATGAAATGTTTATGAACTAATGTAAAATGATGCCGCATAGAAACTGTATTAACATGTTTTGCTAAACGTGCACTTGAAATGTGACCACGGGGAGTGGCCGCCAAAGTATACAGGGACTAATGAAACTGAATAATAATGGTGAAATGTTTATTAAACTGTGATTTTACATTAATGTTGAAAGGCTAAATGTATTAGATACTTGCTAATAAAGTAGTAAGCCTTAGTTAGCATGAGTCGAGGCCTAGCTGCCTGACTCTCATATTAAATGTATTTTTCTATCCTGCAGTGTGCTGACTTGCTAAAGGACATGAACTCTTGTTTTCTCAAAAGTTAGAAGCGGATTGTAACTGTAGTGGATCCGTTCTCATGAAATTCACCCTGCCTTTAGTAACAGTTTTACCTAAATGCAACAGTGTAGATTAACAAGGTCGCCTAAACCGGTACGGACAATGGAGCCACTGACCGAAGATGTGCAAAGGACCACAAGACGATGAAATCATACCGGACACACCACCCGCTAAAGACGTCAATCATAAGCACCAATAAAATACGTGGGAAATGTTGTGGGGTGACAAATTTGATGACTTAATGTGATTTTAATTGGTTATAGATAGGGGGGGTGCAACCCATTGAACAATTAGATTTTAGGGAAATGTGCAAAGAAAAAGGGATCAAACTCCTTGACACACGGAAATGAGTTAGTTAATTAGGGAGATGCTGATGCGATTTGATATGATCCAGAGACTTTGTCACTTTGCCTAGTGACTTTGCCGATTTTACTTAGAACCATCCTTGTCCTTAGATTACCCATTTACACTTTACCTCCTTATGAGGGAAATGCCCCTTTTCCTGTGAGCTGAGTTCCTGACTGATGGCGAATCAACTGATGCCCTGAAGACGAAGACAGAACCTGAGTGCTGACCCAAACTTGGAGGGTAACTAAATGACAATGAAATTGTAATTGTCTGTTTGCTTTCCTTTGACAGGAGCCATAGTTAGATGTTTTCCAAATTGGTGTTACAAAATTGTTTTGCATGAAGCCCAACATGCCAATGCTAATTAGAGGTTAGGTGAGGGGTTCACTAAAGCCGACACAAACGAACAAATGACTGAATCTATGCTTTGTTGAACAATGCGCTGATGTAATCTGCTAAGGATAGCTTATGTTCACGCCGTGCTATATTCTAATGTTTGTGATTCTTGCCTTGATGAAATCTTATCAGAGTTGCCATATTGTGACTATGCTCTTATGTTTCTTGGTTTTGAGACTAATAAATTTGCTAGTAGTATTGTAACCAATAGGGAATAAATATCACTAAATTCATACTAAACTGGTGTGGTTATTCATGACTGCAAGGTCATGGTGGTGTCTTGAGTTTGATAAATGTCTATGACAAAAGTTAAATGCATTATTGTGATAAACATTGATGAGATTATTGATGTATTAATTGACATGTTGATTAGCTATCTCGTCCTAAGGGGTGTCTCAACAGGGTCAAAAGATTCATTGGCCTAAAACGAGTCCCAATGTGTAATAATTTGCCATAAAGGGACGCGTTAGCAGTTCTGGTAGCAGAGAGACGGTTTAGGCGCTTTGGGGCCCTAGGACGGAGAATTATTGTTTAGATTCTTTTTCTGAGATAATGCAAATTAGAGGTATGATGCGTTTCTAAATTCCCCATGACTTTCCCGGGATCTCGGAGCCTGCCTAAGTGAGTTGGGAATGTTCTTGGCGTCTTAGCATGTGTGGTATAGAATTTGCACTTGCTAAGCTTATGCATTTGCAGGTGTTTTGTGAAGTTGTGTGTGTATTTAGGCCAGGTAATGTTATTTTAGGAGGAGTGGGCGTACTCCGCAGTATGAGAGTATGGAAGTCGGCGTACTTCATGTGAGTGTGGCGCTTTGTGCTAAAAAATTATCCACGTGGTTGGTTGGTAATGTACGGACCCGGCGTGGTCTGAGACTCCGGAGTATATTGACAAGTGTAGGAGACACTTGGGTTTATGTTGTAATTTGTGCGGTTTAATAGGTCAATCGGGCATGGTTGACAAGTCGAGTTTGAGTTAAATTGTGTGTGAAACCTTCAATGGAAATTTGGCAAGTTCTATAGTGCACTAGAACAAACCATTGACAAGTCGAGAGTAGGGTTTGCAGGTCGAATTCTGCTTGCGTATGCAGGAACTGAGAAGGAGAGAGTAGCGGCCGAGGCTTCAAGTGAAATCTCTGTAAAGTTCTGAAGCGATTGTATACCCTTCCTGTAGTAAACCGGCAAATTTGAGTTGTTGTTGTTGTTAAAGGTGCTCGCATTAATTTTGCATTAGTTTGATGTGAATCCAGTGTAATGAGGACAAGCCGCAAGACTTTGTCAGCTGCAGTGTGTGAGTGTGACGTCAGTGGTGCCGCGCTGGGATAGGTCAGTTGCCGAGGGGAGTCGCGCACCGATTGGTAGCCGTCCGTTTCTGATTAGATTCAAAACTAAAATAAAGACGCAAAAATGAATTTTCTTAAAAGCTTTGAGGAGCGCTCTGAAAGGAGACGCGTACATTATGGCGAGTGAGCGGGAGCCTACACTGCCTGAGGGTACTCCAGCTTATATAGTAATGGAGGAAAAGGGAGTTGCGCCTTGCCTATGGATGAAACAGTGGTGCAAATTAACAGAGAAGGAGGGATGTTTGGCGTTTCCGGAGCACGGAACGTTCAATACAAAACTTTTAGAAAACTTGAGGTGGATGTTAAGTGTGCAGAAACCACCTCCGAGACCAGCCCAGTATGAGGTATTAGCAGTCTGGGATTTAATGGCCATACGACAGAGACAGCAGGAATTTGAGAGGAGAATGAAAAAGGCAGAAAGGACTTTAGCCGAGGCTAGATGGGACAACGAGAGCAAAATGTGGAGAAGGGGAATAATTGACAGACTCAAATTGTTTACAGCAATAACACAGGAAGAAGAGACGCAGGGAAAGAAAGCCACTTGTAAAACAGATAAGGGCTCTAGTAAGCCAAAAGAGACCAGGAGGACTTGGATAGACGAAGATGACTCAGATGATGAAGAGTTTCTTAACCAATTGCTGCATGATCACCCGCCACCTTATGCAATAGATGACAATGCCCCGAGCACTAGTGCGGGTCTTGGGAACCAGACACAGAGTATGGAAGTTACAAATACAGTGCAGACTAGTGATACGGTTTTGATACAGAATGGTGTCAGTGTACCCACTGCGCCAGACATGCAGATACAGTTGCAACCTCCGCTACCGATACAGAGGATTTATCCAGACGTCCCAGTACTAGAGACTACTACGAGTCTGATGGTGCCACCCGATCCGATATATACAAAATCAAGGTTAGTGCAGATTGAGCCAACTCCGCAGTTGCTGCCCCAGCCGCAGAAACAGCTGATTCCGGGTTATAGTCCAGCGGCAGGACCTCCGTTTGTACCTGCACCAGCTACATTGAGTCAAGCTCTGGGAGTTACTGCTCCACGAGGTTTAGGATCAGGTCAGACACCAGCTGCCATATCACTACCAATTACAGTTGGTCCCCCGGTACCATTGTATGCACAGGGTAAGCCTGGTATGTGTGATCAAGGAATGATGACCCAAGAGGCTATAAGAGGAGGTTCCATAGGCACTCCCCAATTAATGGCACCAAGAGAGCAATCAGCTGAAGGACCCACAGGTCCTTGATAGACCTTAGTCCGATCGAAGCACCTTTAGAGGCAATGAGGCAAGCAGGGTTAGGTGTGCTGACCCCACAGACAATAAGTACAAACTCATCACAGTCGCCAATAATGCATGCAGGGAATATTTCACTGCAAGGTTTTTCTGTGCAACAATTGAATGAGTGGTTAGAAAAGACATATGCTTCACAAAATACTGCAGTAACTGCAGAGAAGCCAGGAAGGGAAGACTACCTACATTTTGTGAGGCTGGGAGTAGAAGCTGCAGAACTAGTAGAAGGGACAATGGGGGTAAACCGATTAAAGTCCTACACAGACAGCAGAATTGAGTTACCTGTGCCCCAAAATCACTAAAGAAGTGGGCAAGGTGCATCAGAGGTTGGCGAACCTGGCAGATAAATACAAAATAGACATTGAGAATACTAAACATTTGAAAAGAAGCTACAGATTAGACTTTGATTCTAAAGATTTTGAGCACATGAGATCTACCGGAATGAAAGCGCATCTTAAAGAGATACTGCACAGTGCGCAGATCTGGGGTGCACTAGAAAAATGGGAAGGCAGATGGGCAAAGAAAAGAGTTAAGGAGAAAAGTGATAGTCCGGAATCGAGTCAAGCTAAAGCTTCACCAGATACGGGATCAGTAAAGATGTTACCAATGAGAGAAACAGCTGGAGGGGTTCTAGTCCATTTACCGTGGTCTAGGGGAGACATTTTGTCATTTACAAGTGATTATCCCAGGTTGAGGGAGAAACAGATAGGGTGGTATCAGCAGACAGACAGGTTTGTGAAGCTTGCGAAGTGTCTCTGGGAGGACTTAAATACTCTGTTTGAAATTATTGTTCCACCTGACTTATGGCTTGAATGCAAAAGGGGTGTGGACTGGCTGACGCAAGAACCAGCAAGGGATAAGGTGACTGGAGCATTATCTGAGGAGGTGATGAAGTACTATCATAAAGTGATTGAGTTCTTGAAGCAGAAAGTGTCGCCGAAAGTGACTGATTGGCAGAAAATCAACCGGACCTCACAGGAGGTCAAAGAGTCAATCCATGCTTATTATGAGAGATTGCTAAAAACGTTCAAGCATTACAGTGGCACTGAGACTATTGAGCCGAAAGACATGAACCATCTTGTGTTTAAAATTGTTGAAGGACTGAGACCAGAGGTTAGTCAGATGATTAAGAATCATTTGATGTGTTGGCAGGCAAAGCCGATTGATGAGGTGTTGCAGTATGCGAAATACTGCAATGACGAGATTGAGCTGAAGCAGAGAAAGTTGAAGGAGAAAGTGATGGTGATGCAGATTAAGGCAGCACAGGCAGGTATGCAGGGAAATGGAATCCAGCAGATGGTACAGCAGCAACTGCAAGGGAATGGAATGTTTCAGGCACAGCCGAGAGGCCGAGGTCGGGGCTTTGTGAATCGCAGTCCAGATTTGAATACTGTGGTGGTTCAAAATGATCCCCAGGGGATGAAAAAGATGTCACCATGTCACGCGTGGGGCATTGGAAGCGGGAATGCCCAAATGTGGTGCATGATGGTGTTGTTCAACAAAGCACTGATGTTGGTACATTTCAAAATATGAGGGGTCCGAAGTTGAGAGGTCAAAATCAGAACTTCCAGAATAACATGGTTCAGATGCAGGGGTTACAGCCCATGCAGCAAATACAAATGTCGTGTGTTCAACCAGCACAAATGCAGCAGGTACAACAGCAGGTTCCAATGGTACCTAGACAGCAAATGCAACTACCATTAGCTCCAATGGGACAGCAACAGGTGATGCTTCCTCAGCAGGTCACAGGCCAAACAATGATGAATCAAAATAACACGGTGCAGCAATTCCCATTGCGTGGTGAGGATGGAATAAATGATGAATGGTCAGATGACAGTTCTGACAGTGAGGAGTGCAGGCTTGCAGCGTCCCTAGAAGTAGATCAGAGGGGACCCTATGTAGAGGGAAAGGTGATGGGCCACAAGGTTTTGTTCTTAGTTGATACAGGAGCTACACGCTCCACAGTCAGAAGTGCAGAGGTTCCGAAATTGCCACTTTCAGGCCGTACCATAAGAGTGATAGGAGTAGCAAATCAGTATTTGACAAACCCGATCACAGACCAGTTCAAGTTGAGATTGGAAACTTTCAGGGACTGCATAAGTTTGTAGTCTGCGATTCTAGTCCTGTGTCCCTACTGGGAAGAGACTTACTGTGCAAAACGAAATGTTCGATTACCTGTTCTAATGAAGGGATTGAGGTGCAGACAAACAGTGATGATGAGGGGGATGATGGGCAGTTTTCGGAATTGGAGACAGAGACCGTGAATGAGGAATACCCTTTGATAACGTTATTCCCAATGCTTACAGTGACAGACTTAGCACCCGAGTTGCAGGGAACAGTGACAGAGAAGGTGTGGGACCTGACAGGAAAAGAAGTAGGATTGATAAAGGGAGTAGAACCGGTCAAGGTACAGGTTAAGCCGAATGCAGTGTTTCCCCAGGTGCCGCAGTACCACATGGCACAAGATGTCCTCATCCAGGTATCACAGATAATTGCAGACTTTGTAAAGCAAGGAGTTCTGAAAGAAGTGATGAGCAGCCCGTGTAACTCACCAATAATGGGTCTGAAAAAGCCTTGTGGGAAGGTTCGAATTGTGCAGGATTTGAGGAAAATAAATGATATTGTGGTGAAGTGCTGCCCCATAGTACCAAATCCTGCAGTAATCATGTTTCAGGTTCCGTGTGATGCAGAGTGGTTCACAGTTAGTTGTGGACCTGTCACAAGCATTCTTTTCAGTGCCTCTTCATGAGGACAGCCAATTTCTCTCCAGTTTCAAATTCCTGGACAAGGTGTACAGTTGGTGCAGAATTCCTCAAGGGTTTTCGGAGTCACCATCCATCTTCAATCAGATATCGAAGATGGACTTCGAGTCATTGGAACTGCCTTTCAGTTCGACTCTAGTGCAGTACATTGATGATTTATTGATTGCGTCCAGAACGAAAGACAACTGCAGGTATGACAATTGTCTTACTGAACCATTTAGGAAAGAATGGACATAAAGTGTCCCCAAATAAGCTGCAGTACTGTCAGAAAGAGGTGAAGTACTTAGGGCACTCGATTGAGAAAGGGTCCAGGAGAATATCAAAAGAAAGGGTGACAGCCATACTGCAGATGAATCCACCGACAAAGAGATGTCAGAATGTTTTTGGGAATGGTGGGCTACTGTCGCCAGTGGATCCCCAACTTCTCGATTATCTCCAAGCCATTGATAAAACTGACAGGCAAGGAAGTTAAGGATGACCCGGGTACCATAATTTTGTCCGAAGAAGAGCTTGAAGCATTCATGGAATTGAGAGAGTGCATGTGCAGGGCGCCAGCTTTGGGTATGCCTGATTACACAAAGCCTTTTCTACTGTTTTGTCATGAAAATTATGCATGTTCTTTGTCTGTCTTAAAACAGGTCCATGGAGGTGCAAACCGCCCAGTAGCATATTTTTCAGCTACTCTGGACCCAGTCGCAGCAGCCTTACCGGGTTGTTTGCGCGCAGTTGCAGCAGTTGGTCAGAGCCTCAGACAATGTGAAGGCATAGTGATGGGACATCCCTTGACAGTAATGGTTCCACATTCAGTTGAAATTCTGTTGACCCGAACTAAGACTCAGCACATGACAAATGCTAGGCTAATGAGATATGAGACCATTATACTGGGGTCTCCTAATATTTCTCTCAGGAGATGTACAATATTGAACCCGGCAACTCTACTTCCTATTGAAAACGCTGAGATTAGTAATACAGAGGAAGTGGAGCATGATTGTCTTGAGGTAACAGAATTATGCACCAAACCCAGACCTGACATCAAGGATGCACAGTTAGAAGAAAACGACTACATTATGTTTGTTGATGGAACATGTTTAAGAGACTCAGTCGGAATACTGAGAGCTGGTTATGCTGTGTGTACAATCACCGGTATTCTAGAAGCTTCCTGGCTCGAAAGAGTGTACTCTGCACAAGTGGCTGAATTAATTGCCCTTACTAAGGCATGCCACGCAGCTGTAAACCTGAAAGTCACTATCTATACTGACAGCAGATACGGATTTGGAATTGTACATAATTTTGGCCAATTATGGTTGCAGAGGGGTTTCATGACCTCTTCTGGCTCACCAGTGAAAAATGGCGAACAAATTAAGGATTTGTTGCACGCAAGTCAGTTACCTCTTGAAATTGCCGTGGTAAAATGCAATGCTCATGTCAAATCACAAGACTTTGGGGGTCATTCCGAGTTTGGTGGGCGGCGGTTGCCGCCCGCCAAGCGGGAAACACCAATTGGCCGCTCCGCGGTCAGAAGACCGCGGGGGCCATTCTGACTTTCCTGCTGGGCCGGCGGGCGCCCGCCAAGGGAGCGCCCGCCGGCCCAGCGGGAAAGGGCCTGCAACACTGAAGCCGGCTCCGAATGGAGCCGGCGGTGTTGCAGGTGTGCGACGGGTGCAGTTGCACCCGTCGCGCTTTTCACTGTCTGCTAAGCAGACAATGAAAAGCATACTGGGGCCCTGCTAGGGGGCCCCTGCACTGCCCATGCCAGTGGCATGGGCAGTGCAGGGGCCCCCAGGGGCCCCAGGACACCCGTTCCCGCCATCCTGTTTCTGGCGGTGAAAACCGCCAGAAACAGGCTGGCGGGAAGGGGGTCGGAATCCCCATGGCGGCACTGCTTGCAGCGCCGCCATGGAGGATTCGCCCAGCCAGGGCTAATCCGGCGGCAAACCGCTGGACCCGGTTTTCCGACCGCGGCTTTACAGCTGTGGTCGGAATGGGCAATGAAGCACCGCCAGCCTGCTGGCGGTGCTTCAGTCGTTCGTGGCCCTGGCGGTCGGAGACCGCCAGGGTCAGAATGACCCCCTTTGTGTCAATGGGAAACGGCTATGCAGATCAAGTCGCAAGGTTTTGCGCATTGAACTGTATATCATTCAAGGAACAGTGGGAACTACTACCTGAAACTGAAAATGAAACATGTCTGAACTTTGCATTAAGAGTGGTTGATACATTAGATGAGCTAAAATCACTGCAGGGCTGTGCTAGCAGAGAGGGAAAGCGCTCCTGGCAGAGAATGCAATGTGTGCAGAGGGCTGACGACTTGTGGGTTTCAGAGGAGGGGAAGTTGGTTTTACCAAACAGTCTTTTGTCACAATTTGCAAGACTTTACCATGGTCAGGCTCACCTTGGAAGAGATGCAATGATCAGATTGTTCAAAATTGATTGGTTCAATCCAAAATTCTGACAAGCTGCAGAAGTTACCTGTCACAGGTATATCATCTGTCAACAGATAAATGCAGGAAAAGGGACCGTGGTGACTTTGAGCCACATTGGGAGAGCTGGAGGTCCGTTTAGCAAGATGCAGATGGATTTTATTGAAATGCCTGTGTGTGGAGGCTTGAGGTACGTGTTGGTGATTGTGTGCGTTTTCAGTCATTGGCTTGAAGCATACCTATTTCCGGTCTCTTTAGAATCAGATAGGGGCAGACATTTTGACAATGAGATGATTAAGCTCTTGTGTGCTGCTTTGGACATTGAGCAGAAGCTGAATTGTAGCTACTGCCCTGAAGCATCAGGATTAGTGGAAAAGATGAATGGTACCTTGAAGTCGAGAATGGCAAAAATGTGCGCAGCTACCAATATGAAGTGGCCAGATGCACTGCCCTTAGTGCTGATGTCAATGAGAAACACACCTGATAAGAAGACAGGCCTATCCCCCCATGAAATATTGATGGGCAGAGCTATGAGGTTGCCCGCAGTACCTGCAAATGCTCTTGTGAATATTACGGATGATATGATGTTGGACTACTGCAAGGATCTGGCTGATGTGGTCCACTCTTTTTCTCACCAGGTGGAGGCTAACACATTGCCACCGATCAGTGATCCAGGTCATACCCTGCAAGCTGGTGACTGGGTGGTTGTCAAGAAACATGTGAGGAAGTCGTGTTTAGAGCCGCGTTGGAAGGGGCCATATCAAGTAATACTGACAACAGCCACTGCTGTGAAATATGCAGGCGTTCCAAACTGGATACATGCCAGTCACACAAAGAAGGTAAAATGTCCGACTGATGAGGAACTTGAAGTTTCCGACTCAGCAATTCCAGAGAAGGAAGTCTCAGGGCCGGAAAATATTCTAAGAGGAACTGAGACTGAAGGAGAGCCCACTGAGGACGGCTTAGTCCCTCAAACAGTAAACAAGTTCGAGAGAGGTGACAATGAGCCTATCTCAGTAGAGGCAGCAGGAGAAGTAAGTCAAGGAGAGGTTCTCCCAGAAGTAGACGGATACGGGTTAGAACTTGAACCTGTTACAGACCCTGAAGACGAGGGGCAAAGAGCAGAGGAGGCCAGAGTACATCAACTCCTCCTGAGCCACTTGCAGGTCCGTCAAGAGAAAACACCATAGCACAAGAGGAGGGTGCTGTTTAGCGTACTGAAAAGCCAAGCAGGAAGAAAACGCATAAAGGTGATAACTGGCCAAAGAAACAAGCTGCAAGAGAAAAGGTCATCCCAGGTGAAACAATAGAGGAGGAAATTGATACAACCAGAAGGGAGGATCTTAGTGAAGGAGAATTTCAAAGCGAACGCAGACTGAAAAGAAAAAGAGTCACGAACAGAAGGTACACAGGTCCTGAATGGGCATATGCAATGACTTCTGAATGGTAACAAGAATTCTTAGCGTTCTGTTTTGATCGAGAGGTACCAGGCCAATATTACGGCACCTGAAATCAATCAGAGAAAGAGACTGTGTTAAAACTGAAATTGAAAGCTGAAAAGCTGAGAAAGAGACTGAAAAAAAAAAAAAAAAACTGGATGTGACACCGATAACCTGAATTGACACTAAAACCGATTATGACAAGCTGCTAACCTGATTTGACAAAAGGGTCCTGGGGTGATTGGAACGCTGTAAATACTCGCAGAAAGAAAGAGAGGCTTTGAAAAAAAAAAAAAAGAGCTATAAAATCGTCCTCAAGTTGGTTGTTTGTCTTATATCTTCTGTCCGATTCTTTAAAGGTCATGGCTTACACTAGAGGTAGTAGCAAGAAGGGTAAAGTGTGTGGTTGGTTAAGTATTATATTAGGTATTGTGTGAGCAATAATAATTATAGGTGTGATTGTGGGAATGCCTTGGTTGGATAAAAAGGTGACTAACAATGCTTCAAAACCTGAGACTGCTACACTAACACTGTGGGAAAAGTTTGAGCAGGATGCAAAACACTTGCATGAGGGAACTAATTCAAAAGGGGCACTTTCCACTAATGTTTTCTATCGCTTGCTGAATGAGTATGTTGATACAATGGATGCAAGAAATTGTTATGTGTGCACAAAGATTCCTTCATCAGTACAAGAAGGGGTCACTTATCATAGTTTGCCTTTAACCTACAGGATAAGCTGTAGTTTGCTACTAACAAGATTCTATGACCAGGAACATGTGCAATATTTTTATTCAAATCTAGACGTAGTGTTTTCTTTTGTGCCTGTGATTGAGTTTCTGAACAAGTTAGCTAAAGAGCATAGTATAATATTAGTTAGAGGTTTCTTTGAGCCGACACTAACCTTTGGCACAGGCTATGCGCATCACAATAATTTGACCTGCCTACTAATACCTGTAGAGAAGAGCTTCTTAGATCACACTGATGATAGACGCAAAGCACTGAAAGAAAGACTAGAAAAGGGGTTAGAAAAATGCATATATGCAAATGATTATGCTTACACCGCAATAAAAACGCAGGGCAAATTAGCTATAGATGCATTAAATGTAGGAAGGCTTTGTATATATAGGCCGAAATCTGATCATGACACTTTATTTGTGGGAACGAGTGAATGGAGGCATGTGTTTTTGTTTCAGAGTAAGTGGACATTCATGTTAAATGGACAGGATCCAGAGATCCCTGGGATCTATTACATATGTGGACTGAATTACAACATGCTAGACAAAAGAGAGAGACAGCGGCTGCTGTCGTTGGTGACATATTTGGAGCCATAATTCCTTCAGTAGGGGTTATCTTAAACTCCATAAAGATTCGGAAGTTGTCTACTATTGTGGATAAAATACTGACAAATTTTACAGGGGCTATACTCCTGATGGATACTGAACTTGCTGCGGAAAGAGCTATGACTCTTCAAAATCGGCTTGCTTTAGACATTCTTTTAGCAAAGAGCGGCGAAGTCTGTAAGATGCTTAACGAGCGTCATTGCTGCTCGTTCATTCCAGTTAATAGTAAAAAGATTAGAGGTATGCTAACTAGCCTAACTAGAGATAGTGCAGATTTGAAGGAGCTGAAGGAACCTGGAGTTTCGGACAAAGTTGGAAAGGGAATTGCCAGAGTAGGGAGCTTGTTTAGTAATATTTGGAATGGGGTACTTGCAAAAATATTAGGGGGTCTATTAATTGTCCTGATTTGTTTATTGGGTTTATGGGGAGCATGCAAAATTAATGACAGAATTAAAGGAAATTGGACAAAACGAAGTAAAAGAAATGAAGAAAATTAAAGGGAGAAAATGTTTAATGAAATTTGGGAAAGCTCACACAAAGGGCAAGATGTTGAAATGCGCATTATGCAAAGTGAAAAATTGAAAGTGAAAGGTCAAAGGGAAAGGTTTGTGTGATGACTAGGGACATCAGAGGAGGGACTGAGAGAGCGTAGTTATATTAACATGAAATATTTATGAACTAATGTAAAATGATGCCACATAGAAACTGTATTAACATGTTTTGCTAAACGTGCACTTGAAATGTGACCACGGGGAGTGGCCGCCAAAGTATACGAGGACTAATGAAACTGACTAATAATGGTGAAATGTTTATTAAACTGTGATTTTACATTAATGTTGAAAGGCTAAATGTATTAGATACTTGCTAATAAAGTAGTAAGCCTTAGTTAGCATGGGTCGAGGCCTAGCTGCCTGACTCTCATATTAAATGTATTTTTCTATTGTGCAGTGTGCTGACTTGCTAAAGGACATGAACTCTTGTTTTTTCAAAAGCTAGAAGCTAATTGTAACTGTAGTGGATCCGTTCTCATGAAATTCACCCTGCCTTTAGTAACAGTTTTAGCTAAACGCAACAGTGTAGATTAACAAGGTCGCCTAAACCGGTACGGACAATGGAGCCACTGACCGAAGATGTGCAAAGGACCACAAGACGATGAAATCATACCGGACACACCAACCGCTAAAGACGTCAATCATAAGCACCAATAAAATAAGTGGGAAATGTTGTGGGGTGACAAATTTGATGACTTAATGTGATTTTAATTGGTTAAAGATAGGGGGGGGGTGCAACCCATTGAACAATTAGATTTTAGGGGAATGTGCAAAGAAAAAGTGATAAAACCCCTTGACACACGGAAATGAGTTAGTTAGTTAGGGAGATGCTGATGCGATTTGATATGATCCAGAGACTTTGTCACTTTGCCTAGTGACTTTGCCGATTTTACTTAGAACTATCCTTGTCCTTAGATTACCCATTTACACTTTACCTCCTTATGAGGGAAGTGCCCCTTTTCCCGTGAGCTGAGTTTCTGACTGATGGCGCATCAACTGATGCCCTGAAGACGAAGACAGAACCTGAGTGCTGACCCAAACTTGGAGGGTAACTATATGACAATGAAATTGTAATTGTCTGTTTGCTTTCCTTTCTAGGTACCAATTGCTTTCTTTTGACAGGAGCCATAGTTAGATGTTTTCCAAATTTGTGTTACGAAATTGTTTTGCATGAAGCCCAACATGCCAATGCTAATTAGAGGTTAGGTGAGGGGTTCACTAAAACTGACACAAACGAACAAATGACTGAATTTATGCTTTGTTGAACAATGCGCTGATGTTCTCTGCTAAGGATAGCTTATGTTCACGCCGTGCTATATTCTAATGTTTGCGATTCTTGCCTTGATGAAATCTTATCAGAGTTGCCATATTATGACTATGCTATTATGTTTCTTGGTTTTGAGACTAATAAATTCGCTAGTAGTATTGTAACCAATAGGGAATAAATATCACTAAATTCATACTAAACTGGTGTGGTTATTCATGACTGCAAGGTCATGGTGGTGTCTTGAGTTTGATTAATGTCCATGACAAAAGTTAAATGCATTATTGTGATAAACATTGATGACATTATTGACGTATTAATTGACATGTTGATTAGCTATCTCGTCCTAGGGTGTCTTTCAACAGGGTCAAAAGATTCATTGGCCTAAAACGAGTCCCAATGTGTAATAATTTGTCATGAAGGGACGCGTTAGCACTACTAGGACTTCAACGGCAGGTGGTCATTTTCAACTACATAAAAAAACTAAGAAAATTCGATCCCCGAGCTACAACTAATTAGAAACAAGTTAATAGACCTCTTCTAGCTATTAAACTGGATGCAAGATCCTTAGAACTCTAAAAATATCATCACTGGCCAACGGGATTTGCCTTTTTATGCATTGAAACTCATCAGCTGGGGCTTCAGAACACGCTTGCCAGTGCTGAAATTAGAGCCAAAGACGACTGAAATAGAGAAACAGAGACATCACTTCAACATTGTTATTCTTTAGCCTGGCACCTCTGTCCCACCGATGCCTTGTTCCCCCCCACCCCCCAAAGAAATAGTCAACTTGAAGCTTTCCAAGTATGCCAAGGCCAACAAGCCAAAGGGAATATGAAAAAATTTTCCATACAACCAATGATATCTATCGTATAGCAAGTAAACACTTAAAATATTTGTTGACATAAACTGAGGGGAATTTTTTTTTTTATACCATAATTATGCCCGTTCAATTTAAATATATCTAAAGCTTATATTCTTTCCTGCAGCAGTAGCACTAGCTGTCCACTGGTTGTTTGAAGCGCTAACATCATTTCGTGCTGCACCTATGTGTACAATGTTGCCATCGTCCCACAGAAAGCCTTCAGTACTCATCTTTGCTGCACGTGGAGGATCAAGTGCCCAAATATAGAAATTTAGTTGCCAAAATCAGATTACAATGTGATTGGTGGCCCTGGAAGATCAGGAATAAATGACAGCCAACACATAAGATACTACCCAATAACCAGTGACTGCCCTGGGAACCCCTACAAATATACTACAGTGACCACACTCCTCCTTCCTTGCCAAACTTGATCCTGCCCCACAACTTCTCGTCCCAACCACATTCAATACACACTTAATGCTAAATCAGAAGCCAAGCACATGTGAGGAGCCCCGTTCCACGTTTTAGGTGCCTGTTTATGAAGTGTATCTATAGACCATAGCCTCTGTTGCCTGACCTGAAGCTCACCACTCACCAAAAATGATTCTAGGAGCACAGTATGAAGAGATTCTGGGGGTCATTCTGACCGCGGCGGACGGCGGTCGCCGCCCGCCACGCGGTTCCCGCCGAAAGACCGCTCCGCGGTCAAAAGACCGCGGCGGTCATTCTGGCTTTCCCACTGGGCTGGCGGGCGACCGCCGAAAGTCCGCCCACCAGCCCAGCGGGAAACACCCTTCCCACGAGGACGCCGGCTCAGAATTGAGCCGGCGGTGTGGGAAGGTGCGACGGGTGCAGTTGCACCCGTCGCAAATTTCAGTGTCTGCTAGGCAGACACTGAAATTCTTTTTGGGGCCCTCTTACGGGGGCCCCTGCAGTGCCCATGCCATTGGCATGGGCACTGCAGGGGCCCCCAGGGGCCCCGCGGCACCCCCTGCCGCCATCCTGTTCCCGGCGGGAGAACCGCCAGGAACTGGATGGCGGTAGGGGGTGTCAGAATCCCCATGGCGGCGGAGCACGCTCCGCCGCCATGGAGGATTCTCAAGGGCAGCGGAAAGTCGGCGGGACACCGCCGACTTTCCGTTTCTGGCCGCGGCTGAACCGCCGCGGTCAGAATGCCCAGCGGTGCACCGCCAGCCTGTTGGCGGTGCTACCGCCGACCTCCGCCATGGCGGTAATTACCGCCAGGGTCAGAATGACCCCCTCTGTGTTTAAACTAATACACGAAGCCAGGAGTAAATTGAAGAACTCCCTCCTCTTAGTTGAGCATCTGGATGTATGACCCCCTCCAACTTGTACTATGCAGTAGTAAATGCTAATATTGATAACTTAGTCTACTTTCAAATGATTTATAAAAATCTGACCCGTAATCTAGATATAGTTGTAAACGTGTTTCCCTAAATCCAAATCTAGTCACACAATCCCACCTGCCTCTTTCCTTGTTCAGTCCTGTGGTAAATCTTAAGGAGCTCGTCTTAACCATAAGCTTGCACACCTGCTGGAACATGGTCCAGAAATATGAGTAACATTAATGTGAAAAACAATTCCCGAAGCTGCTCCAGATATCAGCCACATGAGTGCTTGAACTCAATCGCATATATTAGCCTTAATGTAAATAGCGGCATCTTGAACAAAACAGTGTAATCTGCAAAATCGGAAACTAACTGGGGGCTCTCTGAAGCACTATCCAGCCTGGTGTATTAAGCAGGGCATTGGAAAGGCAGAAGTCCAATCTCGATGAAGTCTGCATTGCAGGTCCCAACTATCAGGGTGTTAAAATATTCTTCACCGAACACAAGGAACCATACCAAAATTGCAGATAAAATAACAACTGGAACTAGTGTCTGTACCGGTTTATATCGTTGGATACAGATTATAAAATACTTGGCAGGCGCCAGAAGGGACTTTTGATGTTAGAGGCTACTTGTTTATCAGATTTAGCATTTGCACTCTGTTGTCTGCTTGGCACTGCTGCAGTGAAAGTTATTTTCTCCACTTCCTGATTCTCGCTCCTGTATTCCATTACTGGCATCATGTCCAGGCCTACAGTAACCTACTTGGATTTCTGGTCCCTTGTTACGCATGCAATGGATTTCAGGGAACATCTTATTGACTACAACTCTGATTTCACTGCAGATGGAGAAACATGTTCAAAAGAACATTTCTCCCCCTGATATTGACCTAGCTTTATCTTCAGATTATTCCACTTATCACATTACTCGGTCTTCTAAAGCAGGAGGAGGAATTACCCTGTTGTTTAAATGCTTTTTGCGGATGGCAAATTGGGAAATCACTTCTCTATAGGATTCCGAATCCCTAGCTTTGACATTTATATTTAAATTATCCATTTACCTTGTAAAATGTGTTTGGTATACCACCCTCCAAGCAGTATGATTAAAAACGTGCTTTACTCAATTCAAAAATTTGTGTCTGCCCATTTTGTTCACTCCACTAGTTTAATGATTGAGTGATTTTACCAACACCTTGATAATCCTCACAACAACCAGGTTAAATAATCTATTGACATGTGCGAATCAGTACATTTGTCACAGGCCTCCTTTTGTTACACACACAGACACAGACACACACAGACAGGCACAGGTAGACACACACAGACCTCCCCCCCTCACCCGTTGATAATGTGTTTGTCCATTAAGATTTGGTCTCACCAGTAAAAACATCTGAATTTTCATGGACTGGCCACAAGGACTTTTTCATTTCTTTTTTTTAAAATAGCAATACACCTCCAATGAGGGCAAATTTTCCATGCCCGCAAGTATCTACTTTGGGTCATAATTGGACCAAACTTAATGTCACACAGTTCACACACTGCCTTCAATCAACCAGCTCACCCCTTTCAGGCAGACCGATTTAATCTATGGATTAAGAATATCCTTCACCCTCTTGCCTCTCAAGCTAATAAAGTCACACAGGTGCATGCCTTCGGCTCCATGGTACAATGATGCTCTCTACACACAGCAAAAAAGCATTGCAAGAAACTGAAAAGTAATGAAGACTTTAACACTGTCCGTTTGCAAGACAAGGATACAAAGTAGAACTAGTCACACTATTACTGCATCAAGATTGGTAACTAAAATCACTCCTTAAGGGAGATTTTCTTAATTTTTGGATCCTTTCATGCCCTAAGGTCCTTCTTACAACATGCCCTTTCGAACATTTTGTAACAAACTTTCACACTTTTTCTACAACAAAATGATAAAACTAATCAACTAATCCTTTCATACTTCCCCACCTACAGTTCCATTCAACCTTATCAAAATGGGCTTTCTTTGAGGAGGTTACTTTGGATGACATCAAGGGCAACATTACCGCAAAACCATCGGGCGCTCCCTTAGATGTAATTCCCTGGAAAGTGGTAAACCTGCCCATCTCCACATCCTGGACAATATTCAATTTCCACATTCCTGGAAATGGGATATTTTAATTCCTCTTCTGAAGAAGGCCATCCAGCTACCAACCAATCTCTTTTTGTCATTCCTTTCTAAGGTAACAGAGACATGTGCAAATCAAATAATTTTCTGGAACCCTACTTCCTGCTCAATTCATATCATTTTGGCATTCCGGTTTTAGTACTGTGACAGTGTTGATTACAGCAAGAAATGATTTCAGGCTTATGCTGGAAGAGGGCAACAATGCCATGCTCCTCCTTCTTCACCTTTTTGCCACTTCCTACACAGTCAATCATAATATTCTGTCGACCTGTTAAGGATGAGAGAGATAGGTATCGGGTGATGGGTGAACAGTGTTGTTTTGCTTTATCTCCTTTACAAGCAGACAAGCACAAGCTATTTCTCTCGCTGCCTTACGCTCTACCTTCAAACCAGTTTTCAGTATGTGTGCCTCAAGAATCATCCTTAAGACCCACTTTTAGAGACCTTTATGTCCTCCCTCTGGTAAAACTCGAACCATCATTTGGACTGTCGTTTTTCGCCTGCTAACTCTGGCTACCTGAATGAATGATAATTTTATTTTTGTAAATACTGATGCAATATAAGTACTGGCTTTTGATAACACTGACTTCTGGTCGTACTGCTAGTGGCCTAGCTCCTCTGTCACACCTCCCAACCCAGCCGAACAAGCTTGCAAAATGGGAGTTACTCTCAATTCCAACCTCCCCCCCCCCCAGAGTTCACATCTTTAAGCTCACTTCATTGCGTTTTTTTTTTCCTCAAAATTAAGTTCCACCTGGAACAGTCTCCCTCTCATACCTATTCTGTTTCTATGTTGTAAATTACTGAAGACCCTTCAGACCCCCTGTGGTGACTGCAGCCCACACTTCTAATATAAAAAAGTAATTATCCCAACATTTCTACCACCACCGTTTCAAAGATCACATACAATCACTTTTGCACTTTAATGATCTGAAACCTAAGGCCTCCTCACTGAGCACAGCTCATTATGGTACTCCTTAAACAAGGAGCTGAACCCTAGAAACACAAAGATGCACCAAACAATTTGTTGCTGAAGTAGCCAGTGTCAAGCTGTAGCTCTAATACCATCTTTAGTCTTCACTGCTGATCAAAAACCCAGGATGAGGGTAAACAGATCTCCGTCCACATCAAACAGTATGAGTGGTATCCCCCCCTCCCCCCCACCCACCCACCTTATCAACACGCAGTCTAGGTTTGGTAAGTAATGAAGGATCGACACCTTGTCAAAAAACAAAGACAAACTATCCACACTTTTAAATGACGATCAGGCCTGCGTGTAGACTCTCCACTGCCTTTCTACAGTCTTTGGCACATTACACGACAAACTGTTCACAGGACAGCACTAATACATGGTGTCAGAGGAACAGATTTTAGTTTACCAGTTTCTTTAATTCTGATATGCACCTCCCGTGGAGGTCCACGTAAAACAAACATATAAAAGAAGAACATAACGTAAAAAAGCCAAAATCTTTGAGTACAATTTACATTCATAAGTTTACGAAGTGAGTCAATGATTAAATTAATACAAACTCAAAAAGCATTTAAAAAGTTAAACATTTTATGCCAGAACATTTTATATGGGGGAAGCAAGAAAGGCCTGCAATACTTCTGATGCAGTACGTAGGGAAAGTTGAAGACAGATCGAGCACTGCCATCTAAGAAGAAATAACAGCAAATAAAAACAACATGATTCAGGTCCTGATCACCATTTAGACAGAAACTACAAGTGGCCAGAGCTCCATACCATTTAGCCCATGGAGTATTAAGAGGGAGCAGCCCCTGTTGCAAGTGGAGCCAGAATCGTCTAACCCCATGAGGCAGGTTCCAATTGAAAAAGGGCTGCATTTTCTTCAATAATATAGTATTAGTTGTGGATTGGAAACCCTGCCTATGAGCACAGGCCTTCTTATCCAGGCGAATGCTTGAATAACAGTAGATTTTAGCTGTAGCGGAGGGAGTGTGGGAATAGACGCAGGGTCTAATTGTAATAGGTCAGAGGCATGTATGAAATTCCTGCCAATGATGCATTTCGTCCTGCTGCCAGCCCAAATTTATTTTTTTAACAATGACTTCAGAGAATCATCACCACAATTCATCAAACTGACCACCAGGCGTACAACCCCAGCCAATCCTTGCATGAATATGCTACATAATCCCATCTCAAGCCTTAGGGATGCCACTGAGAGGGCAGAGTTTGCAGATATTAGATTCCACAAGATGCGGCCCTCTAGTTTATCTAAAAAAAAACATTTAGAAACTCCAACATGCTCTAAGCCATAAATAAGGAGGGGGGCATCTTTGGTCGAGAGACCCTTTAAGAGATGTTTAAAATGTCTCCTGCTGGTTGCCCTATAAAGGGTGCTCAAGCCATTAGCCTCAGATAGAACCTTGTGTTCTTTATGCTCTATGTGAGCCCTGTCGCTGAGGTGCCCACAAACAGTTTTACCCAAGAAAATATGCAAGTTTACCCTTTCAAGTTTCTGGGCTCACTCTGACCTGCAGAAAGTAGCATATTTAAACCTTTTTTTCCCATGAAAGCATAAGATGTTGTTTTTGGGGCATTTTTTTTTTTTTTTAAAGGGCTTCTGTGAATTCCCATAATGCTTGGAGGCGATTATTTAGCCCTCTAGGTGTACGATCCAGAATGATTATATCATCGGCATAGAGCAAACAGGATATTGGTCTTCCTCACAATATGGGGGCAAAGCCCTCACTCCGGGATAAGTGAGAAGGTAAATCAGAGACATACAAGGAAAACAGCTACGGGGCCAGCATACAGCCTTGTTTTAAACTATTCTGAGTTAGAATTTCATGGGACAAGCCTCCACCTCCCCCTAGCAGCACCCTACACCAGGTGGAGGAATGGAGAACAATCACCAGTTCTAAAAGGATACCTGGCAAGCCTAAACTTGAGAGTTTTCTCCACAGCATGACCAGGTTTACTTTATCAAATGCCGTAGACAAATCAATGAAGGCTGCGTAGATTACCCCCACCCCCAACCCAAAGAAACATATTTATCAATAATTACCCGAGGGGCCGAGACGTTATCAATTGTGGAAAGAAAGAATTTAGCAAATATTTTGCCAACTGCATCCAGCAGAGCGATCTGCCGGTAGTTCCCAGGACAGTTACAGTCCCCCTTCTTAAGTAGATAGACAATGATGCTACCCTTCCATGACAGGGGGATGTTTCTGGTTTCATAGCAGCAATGGAAGACTTGGTACAAGATTTTACTCCAGGTAGGAATGTTCTGTCCTATTACCACTACGGGGATTTTGTTAGGAACCATACCTGCCGAATTATGCATGCCTATAATAACATCTTCAATTTCATTCATAGAGAGGTGAGTATAGGAGGGGTCATCACCAACTGGCGGGAGTGCCACAGTAATCCCACTAGATGCATTGAGACCAGATGTTAAAGTGGACCAGCTTGTTTCGTTGATGGCCAATGGAAGTGCTCTAGTTCTTGAGCCACACCCATCTGCTACCAATGATCAGAAATGCCTTGAATGGCCGTTAAAAGCTGCTTCCCTTACGTTAATCCAAAATCTGTCAACTGCATCTCTTTTTAAAAGTGCTCTTAAACGCCTCCGTCTTCTTTTTAAGCGGCCCAGCTGGATGTGCCTTTCTAAAGTATATTTCCTGTACTGCTTCCGAGTGAGGGTGTTGATTTCTCTGTTAAGAGAAAGGAGGGGGTGGGATTTTACAATATGCTTATTCTGGACCTTCTGGCGGGTGATCATAGGTAGCTGCTGCACAAACTCCGAGAACTTCTCCAAAACATTACCTGCCCAGTTTGAGGTTATCAGCAATAATCTCTAGTATACCTTCCAGCCCCTGAATCCTGTCAGTGGACCAATGTGTTCTACCGTTTTTAATATTAAACTTTGATTTGGACCCATTTCGACTCCAGGTACCAGCGAGGGGGACTTTCAGGTTGATAGATGCTACTAGAGTATTATGATCACTAAGTTCTGTCTCTATTACTTTTATGTCATTGTAATGATATGTGTGTTTTGACCACTGACTCTATGCTGCACTTAGCCTAGCAGCACACCGTCACATTAGTGACCACCAGCTTCATTTTGCCTATTGACTTTATTTTAGCATTAGCCACTTCCACGTTAAAAGATGCAAGTAGTTTTCCACGTTGTACAATGTGCTTGTGCTTTTATTTTTCGTGTTCTTTCCCACCAAGGGCTTAGTCTGATAAGAATGTACTAAGACGGCAGGGTATGGCCTTGTTTTGAATTGGCACCTTGAGACTGTGTCCAAGTCCCGACGTGTTATTTTCAAAGCTTGCCTAAAGCAATCAGCATTTTTTGAATAAATAAACTTCTGCAGTGAAAGGGAGGTTATAGAATGTTTCTCTCATTTGTTCAAAGTATAAGAGGCCGAGACCAGATGGACTGGGGACTGAGAGTGTTTTCAGATCTCAGGCATGCCCAGGACGCTGGGGTGGGTCATCCTTCCCGTAAGGATAATTGATCTCTCTCTCCTCGATCGATTTTGGGATCTGGCGATCTGATGCTGAATAGGAGGGAGATGAAGCAGTTGTGCCCTTGCCTCATGGTGGTGCATATTTTTTAATTCATTATTTGCTTTGCATTATAATATAGATACATATATTTGCTGTGTATATTGCAGTGGAGAATCATTTGTACATGTTTTCATTTAATTGCTGTGACCATTTTTAAACATGTGCTTTCAGCATGCTAATCTCCTTTAACGAACCTTGCAAAGTGAAATAATAAATGTCTTCTTTGGACTAAAAAGCTCATTCCAGAGATATTTGTACATGAGTGTTTCAGCTCGATCATTAGTGAAGCAAAACAGTCATGTATTAAGGAAAATGTTTGATAGCTGGATACCACATAATCCAGAATAGCTGTACCCCCCGGGATTTGTGTGTATAACAGGCTGGTGAATCGGAGGGGAGTCTTCCATTTGCTATGATACAATCGCTTGCTCAAGGAGGAGTTTCCCCTGATTATCAGTTCTTATTTAATGGGGAAAGGTACAAGTGGGAATTCCAAAAGCTTCCTCTTGTTCCTTAACCCATAATTGCATTAGGGCGAGGTTAGAGATTTTACAGTTTAGATCCCCAACCAATTCAGGTTGCAGGCTCCATGTCGCAAAGCTTGTTAATAAAAAGCAATATCTTAGCCAGGAGGCTATCAAGAGAGGCACCAGGGGGGATTTAGGAGTTTATTAATGCCAGGGAGCTCCATCAGAACCCTCTCCAATGCCATAGAAGATTACAGCCAGAAACAGATTGCTGTGATCTGTAAGACCTTCGTGATTGCCATGTAAGCCTATTGGACAGTAAACAAGCTACCCCACCCTTAGCACAGCCTCTCTTTGAGGGGGTAGAGTTACAGCAAAGTGAATGTTATCTATCACATATGAGCTCCCCAACAGGCCAAGTCTCTTGTAGGCAGATTACGGCTTCATTTAAAGAATTCAAGAACTCAATTTTTTTCCCCTTATTTTTTATGCCAGCAACGTTCCAGGATACAAGGGTAAGCTCATTGCTAATGTGATGGTACTGTTGGGTGGGACATTGTGAAAGAGGTGCTTAAGGCAGCAGGTAACCAATTCCAGGAGTGCATGTTGGCACTTAATTCTTGGGGTAAAAGCTTCGGGGTCCCCATGTGATACTTGCCTACCTTGCCTACCATGTTTCCCTAGAGAGATTATTAAACCCTGATGACTAAAAGGCTAGATGTCGTGGTTACTTGGGGGTAGAGGGAATGGACCCATCATGGGAACACTGTGAGACCTTACCAGCGGACATTTTCCCCACCTCCTTCAGGATTGGAACGACATCAATACCTTTTTTGATTTTTGAGTAAAAAGACACTCTTGTTTTGGGCCCAAGTCCTCCATGGATACCAAGTGTATCGCATTACTTTCAATTAGTCTGAGAAACTCTACTTCCGAATTCTTTTTTTAAAGTGAAGATCTATTTAAATATAGGTCTTTGTCAAACAGAAGCATAAAATCTAAAACCAAAGTGTCCACAGAATTTAGTCTCTCCTTCCTTCTTGTGAGTGGCGACCAGTCCAGTCAGGGCTTTAGCCACGCAAGGGCCCCAAACCGTTGCGCGTAGGGACTCAAAGATGGCAAACTTGACGGCATTGGAGGAGAGTTGTGACTCATGGTTGGGCCATCCATGCTTCTCCCTCTAGGGGACAGAGAGGAGTATCCTGAACTCGAGATTCATAAATTGCAATACGGTGACGTTAAACTGGGTCACCATGGGCAAAGGCTCTTGTGGCAAGGGGGGGGGGGTGCCTCAATGAAACACACCTTTCTTTGGCCTTTTTTAGAGATTCTTCGAGACAGTTTTTTAGCCCTCTCAGCTGAGTTCGAGGGTAGTACCTTAACCTGGAGCTTACCGTCCTGACAGCAGAAGTCAATTCTAGAATGGTTAACTTTGCTCTCTAGACTAAAAGCCCGTGCTGGAACTCCTTATTTCTGTAATGTGAACGATTCATGGTTACCACTTTTGTTAGCGATTGGTTCCTTTAATAAAGCTGAAACAGTGTCAAATATACAATCAGAACCCCCAACACATTTTTCGAATAGATTTAAAATAGATGTTAGAAGTCTGTCTCGACTGAATGTTTTGATCCGGAGGGTTGATTGGGAAATTACTGTTTATGCTCAAATCAGGAGTCACTGAGAGATGTGAACATAACGAAGGATGGTTAGAGGGAGAACTGATAAAGAGCTGCAGGCCTGTGGATAACGGTAGTGGAGAAGATTCAAGAGTATTTACCCCCAGTTGCAGACCATATATTTTATATAGCTGTGAGTCCAAGTCTGGAAGAGTGAAATCATCCAACCGATGTTCGAAGTCAACATTTTGAGGGGCGCCTTCTCTGTGGCTCCCACAAGTAAACCTTCCTAATTGAGGGCAAAAGAGTCAGAGTTTCAGACTGAAGGGCAGAGGAATCTGCGGGGTGTCAAAGCAGCTTTACGTAATTTGTGGACCTCAGTCTGGGAGAGGGCTCCTGGGGAGGTGAGTGGATGAACTACTTTTTCAGAGATGATGATGTGTGCTGACCCCTTGTAACTAGGGTGCTGCGGTTCTTCCGGTGGCAAATAGTTGGGTGTGAACCCTTTGCCAGAAGGTTTAATCTCTGAGAGTTCAGGTAGAGCCTTCTCCTTTTTCCAGAAAGAAAAAATATGAGCCCAAGGGCTGCAGCTCCTTTGTTGCGGAGAGGGTTAGATTTGGTTTTGGAACAAGACCTCCCCGGGAGTAAGCGACCTGATCTCAATATTTTGGCAGTCATTGCGTCTTTTTCAAAGTTCATCAATCGCAGATGTTGCTTTCCGCTTTCCCAAGGCACCGGTGTGTAATTCTAGGGAGCAAATACATTTTCTAGAGACGCTTAAAAGGTATGAAAGACAGTCCGGCAAAAAGTGAGAAGCACCACTTTGAAAAGTCTTAATCAGAGGTATATTTAAAGACCAGGTAGCAGCACCCTATTCCAAAGTTAGGGCAGGCGAGGTATATTTACAGACCAGGTAGCAGCACCCTATTCCCAAGTTAGGGCAGGCAAGGATCTGGACAAAGCAGGTGCAAGGACATGAAGGGGGGAGAAGAAAGGCAACAAGCCACACCACGGGAAACCCTTGACCGCTTCCTTTGCCCAGTCATGGTTGACTCTCCTGAATGTTACCAACCCTGCATCGCACGAGGATCCCCGAGAACCACCCGAGGCTCCCAGCAATATTTTACCTATTTTCCAGATGCATGTTTTCCAGAGCCGGAAACCAGAAGATACGAATGTGCTGCACGTGTCTCCTCTGATGGAGGAGTGCGCTGGGAAGAATAGCGCAATCACAGACCGCTTGGTCTCTTCAGAAGCAGGCTGTGTGAAAGGCCAGGGCCGCCCGATTCACAATCTAGGACTCTCTTGCTGCACAAGATTTATTTGTGGCTTGATGCTTGCGCACAGGGCTTTCCAGCCCGTGATCCGAAATGCTGCTCCTTTTGATTGTGGGCCGCAACAGGCCAACTGTACAGCCACAGGTAGCCTGCTCAGTCCCTACAATAGAGGCCCGTGAGGGATGGGGCCTGCCGCACGACCACCTAATCGCAGCGAAGCCCTGCTGGCTAGGACCTAGCTAAGTGCCACCCGACCAATGTCTCCGCAGCTGTAAGTCCTTGTGAAGGGGCTGCCTGGCAAGGTGTGGCATAGTCTGTGGCCTTTACGGGCCCCTTAAATGTCAAGAACTTAAATGCTGGAGCTTGGGAGCTGGAGAGGAGCTGGGGTGGTGGCATCCTGCGGTCGTCTTGCTGGCTGGAGGTTGTCCAGGCCGCCCACAACTCGGGTCTCCTCTGCATGAGACTGAGCTGGGGGAGGGTTGGGGGTGCCAAGGAGCGGGGGAGCACTTGTACAGCACCCGCTCCTACCTCTACTTAATGCCTGGTGGTTAATGCTGCTGTTGGGGAGCGGTAGGTAAGCAGCTTCCTGGACTACCGGCTGCCTGATAGAGCCTGGTGGTTACTGCTGCTGTTGAAGAGGGCCAGTGAGCAGCCTCCTGGACTCCCCGCTACTTGACAGAGCTCCCGACTGTTAGCACGGCTCCAATGCACAGACGGCAGTAGCACGGCACAGTTTCAGCTGACGGGTGGGGCCAACGGGGCTGTGGACCAGCCTCTCGACGCCCCGCACCAACTCCCGCTCTACTCCAAACGGCCAAGGGTGCCCGGCTCACAGCTCCCATCTCCTGTGGCTTGCCTCGCGGCTTGCAGCACTGGCTCGTGTCAGCCACATCAACGTCGTCATCAGTGTCAGCGGATGGCTCTCAATTGTGGAAGTGTACTCCATAGCAGAAGATTTTAAATACTTTGTCTCCTTTCTGTCCTACTGGCTTCACTTGGTAAAAATGTGACTCCTACATAACCACTTCTACCATTCCTACAAGTGTTGGCTGTTAGCAGCCCTCTTTGACAGATAAAATGTTACCCCTCACAAGCACCCTTGATTCATTATGTGTTAACTCAGTTATTAGCAGTCAGATTCACAGAGTGACAATTAACTCTGCAGATCATAAATAAATCATATGGACGGCCTATCATGTTCAAAAATGGAAAATCATACGGTTCTGGCTCAATGTATCAAAAATGCACATCCTGCTTCTAAGGTTGGGTGATATCCTACCATGCTTTCAAATGACTTACCTCCCTCTTCAGTACCTTGACATTCTCCGTCTCAAAAGGTCCACTACATAGGAGTCAATTGGTAGCATACCTGTTCATACTACCACAGGGGTGTACATCACTAAAATCATGTTCTACCAATTATATAACCTCTGTGAAATGTGATTCTGCTACTTCTGCCTGAAACATTTCTCCTTGTTTAAGCAGTGCTAGTGTACTACAGAATGGATCACAGTAATGGAACATGTGGTGGCTTCTTTGTGAAAGTAGTGAGAAAACGTGCAAAAAGTGTAGAATCATGCAGCCCTTTATCATGTTAGAGTTAAGGTGTTCAGAACATAGATCATACTGAGGTCGCCATGATTAGTCTCAATAAAGCAACAGGTTGAATGCAAGACTAGGTGCCATATGGATTAAGTTAATTGCATTCAAGCTTCCTCGTACTTCTCCAAATATAGCTCCTCCTTGAACCCCACCCTCTTTCCCCTATGGACGCCCATGCCAGGTGCCTAAAGACTTCGAGACAAATCAAACTGTGCCTGTATCAGACGAGGCACCAATATTTTGGAGGTGAAACATTACATGTGCAAAGCTTCTTCCTCTGAAATTCGCTCCCACTCAACCTTTGCTTCAAAATAATTCTTGAGAATTAGAGAAGCCCTGAAAATTGACCTGTTCCAGCAAACCTCTGGTCTCTGCTACATTTGACTGCGCCTTGATCCTTCGACATAGTACTTTTTCTACAAGTTGACTTCTTAAAACATGAAAGTCCCTCCCCTACATGTTAGTAGATCTCCCTAGCGCCTGTGCAAAGCGGTTTGAAGCAGCCCAGGGAAAGCATCGGCTTGTATAAAATTTAGTGGCAATGATATGACTGCCATTTATTTTAATTGCTTCCAAAAGGCAAGTTATCGCACTCACTGCAATTTAACTTTCTCAGTTGTCACAACAAGCATGGTCCTGGTTTGGAGTCTGAAATATGACTATGATTTGTGTTAGCTTTTAAGACATATCTGCAAGAGGTGAATAGAACTAACAAAAAACGCCATGACAAAACTAATAAATGTATTATTAAAAGCAGGTGCGCGTGTTTATATGTTAGCCATGTGGATTGCTGAAGTGTTGTTCTGTGATATACGGTGTTAAAAATATGAAATTGCTATGAATTGGACAGATTGTTGATTCCTGCACTTGCCATGAGTGGGTTGTATGTGGAGGTGGATAGTGCTCTTCGCTATAAAAGGTGATATTTGTTTTGCGAAGTAGCACGTTCAGCACGAGTGATCCTGACGGAGGTCTGTTGCCATGGCGATTCTCTTCTGTATATGGGGCTAAATCGTTCCACTGCAAGGCCTCCATTTCACTCATCCACAGAGATCGCTCAGGTAAAAAGAGAAAGACAAGGCATAAGATGGTGTGAGAAGAGCAGATAAACAGGGTGCAGAGCAGGGAGCTGGATAAAGGGAATCTATTTGTTTGGTCTTACTGGACTGCTCAATGCCATGCAAAAAAGTGTCCATGTTTACCCTCTAACAGCTCTACAAGCTGAGTCTGCTGGCATCCTTGGTGCAAGACGACGGTTCAAACTTGATTGCTGCATATCCTATGCATCAAAGAGGGTTACAGATATTCACTCCAAGTCAAGGTTAATAGGTTAATAATATACTCCTGAAATGTGTGCAGACTGCACGCCATGGGTTCTAGCCTAATAACCCAGCTATAATTCGTACAACAAACATAAGAACCATCTATTAAATACAGGATCCAATTCCAATGTGAGACAGTTCGGAGCGACCGCGCACCTGCTGCGAAGATATGTTTCACCTACAAGCCACTGGCCCAAAATAGTTCTAAACGTTCTTTGTGACGAGGACTGTTTGAAACTGGAAGCAGGCCACAGCTTCCAATTCTAGAAGAGCTTAGTTTCATGTCATATCATTCAGATGTGATGACAGTAGCAGAGATAGCTCCACTTCGGATATGTACCCAATAGATGACAGAGCCTTCAGAAGGAGGACTCCTGAGAGCCCAGATGTTGTAGGGGCAAACGTAAAGAATGAACATATCCTGAGAATATTTTTTATTGTAGTCCAAGAGAGAGAACCCCAGAACACATCAAAGAAGTGCAGAGAGCTCCTGTTCCCATACTACACCAAATGAGAAAGCAAAGCTGGTCTAGTCACCTGACCGGCCGGACTTATGATCAAACTGAAGAGGTTGCTATGAAGAGGATATGATTATGCAAATCCTACTGTAAAGTACTGAGTCTTCAAGTATCATCTGGGTTTGAGGTGGCCATTTTCCAGTCTCAAATGAAGAGGTGGGGAAGATCATAGGGAGGAGCACAGAACATGGAGGGATTGGCCACCAAATCGACTGCATCTGAGCAGTTGGGGGGCGACAACAGGCACCTGTTTGCAGACTTGATGCTTTTAGTCAGCTCGTAAGGGGCAAGCTGCTTTACAAGGTAGGGCGATGATCGGCTGTGGAATGCCTTGTATATGAAAAAAGGGTTTTAAAGGACAACCTTTCATTTAGCTGGAGGCAAAGAAGGGATACAGGGCCTGATTTAAAGTTTTGTTGATGGGTTACTCTGTCACAAATGTGACACATGTCCAGTCCACCATATTACGAATCCATTTTACCCCATGAAAGTCATTATACGGCAGACAGGACATCTCTCACGTTTATGACAGAGTAACCCATCTGCCAAACTCTAAATCAGTCCCTTAGTCAGGAACCCTACATAGATTGAGACTTGGATGCATATACTCACCTAACTTCTCATGACTGGTGCAGAAATTAGCCGCCTTTACAATTAAACCAGTTTCTGCCACAAATTCTTCAATATTTAAAATACTGTAAATCTCTACATGAGGTTCATGGTGGTATTAGCAAAAAACAAAATCTTCACAGAAATGATCCAAATATCTATTTCATACGTGACAAGGAGTAGAGGCTCTTCCACACAAATTAGCACTGTGCATGCTTTAAACAGAAGTGTTCATCATAACTTTCAGTATAAATGCGTTCAGTACTGAGAACTACAAAAAGGGTTTTCCCGCTACGAAGTTGTTTCACAACTGTTTCCTCTGTAACCAGCATAAAAGCTCCCTATCCTCCTTTCTATACTTTTTCTTCATGCCAGCTACTCCTGTCCAGTATCTCACCCCACTCCAACCTGTCTTCCTGATGCTTCTCACTCTGCCAGTTGCTTTGACGCTCCTCGGTCCAGTCTCATCGCTTCAGTTTATTTATCTCAGCACTCTTGCCAGCACTTGTTTTCTACATGGATTAGTCCTTATGGAACTGGTGTCAATACAACACTTCATCTTTGGCTTCGATTATGTGATTTAGGCTACCTCCAACTCATTTTTTTTAATTAGAGGACCCTTTAGCCCTCTGATAAAGGCTTCCTTGGCACATCTGTTTCACCGGGGCAACATCCAAAGCAAAAGTGATATAGTAGTGCCATTTCAGGCCAAACAGTTTTGTAAGAGATATGCTGGGAGACCAATATGTAAGCTTGTACTGTAACCAAGGTGTAACATGACCACATCTAGCGTTAGGGAAATTTTCTGAAAGCAGTGGTGTAGCAGCAGAACTCCATTAAGTAGGCACAGATAGTAGAAACCTATTTTGGCAACCCCATTTACTGACGTAAAGAGGGTAGATCACTATCAAAAAGCATGCCCACATTGTGCTCTTTATTTCCAGGAACTGAGGGGGGTGTTTCCAGTTCCTTTATTTAATGAAGCAGGAAATGGGTTTGGGCAGACAGGTCATCAAGCAGGGTTTCAGTTTGTGTGCTATTTAGGCAGAGCCTATTATTCTACATCCACTGATGAACCTGAGAAAGGAAGGGAGATAAGTTGAGGAGGTTGCCAGATCATCTGCAAGCTAGTGGTAGAATCAATAATCATCCATATGTGATATCCTATAATGTATGTGTCTATAATGGTGGCAAGCGAGTGCACGTAACAGTTGAATTAAGCTGGTGACAAGGCTGAGTTTTGAGGAACGCTACATTTGATGTTGTGTTCTGGAGAGAGATAGGCTAAATCTG
Organism: Pleurodeles waltl; assembly: GCF_031143425.1. Classification (NCBI taxonomy): domain Eukaryota; kingdom Metazoa; phylum Chordata; class Amphibia; order Caudata; family Salamandridae; genus Pleurodeles; species Pleurodeles waltl. The sequence continues at coordinate 765,489,459 of NC_090440.1, forward strand.
ACTTGTTGAGCTCTGTTTTGCAGTAATAAAGCAAAACATGACAATGATGTTCCAATGATGCCAGCCAATGTTAACAGTTGAATAATTAACTAATGGTAGCTAATGTTGTCAGAAGCAGTGGAGGGGTCTCAAAATATTGGTGCATAGGTTGCCTAAAACATCAGTGCATAGAGGCAGGTATATCCTGGGAAGTATGGCTTTTTCCCTGGTATTTATTAGAGTGGTCCATGTGCCCTTGTTGGGCCTGAACCCTGACTCACTGCCACTTAGGTCATTTAATTCAGCTAGAGGTAGGTGCCAACAGTTTCTAATGTTTTTGTGGAAAAAAAGGAGACACAAGATGGGTTTGTTAACCAGTTGGGCCAAGCCAAGGAAGTCCACATATTCAAAATGCTCTGGCTATATCCACCTAATGGATCATAAACAGATGTGTTTAGATCACCCAGAAAGCAATCTCATTCAGAGACAGTCAGAATATGTTGTGCAAGATGTAGGTGATCAAACTGGAAAGAAGGAAGGCATTTCTTGGGTGGATGGCAGATAGTCACTAAGACCAATGCAGCAGGTGAGTAGAGTGCTAGACCTGTCAGCCTTAGGGTGGTCTTCCCTCAGACTTTTTGCCTTCACCCTTGTATTCTTCTGAATTTGTCTTTGCTGGCCTTGGGACTCTCTGCATTTTACCACTGCTAACCACTGATAAAGTGCTTGTGCTTGCTCCCTTAAAAAAAAAAAAAAAAAAAAAAAAAGTTACATTAGCTTACACTTGATTGGCATATTTAATTTGCGTACAAGTCCCTAATAAAGTGATATACTATATTCCCAGGGCCTGTAATCTAAATGCTACTAGTGGGCCTTCAACAGCACTTATTTTGCTATCCACTTAAGTAGCCCCTTAGTACATGTCACAGGTCTGCCACTGCACCCTGTTTAAGCTGCCAGTTCAAGACCATTGCCAAGCCTTCAGCTTCCCCTTTATTGCAAACAGTCACTCCTAAGGTAAGCCCTAGGCAGCCCATAGGGCAGGGTTCACTCTAATTAAAAGGATGGGCATGTACTTTTACGTTCTGGTGAAAAACCCACAAATTCATTTTTCATTACAGTGAGGCCTACGTCTCCCCTAGGATAACATTAGTTGCTTTACTTCATTTAAGTGCTAACTTTTGATTGACAATAGGTAGGAACGTCATATTTGGTGTCTGTGAAATTGTAATTCAAAACCTTCTTTAATGGTAAAGTTGGATTTGCAGTCTTCATTTTGCAAATGCTACTTCTTTAAACTTGGCATTTTCCTGCCCTACCCATTTGGTGCCTGCAGCCTGTTCCTGGGTCACATGATTGAGTGCTGTTGGCAGTTGGTCTCTGCATATTCCTCCCAGACAGCCATACAATAGAGGGATTATCTCTGCCTGGATAGCCCATCACTAGCTGGATGGGGTTGCAGAGCTGGGCACAGCCCCCACTTGCAAGTCAATAGGCTGTGCTCTGCTTTCACACAAAACTTACCACTCGCCAATTGTGCCTACAGCCAGGCAGGAAATTCCAACCACTTTTCAAAGGGAATCTCTAAAAAGTCAGTCTATTTCAAAGAATGCAGGAGGTACAAAAATATGACCCTCAGACCCACTCTTCAGTTCACTCTCTGGACCTGTGGAAGAACTATTAGGACTGCCTGCTGCTGTGGCCTGCTGTGTACTTCAGAAGACAGCTTTGCTGCACCTGGAACTGGACTGCTCTGCTGCCTGAAGCCTGCCTTGAACCCTCAAAAGCCTAATCTGCTGCTTGAGCTTTGTTTCACTGCTTGAACCCAGGACACTCTGAATGCCTCTAGTGGCTACTTGGCTATTTTCCTTATCAGAGCCTAAGAGACAGAAAAGGCTCCAACCTTCTTGGTCCCACAGTTAGACCTAGCCTGAATGAGTCCTGTTGCATCCCCAGTCCTGGACTCTAGGAAGTAGTTGTAAAGGTGCCTAGATAGCCAAAATCTAAAACCTGGGACTTAGAAATGCTTTAGCTAAAACGTTCTCTGAGAAACAAGAGGAAACCGGGACCTACCTGCTCATCGATCTGCATAAGTTGCATCGCCTGTCGGCCTGACTTTGCAGCAACACCCACTAAGTTCTACACAGCAGCAAACACTGTTCAGCAACAGGGGGCACCCGGCCTAATTGAGCCCTCGTCAATTACAACTTCATCTCGCTGGATGTTTTTGACTGCCAAAAAAGTAACTGAGTCTGAATGTAGAAATCTTCACCGCAACTTCATCCAGCAGCTCCCCAGTAATGACGCCTCCTCTCCTGCTACTATTTAAGAACAAGAGAGTCAATGTGGACCAAAGCCAGCTCTTCAACTCACCCCTGGCCTGTTTCTCATCATGGTGATATTATTCAGAGGAAGGAGGATGACTAGTTCAGAGTCTGTGGAGTTGTTTAACAGAGACTCAGTGATGGACAGGAAGTGGGTGACCTTATTTAGGATTCAGTCATGGATATCATAGGCATTTGTAACTTTGAACCTTCATTAATGAGGGTGGTTAGTATTATACAGAGACTAAAGGATGACACTTCTGAATCATCAGTGAAGGAATGGGACAAGGGGTGGTGGCATACAGAATCGAGCTCATGTCATTTGCTGCACATTGATTAGAAACACTACTAGGATTTTTGTATAAGGTTAGTATGCCTGATACAGAGCATCTCACATGGTTAGTGGGTCAGGTGCAGGAATTTGTGTGCAAATTGTAGATCACAGATTGCAACAGTGGTAAGGACAGCTCAACCATCTCTGAACGTGTCTGTGGAAAATATAATATTTAAAAAGTCAAGACTCAATTTACTTCGATGTATGCTCTACATACTTAGTCACTCCACCTTTTTTTTGTAAGACGGGAGACATGGTTAGTATGTCCATGGATTGATATGTGGGCAAGATACAGCTGCTTTCAAATGTAGCTGTTTATGGTCTGAGCAGGGGTAACTCTGACATATTACATATAGAATAAATTATGGCATACTTGCAAGCCAGACAAAAAACAAAAAAATTAGCACAGTCGCACATTGACACTCTACACCAGTCCATGCCAACTAGCACATATGGCATAAAAAACATATTTTATGTCAGACTTTAAGCCCTTACTATTCTAGACCTCCCCCAATAATCGTTCCGCTTGCATTCGATGCATTTCAAGGTTTCCTGCACAGATGTCTGTAAACAATATAGGCTGTGTACATGTACATAACAAAATCCCTTGTATCTGTCCTAGATACATATGTACAAGAAAGTACATTGAAGCTGCTAGTGGGCAGCATACCATGCTATACAAAAAAACAAAAATAGATAACTTGAACATATCAGATCAAACAATCACCACGATTTCAATTGGTTAGTTCTCGAGACCAACACAGATACTGGTTATATTTTTCAGAAATACTTTGTAGTTTCTATGCTTTCTTTATACTCTGGCAGTTGCCTGAAAACAACTGATGATCACTAAATTAGCTAATGTGTGCTTTGAGTTTGAGAGTAAGCATTTGATATGCGTACGAGGTAGGTGTAGAAAGTGAGTAAGTTGAGAAATACAGCCTAGAGCTCTAAGTTCTTCGCTATAGCATTCCAATAAATTACTACTGCAGGATCAGTTCTTATAAATTGGGAAGGTGCGGTAATTATGCCAGTCTTGAAGAAGCACTATCTTCCTCACCTCCAAAATTACCATTTTATCAGTGTGATAGATGTAGGTGCAAAATTGTATGCAAAAGCAATACTTTAATATAGAAGGGATTGGCTAGACTGTAACGGTCAAGTTCCTATCAAGCAGGGGGTTTTCAAAGAAGGGCATTCAACAATCAATCTCTGTTCTAGCCTCTGGACGATGGGCCAAAAAGCAATGGAGACACGAGGGAATCTATTCTGTTGCTTAATGGATTTCCTCTCTACTTTTGATTCACTGAACGGGGATTCCCTGCTCCCTGCAGGGAAAACTAAGTGGCATGAATATACCCAGAAGCCTCCTAGCAGTTTTTAAAACACTTTTTAGGGGGAACTGAGCCAAGTTTGAAATAGATAAAATTGGAACATTCTCTCTCAAAATCCCAATTGAGAAGGGTCTCCGAAAGTAATGTGTTCTAGCACCCATCCGCATTGTACTTTTCTGACCTTCGTGCGACTCTACAGAATATACATGTTTTTTGCCCTAAGAAATGGGGATGTGGGAGGCATGTCCTATGCTTAGTATATGCAGATGATTTTGCAATTGTGGACATCAAGTAAATGGATTTGCTTTTAATAAATAGTGTGAGAAAAACTTGTAACAATTAATTTTGAGAAAACAAAAGTCTTGGTGATAAGTAAAACGTTTACATTTTCCCTGTTTGATTGGGAAGAGGATAGTGGAAGAAACATATTTCTACAAATACCTAGGTATGAATTTTAATAAGAAAATAGAATGGAAAAAGCATTTCGAAACATTACAAATTCTGCTATTAACCACCACTGAAGAACTAGGGAAATTCAAAAGGGATTTTGGTGGTCCTTCTTTAGATCCCATGCTTGCTGCACATGAAAAGTGATGGTCCCACCACAAATGTTATGCGGGGCTGCGATTTTATACTTTAGTTCAAAGTTTAATTGGGAAAAAAACTGAAGGTAAAAAAAATGTCTTACAGTAAGGCAATTAACCTCAGTGTTCGGTTTTGGCACGGACAGTAAACAGCACCTAAATCACAGTGCCAACCCTTTGCACAAAAGAGGTTTGCTAGCATGAATTTAGGTGGGTGGTACATGTAAGGGAACGGCTTTACCGGATAGACAAATATATTAAGATAAAAGATTTTAAGACTGAAGATCCCCTACTCGTAGCTAAGAACGGATTAAATTAAAAAATGGCCTATAGAATACAGGCTTAGAAATCCAAGTAACCTGGCTTCAAAGAGCTCCACTTTCTATTCAAGAGAGCCCTGGAAGGATTAAAACCAAGTACCCATTTTTTTATTTCTTTTTAGAGTTACTCATTTACTCAGTGCAAAATGCATTACTGAAACTCTGAACTGGGCTAAGCCCAGTTTTAGCTCACTGAGGCAGAGCACAAGCTCTCCTCGATGAAGACAAGAACTGTGGTTGTGGGCAAAGGTTGCTCTGTTTTAATGTAAATGTATTGTAAATATACCATTATATTTTTAAGCTTCTTCTTTTTAAATATGGAATGGTCCCAGAATGGAACCAATAACGTTCTTATTCGATATGCAATTTGGGCAATGGGTAGGGTTTTTCTTGACTGTTATGCATAGGAAGATTTTTAACTGGTTTTTAAGGGTTTACTGATTATTTTAAATGAAATAATATTTCACAATTTAATAGACTAGTCTTAATAAACATTTTTACAGCTACTCGGTGACAGGCATGTAGCAAAGTCTGGTATTTGACTTTATCTGCCATCTGGAGAATTGATCGTGATATGCTATTGCTTAAGACTCCAAACCAAGCATTAATTCACTGAAGATGTTTAAAAGGCAACTCGAATTAGAATATATCATAATGTACTTTAGGTTTAACAGAATTCACACTATGTCGGTAACATTCATGCTGTAAAGCATACAGAGAAACAATACTATGCTGCATGCAAGACAAGCACATAGCAGCTTCTTGATGTCCCTATGTGCGAGTTCCCTTAGATTATAAGTAATCATTTAATCTGAAATTCTCCCTGATGCTGATTCAAGAGCTAAGTGCTTACTAGAAGAATGCCTACTATGTCTCCTAGAGGTGGGGCTTGTCTCAACTTTCCCTATATCCTCAGTCCTGATGAGGACTCATCCTTGTATCTTATTCTTGAAGGTTTGAAACATTGATAAAAAACAGTTTCCACTCTGACAAATAGGATCCCTTTATATATATGGACAACTGCTTGATTACCAACTTGGTGTCCACATTTCTTGAAATTTGTACTCTGGCATCCAAATATGTGTGATGCATTACCATTTGATCCAGACAAGTTTTAAGCACTTTTAAGCACTGCATCAGCATTCTCTTCTAGCAACTTTACTGGGTATGGTTACAAACTGTGTTTTAATGTTTCCCAAAAACTCTCCTTTATTTGATTTATTTGTTCCCAAGTTATTCTACTGATTTTCAAAAACATGCAACTCGGGTATTACCTAGTAAGTGTTCAGTCTTGGAATCGAATGTCGTCTGCATAAGGATACAGTACAATAGTTGGAACATATTTCCATAGAAATTGCTTTGTATTATCCATGCGGATACTGAAATGGCAGGGGTACAGATTAAATAGATGGGGAATGGGAACGAAACCTTGTTCATCCCTATAACACTACACATTTCCTCCAATCACATTATTCCACAGCCTAATTTGGCCCCAAGCTTTATAGTGCAACTTATTCAGCACTACCACTACATTTCTGGAAACAGCCAATCATGTGAATTTTTTGTTCTCTTCCGGAATATGGCTCGGTTCACCGTATCACAAACCATACTGTACTCCACAAATACATAACACAGTACTGCCAACCAGGTCATGAAGGTTCTTTTTCGTTATGATAATCAAGGCAACTATGCCAAGCATTCGGAACACACCGCATAAAAACCAAGTGGATTACCATAAAAATGGTAAGCTCGTTGAGGTAAAAAGGACATCAGGTCCAGTTTGTACCTCAATGTTAGACCTGATGTCCTTAGGGTGGTCTTACCCCAGACTTTTTGCCTTTACCTCCTGTTTTGTTGCTGTATCTTTTCGTTGGCCTTACAGCTCTGAGAACTTCACCACTGCTAATCAGTGCTAAAGTGCATGTGCTTCTCCCCTAAAACCTGGTAACTTTGGTGTATCGACAATTGGCATATTAAATGTACCTAGTGGTTTCTTGTAGAGTGGTATACCACATGCCTAGGACCTGTAAATTAAATGGTACTAGTGGGCCTGCAGCACTGATTGTGCCACCCACTTAAGTAGCTCTCTAAACATGTCTCAGGCCTGCCACTGCAGAGCCTGTGTGTTCAGTCTCACTGCTACCCAAACTTGGCATCTAAAACCTCCTGCAAAGCCCAGAACTCCCCTTTTCCTTACAGGTAAGTCACCCTTAAGGTAGTCCCAAGGTAGGCCACATGGCAGGGTGCATTGTAAGCAAAAGGTAGGACATGAACCTTTAGGTTTTTCATGTACTAGTAATGAAAAACTCCTAAAGTCATTTTTATTACTGTGAAGCCTGCCCCTCTCATAAGCCAGCATTGGGAATTCCTTATAAAACCTTTATGCTGCAATTCCTGCTCTGAGAGGGGTAACTGTATAATGTTTAGTGCCATTGGAATGGTAATAATAAAATTCTATTTATAGGTAAAGTCGGATTTATTGTTACCATTTTAAAAATGCCACTTTTAGAAAGTAGACATTTCTCTGCCCTCACTGCCCTGTGTGCCTGCTGCCTATCTTCAATACATGTCTGGCTTGGGCTAGGTGACAGCTACACTTATTCATTCCCTTCAGGCACCCACAAAACAGGACACTCAGCTATATTTGCATTCAACTGCATCCTGATAGGTCTTCCTGGGGAGGAGGTTGGGAAGGGCTCGCACTTACACTTCAAAGGGTAGTGACTAGAATCCACACAAAGGGGCTCATTACCCTGGCAGTTTGGCTGGACCGGTCCCGAGGGGAACAGGGTCAAGACTGATTTCTATATAGCTGGGTCCAAACTGGGGTGGCGCAGTGGGCAAAAATAATTGTGGATTAAACCCAGATCTTTGTGACTGGGGGTGAATGTTTGCATTGTTCAGCACTGCATCCATCATATGTTCTTTTGGGGTTCCCCCCGCCTCGGTGATTGGGGCACTGGAGTGTTAAACCCTGGTACCAGGAGTGCCGTGTCACCACTGGGGATAGAGGCAGCATGGTGGCCACTTCCACTTGTTTGAACAGCTCATCGTACCACGTCTACTCTTGCCGGATCCTCCCCTCCGGAGCCAGGGAGGCTGCCAGACTGATCCCAAGGTGCTGTATCGTTCATTGGAGTGACTCGGAGCCACAATGCTAACTTCGTGGGTTGGAGACAAGGACTCCAGCTGCCCACCCACCCACCAGCACCAAGAGCCGCACAACAGCGCACTCCCATCCTGACAGCGAAGGACCAGTGAAGGAAACCATAATCCCTTGCTGAAAAGCGCCTGGGCGCTTTAATGCTACAGCCACAGTGCGAGGATCGCCTGACCTGTAGGATGAGCGCTGACACTGTCACGGAGACAGCAACGCGACCCGCATCGTGGGGGACCCAGCGCTTCCATAGCGCTCATGCCAGTGAAAAAGATACTTACTCAGGGGAGGCTTGACTCCCATACTCAGGCTGGCCACTGAAAGGCCCCACTGTCATCAGCAAAGGAATGCTTACACTTGAACTGCAGCACTGTAAAGGCTCTAAAACGAGCTTCCCCCCCCCTCCCCATCTACATGATACCTAACTAAATACCCTTGATAATTGAATGGCTGTTTTTTTATCATTTGGTCGAGATTTCATGCTGATAAACAATCTCTATTTGTAATATATCTCTGTATGGAGCTGTTGGACCTGGCAGCTTTTGCCATGTCTCCTCTGTCTTTTGCCTTCTGACCTCATGGTTTTGGACTCTGCTTTTGCTGGTGTATTGTCTCTGCGCACTCTACCACTGCTAATCAGTGCTAAAATGCAAGTGCTCCCTAGGTAAATTGTACTGTTGATTGGTTTATCCATGACTGGCATATTTGATTTACTGTTAAGTCCCTAGAAAAGTGCACTGCAGGTCCCCAGGGCCTGTAAATCAAATGCTAGTAGTGGGCCTGCAGCACTGGTTGTGCCACTCACATTGGTAGCCCTGTCAACACGTCTCAGACCTGCCACTGCATTGTCTGTGTGTACAGTTTATAACTGCCAATTCAACTTGGAAAGTGTACCCACTAGCCAGGCCTAAGCCTTCCCTTTTACTACACGTCAGACACCCCTAAGGTAGGCCATAGATAACCCCAGGGGCAGAGTGCAGTGTATGTTTAAGTTAGGACTTATCCTAGTGTGTTTTATATGTCCTAACAGTGAAATACTGTCAAATTTGGTTTTCACTGTGGAAGGCCTATCTCTCTCATAGGTAACATGGGGGTTGCCTTTAAATATCCTTAAAACGCAGATTCCCTTTAAGAGCAGATAGAAATGTGGAGTTTAGGGCCTCCAAACTCACAATTTAAAAATACAACTTTTAGTGAAGTTAGTTTTTAAATTGTCAGTTTGAAAATGCCACTTTTAGAAAGTAGGCATTTTCTTGCTTAAACCATTTTGTGGCTCTGCCTGTTTGTGGATTGCCTGCCTGGTCAGTTTGACAGTTGGGCTGTTTTGCACCTCTTGAGACAGTGACACAAAGGGGGGCGGGGATGTAGCCTGCATATCCTGATGAGCCATCTGAGCTAGAGGGGAGGGAGGAGTGGTCGTTCACACCTGAAAGGACTGTGCCTGCCCTCACACAATGCAGTCTCCGACCCCATGGTGTGCGTCTGGGGCCTGGCCAAGGATGAATCTTACAAACACTAGAGACTTTGCTTTGAAGTTTGCCAAATTCAAAGTCAAAACAGGGTATAAGAAGAAGACCAAAAACCCCAGACTTTTAGAATCAAGAGGAACCTCTGCCCAGGAGAAGAGCTGAAGAGCTGGAGGAGGAGTACTGTCCCTTTGCTGTGTTGCTTTGCTGGACTGGCCTGCAGTTGCTGCTTCTGCCTGAAAAGAGCGCAAAGAGTGAACTTTGCAGTGTGTCCTGATTGAGAAAGTTCTCCAAATGCTTGGAGTATAACGTGCCTCCTGTTGGAAGTGTCCGGTATATCAAAGACTTCAGTTTCCTCTTCTTACAGCACTGGGAACTGTGTGTTTTGTGCTGTTCAAGGAGAAAAATCACAGTGACACTGTCAACAACACCGCTGGCCTACACCGTGACCTGCTGACACCGCATGGAGCTACACTGCTTCGCTTTGCACCACCACCCTGCTCTCACCGATGCCATCATTGGACGACTTCACCAAGCCGCTGCTTGCACTGCGACCTGTGGGCGCGCACTGTGGCATCGCCTGCTCACACCACAGCCTGGGCATCCCCGACTACGATGCTCCTGCTGACACCGGCGCCACTGCCTGCACCGTGGCCTGTGGACACCGCACATGAGGTACACAAAGCACCGTCCCGTCCCACACCGCAGCCCTGGTCCATCGATATCAGCAACTTCGACTCCAGTGTCGTCACCAGGTATCCCTGCCTGCACCATGGCTTGTGGACACCACTCGTGAGGGTCACGAAGCACCGTCCCGTCCCACACCGCTGGCTTTGGCCTACTGACGACAGCACTCCAGCAACGACGACACCGCTGCTTGCACCTGTGACACCGCACATCGCACTGCTTCGCTTCACACTGCAGCCCTGGTCTCACCGTTGCCGCCACCGAGCCGCTGCCTGCATTGTGACCTGTGGGCACCGCACATCGCATCGTCCCGCTTCACACTGCAGCCACCCACACCACCGCTCCTGACTTCATCAGCCCGGAATTCGATCTGCAACGTGTGTGACTTCAAGGGCCCTACAACTCCCGCACCGACACGGCGCCGTCACTCTCCAGAGCTCACTGCGAGGATCACAATGTCCTGCGATTCCAAAGGTACTGTTTTCGGGTCTCCCCAACACCAGCGTCACCGCAGCCGGCCTGAACTGTTGGTTTTGTTGATCACGACGCCGTGATAGCCCCAGGTGGAGCTATTGACTTCAAGGAACTATATTTTTGAATTAATCTTGCAAAATTCATATCTTTAACACCTTATGTTTGATTTTTATCATTTTGGTGTTATTTTTATACAGATAAATATTAGCTATTTTTCTAAAACTGATGTGGTGTCCTTTTGTAGTGTTTTCACTTATTACTGTGTCATGTGCAATTGGTTTACACATCGCTTCTGAGATAAGCCTGACTGCTCGTGCCAAGCTACCAAGGGGGTGAGCAGGGGTTATGTGAGTGGGTATTTCCCTTATCCTGACTAGAGTGAGGGTCCCTACTTGGACAGGGTTCAAACCGACTGCCAACCAGAGACCCCATTTCTAACAGGAGTCTTTTTCTTCTGTGGTGTTTTCACTGTAATTATTACCGGAGTGTTGCACAAATACTTTACACATTGTCTCCTAAGTTAAGCCTGACTGGTCTGCGCCAAGCTACCAGAGGATGAGCACAGGGTAATTTAGGGTGTGTATTGACTTACCCAGACTAGAGTGGTGGGCTCTACCTGGCAACTGGAAACCCCATCCCCATTTCTAACACTCAGCTTCATGTCTCACCACTGTTAGGCATGACCTGAATTCTGGTTAAAACACAGTATCATTTTAAATAAAGGTTTTGTAGGCTCCATTACAAAGTGACAAATCGTGCATTCATACAAACAAGAGTTAAAAAAAAAAAAAAAAAAGGAACGCCATCTTCATCCCTTCATACAAATTCTAATAGACAAACTTCATTCAGCTGAACTTGATTTTTTTTTATATGGCCTACATGCAATATTCAATATATCCACACACATGTCAACTATGAATACTTTCAAAATGAATGTTTTAACTCATTAACAGCTGGGAACTATATTGGATGTCCTGGAACTACACAAATGTCTGAACTCATAAATAAGGCCCGATTCCTTTGGTGCTGTAGTTTCCGTGTAAAATTAACCCCAGCCATGTTGTACACGTACACCTTTTTATAGCCCTATAAGCTTCAATCAGATTGTGTCTCATGGAGAAACTCGTATATAATTGATACGCAGTCTACAATTAATTCCATTATACTGGTCTTTTTCTCTCCTTCTAGAGGCACTATGGTGTAAGCACTGCGTAAATCAGAAACTTCGGACACGTTTTAAAATGTGAGTGGGATCCGGAGAACTCAAAAGAAATACATTTTATTTAAAAAAAAAAAAAAAACTGCGCTCGTCTATGCGTGTTTCCGCTTGAGGCAACACAGTAAATGTTTTACACAATATATTTTATTATGGAAGCTTAAAAACGCCAGAATAAATAAAATTGTGTTTCTGTGATTCTATGCAAGATATTACTGTAATAACATTTAAAATGGACACTGACGAATGTATTTAGCTGTCTTTCTTAACAGAATGTACGTATTTTATTCAGCATTGAGAATGCCTGTATCAGAGGGCGTTACAATGTGAAGATAGGTAGGTTTGTCGAATCCGAGAGCTCAGTGAAGCAATACATCCATTTCAGGGAGCTGTGTTTGACCTCGTGGTCACAGGTGCTAATCTTAGTAGGTCCGCTAAGACTTTTATCCGTCTGAGGTGATGAAATTAAGTATCATTACGGAGTCTCTTCTCAAATCCTAACCGCTAGTACTACAACATCCACAACCTTCGACATGCAACATTCCAACCTCACCATTCCACCCACGTCCTTCCCCCCCCCCCAGGTTCAGAATGCAGAACAGAACACACATGCCATGTTATGCTACATTATTTGCCTCTAATTTGATAAAATTGGGCAAATTGCCTTCTATTGCCACATAATTTGCCTTTAACCACATAATTGAGTCATCCGCGGTAACATAATTCCAGTATCCGTGCGTATAACCTTTTGAGGTATTAAGGGGAATTCTTATCGAGGGAAGGATCTATATAACACACTCACCCAAGGCAATGACATCCCAATGGCTCCACTTCCTTTTACTTTACACGTAGGACTAGAAAGGAGGGTGAATGGACCTATTTCTTATCGGTTTTGTCTTCCTCCGCAATTCAGAGCGCTGAATCTGTGGTGTGTGACAAGGCCCCGATGCAGTTCCATGGACTACATCAAACGTCTTCCTACTTAATTTGAACAGCTCTTTCGCACGACTGCTTAGAAAAATGTTCACATTTAAAAAAAAAAAAAAAAAAATGTGGGAGGGCACAAAGGTGCTTGTTCCTCGTAATTACAAAGGTTCGTACTGTTTTATATCCACCTATGTAAATTGTAATTGCATTTATGTAGCGCTTACTACCCCTGACAAGGTGTTGAAGCGCTTTACGCCTGGCAGCACGCTGCTCCAGATCTTCGGGACAGTGCTTAGTTTTGTGTTAATCGTTACTGTTAATTGTTGCGATTAGTTTTGTGCACTAAAGCAAACTATTCCGGTTACATTATGGGGGACTAAATTAACAGGGACTCGTTTAGATGATTAGTGAGGAGGTGTGCAAACTCTTCCACCTGGTTGGTAGGGTTTAATGGATGAACCAGAGATCATGCAATTTAAACTCTGTGAACTGAAAATATAAACTGTGAAACAGTTTGTCCAACTACAGGAGAGCACTGACAAAAATAACTCGTAAACTCGGAGTAAGGATGGAGGGTTAATATGTAGATGTTTAGCCATTCCACTGCGATGAACTGAAAAGTGCCTGTCCATGCAGCGCAAGAAAGTCGGCTGCAGACTAAAACGAAACGCGCTATTTACAATAAAACGTACGCGGCTTAATCTGCTTGTGGAGGGGGCCTCGGTTGCGGCCAGGATGTGCCTACGCGACACTGGTTTATGAAAAACAGAACCGCTGTGTCCAAGTGACCGGGGACGTTCACGCCCGAGCGCCAAGGATCGGGGACAGCAGGACCAGTGTGACGTGAGGCACCCGCGAGGCGAGGAAAGAGGGACCTGATAGACAGGGAAGGTCTGCCGAGCGGCAGAGGCGGCCAGGAAAGGGGTCACTTGTGTGATAAATGCATGGCAACGGCGCAAGGGAGGGGGCGGCGTGACGTGAGACTGAGGCGGCCGGGGGAAAGGGAGCAGGTGTGGCGGTACTGAGGCAGAGCGCAGGGGAAGGGGATGGGTGTGATGTACACAACAAACTAGAGTGCAAGGGATGTGGCAGAACGCTTGAACTAGGCCGGTATGGGTACAGAGAACCGAATGACCGGCTTTTGCAGTACGATCATCGTTTTGTACAGTCAAAGTCTGTGAGAAAATGAATAAGTGAGTCAGAATGGAGTAGCTGGGATATTGAGACAGGTCAGTCACAGAAGGTACAGGCTGCACTGCACGTTCAGGCAGAGGTGCCCTGAGGAGCAGAATGCCATAGAATCTAAAAAGGTGACCAGATGGATGGATGCTAAGGAGTCTTCTGCAGACCCGGAGCATCGTCTGAAAGAAAAGGGCCAGGGCCAGCGAGCTCACTTATCACTTCTTTACACAAACACCGATGTTAATCAAATGCATAAAATGGCACATGGGTTCTCTCTAGATGAGCGACCGACCCAGAAGTTCTTTCAGAATGATTTTTCGCTATTACCCAGTCAATAAAATTGCGGCTTAAAAACAGATTAATATGGCGTCTAGCCCTCATTTGGGCCACAACATTCTCACCTTCGGCACCCGCCGTCCCTCTTGCACCAAAAGGAGGGGAGGCCAACAAATTAAAAGGAAGAGCCCAGGTAAAGGTCGGCTCTGGCTAAAAGAGCCCGTACACGAGCCTAGTCTTGAGAATATTTAGCATATAAATCATGTAGCAAACATGAAGTTAGAATGTAATAAATTGTATTCAACAATAGTGTATTTCGTTACACATGGAAGGGTTTCACATTAGTACATTAGATTATCTCTCATCATAGAGAAGTATTTATTACAAGTGGGAAGTTTTTTTTTGTTATTTTTTTTAAACACGTGCTGAGAAACATTCCTTCCCCACGCTGCTGAGAATGCAATCCGTAAATTTAGAGGCATGTCAGTTGTCTTGTGTAGTCTGTGTGTGGCCTAAATTCTCAGTATAGATGGAGAAAAAATACAGGGTATTAGCTCAGTACAAGAGAGGTTTTTGTACAGTGCACACCTTGAACTCAAGCATTTGAATGTGCGCTCATATGTGATTATGAACACTCACTTATTTGAATGCACGCTTGAGAATGAAAAAAGAGGGAGGTCGATGAAATAAAATGTTTGCCTAGGATCACCCAGTTCAACCAAGCAAGAAATATGGTATTTAGGCCAGATTTCTAGGTTCACACAGGAGCATACTGCAGATCCTTGCAGTTGCACAGTGGGCCCCAAACATTCAGCGGCAAACATTAATCCCAAGGCCAATGATTTTCTATGAGATCTTGGGGGGGGCGTGGGGGAGGAGTGCCGGCCTCATCATTTTACATTATGCCACTGCTTTCACACTCTGCACTTCAGCCATTAGACGAGTATGTCTTTTGGACATCAAATGTTAATGCTTCAACCTTTATTCTTGAAGGATGAGATAAGAACGTAGGTGACAGGCAGAATCCGCAATTTATTTTGTACACTTTTAGAAAGGCACTCAGTGCCCACTGCAAACACGACCCTGCGCCCTTTTCAGCACATAGAGATCCGTCAGGATTTAAACCTGGTTCCCCATGTAGCAGGTCTGCAGCTGTAGCCACAGGTCCTCATGTGAAAACTCGGTTCCACTTCGGCTCCAGGTTTCAAGAGGATCGCCAGTTGAGTTTGGCTTCCGGCTCGACCTATCAATGGTACTACCAGCTCCAGCAGCATCGCATATTCGAGGAAGATATCATGTCTCTAATTGTCATCTCTGATTTTAGTACCCGTGGGTGTCTCAGATCAAAGTCAAGTAAACTATCGGCAGCATCACTGAATGTCTCCTCACCTGGAAGAAGACGCACCTCCCGTCAGGATGACAACCTGCTGCTCACCTCGTCGGCCACGCTACGGCCCTCAACGTCAGCCTCTTAATCGCACCAGGTGTGGGTCTCAGGGCACAGAGGTGCGGCAGCATCCCGAAACCACCATCTGGCAAAGCCGGGTTCGGACTCTGTTCCGGGAGATCCGGCTGACAGCTCTGAGAAGCAGCTGTATCAGCAGTGATTCTACATACGCGCTTAACAGCATATCCGCATTCAAGACAACATCTGTAAGTCAATCCTGTATAATTAAAACCCGCACCCTACACACACCTTCCAAAGTACATCCCGCTCCCCTATGCGGAAAGCGCCGGCTTCACCCCAGTGAGTACTGCAAGACGTGCCAGGCCAGCAAGGCTGGGGTACTCACCAGCAGCAGCTCCAGTGACAGCGCCGAGCTCCCGCGATCCATGTAACACACGGCGAGTCTGTAAACAGCAGCCGCATCCCTGACCTACTTTCTGCCTTCACTAAATGTCGCACCACTAACCTACTTTTCAGCCAATGACGTTCAATGATGACCTAGGGAAAAAGCCAGCCAATCAGGGGGCGCTGTCGGTGTGCCCTAGCCAATCCGCAACTGCAGAGGGGCTACCTGCATCTCGGTTGCATCACTGTCTGCTTTATCCTCTAGTTGTAGACCGAGAATCCCGGCGGGAGGGGTGAGGGCAGAGAGCAGCAATCACGTGACTAAACGGGGAAAAGGAATCTCCTATCCGCCATCTTGCTTAAGGTAGCTGTCGCTCCGTTTACTGGCTGCTGGGAACTGTGCGTGTTACCTGCAGATTTAGGGATTCTATTTCAGCATTTGGTTAATGTACACGAAGCAGCTACCGGTATGCGACGTTCATGAAAAAAGTTCCTATACCAGTGACACAACCTTCTGAGTCAGAGTCTGCACCATTAATCGGTTTCACAGCTTTGAAGTTTCCCTTTTCCCATCCTGCAGCTTATGTAGTCCAGGTGTGTACTTGAATTCTGGGATATGTCGCCCTTAATATAGTTCATAATGGGATAAGCAGCACTGCAAATACCAGAATGCAAAGGAAACAAGATTTGACAGAGCCAATATGTCAGACTTGCATTTGGAGTCCAGTGTAAATCATAAAAACCGGAGCCTGCAGCAGTATAAAAACAAAACAAATTTTATTACAAGACCGGAGGCTCATATTATGCAGTCTTTTCTTGCTTTAATTTCTAATAGCAGCCAAGTAAAAAACTACAACACCCAGTGAAAATAAACTACAACAATGACATCATAGATAAACAGCCAATAGGATATCGAACACCAGTATTAATATCTTAACTGCGAGCAACAAGTCCTCTTTTCTTGCTGCTCGCAGTCAAGATAAGTACACATATTTTTTCTCCGCTTATTATCTTGTGATAAATGCATTATGTTTCAATTTAGAGCTTATTGTATGTATGCCTTTGTACGCGTGCTTTGTTTTTACAAGCGACGCGTCTTTTGAGCAGCGCTCAAGCAGCGCATCTTTCAACGGTCTTTCTGCCGTTGGAGACGCGCGCGCACGCGCACATTCTGTACATTCTTTGCATTCCTCTCATTCCTAACACCATTCTGACAGACCTGATGTCGCGTCGCCAGAACAACTCAACAGCGGTATTTCGAGCGTATTTTCGCTCGTTTTTCTTCCCCTCAGCCGGTCTCTGCTTTTTCAACTCTGCAGCTCCCGGGCTTCCACTCGTTTCCTCCCAGAGACTGTCCTCTCAGGAACCGCCCCTAATCTTCCCTCCGGCCCCCCCCCCCTTAGACACTTCCTCTCCTTTTGCCTCAAAATTAACCCCTATTTAACCAAATACATATATAATTTGTTTTCAAAGCCTTTAATATATTTAATTTGATCAGAAATTTATTTAATTTTCCCTGTTGTCAGCAATATGGCTGAAGAAGAAGATTCCCAAGTTTTTCAAGAAAATTTAAAATCTTTTATCAAAGATTCAGTTCAGCAAGCAGTTGCTGTCTCCATGTCTGATATAACCAAAAATTTAGTGGCCTCTTTTTCTAGAATAATGTCCACTTCTAAACTGCCTTCTAACAAAGGCAAGAAACGTGCGGCTACCCTTCCGGTGCCTTCAAAAGGTGTTTCTGCTGGTCCTTCCACCCGAGAGGTGTTAAAATCGTGTCCCTCCCTTTCTCCAGTTCATATTACGCAGTTGAGAGACACTGACGATGACGATGATGACTCTCCTAGTCATACTGACGATATGGACGGGTCTTCGGATCCTTTTTCATATGGGCCTTTGGAGAAAAGGCGTAAAATTTCTCCTAATGACGGTGGTGACGTTCACCCGGTGTCTCATATTTTGGTGGACCATGCTGGCGAACCTTTATTTGACCCTTCCTTCATGGTTAATCCAAATTCAAAGGAATGGTACCCGTCTGATCATGTGGCTGACTATGTTTCATTCTTTTTACGCCACCCCCTCGACAAGGCTACCCGCAATAAGCTTAAGTCTGAATGTCCTCGTCCCTCTTTACCAGACAACATTACTTCTACCCCGATTATTGATCCCAATATGCTTATGTTTTTTACCAAATTTGGCAAAGATCACAAGAAGGGTGTCGACAGAGCTTGGTCAGGTTGTCAGGACAAGCTCCTGGATTTGGTGGGCCCTCTCACCAGAATTTTTGATTTGGTGGAGGAAGCCAAAATGGATAACAGTCCTATAGACCCTGAAGTTCTTTCGAACTGGGCGCAACGCGCTATTTGCATGTTGGGCAACGCCAATACTCAACTATCTATTGAAAGGAGGAAAAGTCTCCTATTGAAAATTGATCCTAAGCTGGCTTCCTTAGCCTCCAAAGATGATGGTCCGTCGGCTAAGGGCCAACTTTTAGGGGATTCTTTTATCAAAGAACTTGGGAAATATGTATCTACCTTTGCCTCCCTGGACAAGGCCCAACTTTCTATGAAAAAGATCTTTTCATCTCGGGTTTTTGCCAGGGCCGGCAAAGGCAGGAGTCGCTTTGCCGGCCGCTCCATCAGAGGCCAATACGCCAACAGAGACTCCATCAATCAGCAATCCCAGCTTGAGACCTACACGGGATACAAACCAAGATTCTATCCCCGTCGATCAAGAGGCTACCGTCACAGGGGCTACGCCAACAGGGGAGATCAAACCTCCGGTAAGTCTTTCCAATTCTGGCCTTCCTCCAGTAGGAGGCAGATTAGCGCTGTTTCTAAATTCATGGCTTTCTCTCACTTCAGATCCCTGGGTAATTCAATCCATTCAAGGGTACCTGTTAGAGTTTTATCAAACCCCAATTCAATCCCGCTTTCCTCTTCCCCTAGTTTTTTCCCAGGATCAATCCCAGCTTCTGTGCGTCGAAATCCAGTCTCTCCTCTCCAACCAGGCGATCGAACCCGTCTTATTCGACCCTTCCGGTTTCCTCAGCACCGTATTCCTCGTCCAAAAGAAAAATCAGAAATTTCGTTTGGTGTTAAACCTAAAGGCTTTCAACAATTTTATCATTTACCGACACTTCAAGATGGAAACTATTCTCCATCTCAGGGACATTCTGCTTCAACACGATTGGCTGGTCAGATTAGACCTGCAGGATGCTTACCTCACAGTGCCGATTCATCACTCACACAGGAAATTCCTTCAATTCCAGTGGCAAGATTTGTTTTATCAATTCAGAGTTCTTCCTTTCGGGCTTTCTTCCGCTCCTTGGTGTTTCACCAAAATTCTCAAACTTGTCGCAGCCTTTCTCCGCTCTCACGGGGTTCGTCTAATCCTTTATCTAGACGACTTTCTTTTGATGGCACAAAACAAACGTCTTCTTCTAGACCATCTTCAGCTTTGTCAGAACCTTCTTCTCAGCTTGGGCTTCCTTATCAATTTTCAAAAGTCGGTCTTAATTCCGACTCAAAAATTGGAATTTCTCGGATTCCTAATAGACACTACTCGGTCAGTACTTCAACTCCCTCAACACAAGGTATCCTTGATCAAAAAAGATATTCGTCAATCCCTATCCCTTCCTCACATCTCCCTCAGAACTTTGGCACGTCTGGTAGGACTTCTGGCTTCCTCTATCCAAGCCATCTTCCCGGGTCCTTTACATTATCGCGCCCTTCAGCGGCTCAAGATCCGCCATCTGCACAAGGGCCTCGCTTATTCGGATCCCTTGGTCCTGGATACCGAATCCAAGGAAGAGCTTCTGTGGTGGTTGACGCATCTAGACGCCTGGAATGGCAGAACTATCTTCTCTGCCGCCCCAGATCTTGTATTAGAATCCGATGCAAGTTGGACCGGTTGGGGCGCAAGATGTGGTCAGTTCTCGACTGGAGGCGCATGGTCTCTGAAGGAGTCCTTCTTGCACATAAACAGTTTAGAGATGCTTGCAGGTTCCTTTGCCATCCGCACTTTTGCAAAAAACAGAGTAAGTTGCACCATCCTTCAAAGGATGGACAATTTGTCCGCGGTAAGGTATATCAACCATCTAGGCGGTACCAAGTCCAAGATTCTATCCACTCTGGCGAAACATCTTTGGGAGTATTGTCTTCCTCGTCGGATCTCGGTCAAGGCAGTGTTTCTGCCGGGCAGGCTGAATACCGTAGCAGACTGGTATTCCAGACATCTTCTCGATTCCAGCGATTGGCAATTGCACCCTTCAATATTCAAGCATCTTACTTCCATCTTTGGCGAAATGTCCATAGATCTTTTCGCTTTTCGCCTCAATTCCCACCTTCCTTCCTATTTCAGTTGGAGGCCAGATCCTCAAGCCCTAGCCACGGATGCTTTCCTTCAGACTTGGCCGTCATCCCTTCTTTACGCCTTTCCTCCCTTCCTGTTCATTCCTCGAGTCCTTGCTCAAGCACGCAGACAATCATCCTCTCTGGTACTTGTAACTCCCTTCTGGCAGTCCCAACCTTGGTATCCAACTTTATTGGAATTGGCAATCGATCGCCCCGTCTGGCTTCATCACTTTCCCAACCTCCTCTTGGATCCCCGGGGCCAACAACATCACTTGGTTCTCAGCGGTTCTTTGTTCCTCATAGCCTGGAGGATTTCGGGTCGTCCTGGAGAATTTCGGAGGATGCTGCTAAACTCATCCAGCAACAAAGCAAAAAATGGCAGGTAGAGACAAATTAAATCCTCAGTTGTAAAAACAGACCTGTATTCTGTTATTTTTGAGTTTATTTCTTACTCAATTTTAATTTAAACCAATTTGTTAAATAGCAAAAAAGGATCTAGGATGATGTCAAATACAAATACACAAAATATAGACAAAATGTAACTTCACAGTACATACATAATGGACCTAATCACAGATACAACAAAAAAACTTCGAGACAAATAGTATTAAGAACAGTGTAAGGAACAATGCCCTATGTATTTGGATGGTGGTCACTGTTATAACTCCACATGTGATCCACTTCTCAATGCTAAGGAACTGGGCTTATACGTGCACTAACTTATCAAGGTGTTGTGCATTTCTTTCACACAATTATGATATAGTGCATTTTAAATTGTTACAATATCTTCCATTGTTTAACAAGCCCAATGCACTTGCAATACAAAACGTCAACGCGTTTCGGCCTATCAATTTAAGGCCTCATCAGGACTGAAGAAGGGCAAATGTAATTCTTAATTTAAAAGGTCAAAAACGGGGAACCAGACTCGTATATATCATCTTCGATTAACTTAACTTAAACGATGGGCTCTGCTACTTAAAAGCGCTCATCAGGTAACATCTCCCGTATTCTGCACATGAAGTCTATGGCTCGAGCTACAACGCGTGCATTTGGAATCGCGTCTTCCTTGTTGTGATTGTAACTAAGCGCTTAGTTACAATCACAACAAGGAAGAGCCCATCGTTTAAGTTAATCGAAGATGATATATACGAGTCTGGTTCCCCGTTTTTGACCTTTTAAATTACGAATTACATTTGCCCTTCTTCAGTCCTGATGACATTGGTTTCTATTTTTTATGCCGTCTTATTTGTTACTTCTCCTCTTTAGTTTTCGCATCAAGAAAAGAGGACTTGTTGCTCGCAGTTAAGATATTAATACTGGTGTTCGATATCCTATTGGCTGTTTATCTATGATGTCATTGTTGTAGTTTATTTTCACTGGGTGTTGTAGTTTTTTACTTGGCTGCTATTAGAAATTAAAGCAAGAAAAGACTGCATAATACTCGCCTCTGTGTCTTTAATAAAATCTAGCCTTTCAGACACCAAGGCTAGGAAAATCTCAATTAATACCAACTGATACATTACATCTATGCGATAATGGGTTTATTGTGTGACGATTCAGGGCGATTTAAAAAAATGATAAAATAGTCCCTTATGCTTGCAATGCAAACACTCAATACAAAGCAGATTAATACACAACGCAGCCACTAGCTCGAGGCAAGAATACCAAAGCTCACTCTATGATGGTGCTGCAGTGAACGTAGATGCTGACAGAATGCTTTATTAAAAAAATGTGCATAACTTACGTTTGATGGAGCATTTTGTATATTCTGTTTCTGAGGTCGATGACATTTGAATCAGTTCAAAGGGTTCAACTAGGGAATCAGGTAACAATCAATTAACATTTAATTTACAGTGAAACCAATTTGTTCACGCAACAAGCACCCAAAGCGGAAAAAAGTTAAAGGGGTTTTTACTACAAATTAACACTCAGGTTATTGAACACAAATCTCAAAAACATGCTGAAAGGTACAGAATAACAATTGGGTAACCAAATCTTCAGAAGAAGTTTAAACGAACCAGCAAAACCAGAAATTCGATCACTGCAAGCAGAATATCAAGAGTAGGATTTGATGCTCAGAAAATAATTTTTGGGGTAACTCTTTTACATGTTAGTGCAAATTTAAATCATCTACTTGTGATAAACTATGAGTGGTTCAAACATTTCTCCTAGAAACCTAAGCTTACCGAAAATAGAAAAATCTAACTATAAAACACAGGGAGAAAAGGCAAGAAATAACAACAAAACAAAAAGGACTTGGAAAAATAAAGAGGAAGGAGTCAGCATTTCAGAAGCTCGGTCAAGGGTCTTCTTAGAAAGGTAAGTGTAAGCCTAAATCACATTCAGCAAAGCATGGGTTTAAAGGGGAAAGTCAGAGGTCTGTACCTTTCAAAGTCTAGGAGAATCTGCGCTACAATAAATTATTGAAAGCCCTAGCTAATCACACAAAATTCAGTCAGGTAACACCTTCTTAGTCACCCCACTACAAGCTCCATTGCATTCTCCTATTCCACGGTGTACTTTGCAACATCACCTTCAGCTCCCAGGGCAGTCCTGAGAACGCTGCTGTCCTTGGTCATCTGGATATTTTTGGGAACATGTGTGAATAAAAGACAGTCATCTCTCTCTCCAGCTCCTCACATTTTGCATTCAAGGACTTCCCCCCAGACTTTGTATTAATAAAACAATAGCACATCTATTCCCAAACTAATGTTTCATGCGAATGCAACTACAATGAAATGACACATTGAAAGAAAACAAAAACAGTTTCTCACAAACTAGTCAAGCTAATGTTAACTAATGCACATTTGTTAGAAATGGGGTTTCTGGTTGGCTAGGGTATGCACCTAAGCCAGGCAGAACCCACCCACTCTAGTCAGGGTGAGGGAGTTACACACCCAAGATAACCTCTGCTCACCCCCTTGGTAGCTTGGAACGAGCAGTCAGGCAGGCCTATCCCAGAGGCAATGTGTAAAGCGTTTGCACAACATACACAACGCATGGGATGCACTATCCCCACCACAAAGGAAACATAACACCAAGTTATATAAAAATAACCTTATTGTGCACAACATCATTAGACCAAACACAACATGTCAGTAATACCCTGCTACCTAAGCAGTTGTCAGAACATTACACAGTACTGTTTCCCTGCAGAAATCAGCAGTAGTCACATATAACACACAGGTTACTCATTTTTCTGCAACATAAGCAGTAGTCAGGATAAACATTACTACAATAATATACATGTCACAAGATCCTCATAAATGCCCATACCAGGAACATCAGGAAACACATAGCAAGTCATAAACATGGATTATCATAAATGCCCATAGCAGGAACATTAGCAGACATATGGCAACCTATACAAAACAGGTTAGCATCAAAGTACCTGTTTGTAGCCTGAAGGCACCTGGAGTGCCACAAGGAAAACAGATGGGGCCCCCGTACTCCTCTGTGCCAAAATGGGGTCCGTTTTATGGTTGGGGGGATGGGGATGGCACGCACCCTCCCCCCGTTTTTATACAGGGGCCCCTCCTGGGCCCTGTGCCCAAACCGGGTGCCTACAGTCTCTGTGGCCCCCGTGGCCACGACCGCCCCTCCCAGGGGGGCAGAACCAAATGGCGAGACGGGCGAAACGGCAGGGGGAGCCTCCGATGAGGCCTCCTCCCCACCCGCGACCTCTGACAAAATGAGAGCCCGGTGGGGCGGGGAACCTCCGATGAGGCTTCCTCCTCGCCCTTCTCGCAACAACTCACTTGGGGCCTCGGTGGAGCGTGGAGACCTCTGATAAGGCCGCCTCCCCACCCGTCCTCGCAGCGACTACTCGGGGCCTCGGTGGAGCAGGAAGTCCTCCGATCAGGCCTCCTCCCCGTTCGTCTTCAGAAGACTGACTCACCCGACCTGGTGCGTGAGTCAGCTGCAGCCCGCCTGGGCCTCAGCATTGAGCAGAACAGAGTTCGGGCCTGTTGGTGCCCCAGGGGCACTCCTCGGAGCGTACTTCACCCCAGGGGCGCGCTCACTCCAGGTTTCGAATCTTCATGTCCCAGGGGCACCTGAGGGAGTTTGTTTCAAACGCGCTCCGATTTTACAGCAGCCCGGGTCTGAGCGGTGATTTCCTTTACTCAGAACCACAGCAAGCGCTCTCAAGGTGCTAAATTAGATAAAACAAAAGTGTTCTCCAGGCGCTTCGGCAGGAGAACATCCAGCGCTCACCAAGCACCAAGGCAGCTGGCAGAGCGCTTCCCAAGGCGCTATGTTCACAAGAACAGAAAGTGCTTCTCCAGGTGCTACGCAGGCAGTTACAGGGATCAGGGGCCACAGCACCCAGCTCCTGGGGGACACAATGATGGAGCACAGGGCAGAAAGGCCCAGCAGCAGGCCAGCACAAAGGGTTGCAGTCAGCGGCAATTCCTCCTAGTGATCCAGCAGGTCACAGGTCTGCACAGCAGCAGCAGTCCTAGGCGGTTCCTGGTAAGTCCCTCCAGCAGCATTCTGTGTCCAGTTACAAGCATGTTAAAAGTGTCAAGTGTCTCCTCTTCTTGGGGAAAATCCCCTGTACTTATACCCAGTTTTGTAAGGGTTTAACAAAGAGGGGGAGAGGAGGTTCCAACCAGTTACAACTGGTTCTGGAAGTGTCCCCTTTCTCCTCAGCACAGGCTCCAGACATCAGTTGGGGGTAAACAAGCCCTTCGTGTGAGGCCGGGGCACAGCCTTTACAGATTCAAGTGTGCCCAGCCTCCCCTTTTCTCAGCCCAGAAAGACCATCAAAAATCAGACGCACCTCTGTGACACCTCCACCCTCCCTGTGTACAGGCTGTTTGAAAAGTATGCAAAAAACCCAACCGTCATTTTGCCCAGATGTAGATTGGAGTCAAGCTGCAAGACACCAGAGTCATAAGCACAGAGAAATGCTCACTTTCTAGAAGTGGCATTTCTATAATGATAATAAAAAATCGTCCTACACCAGTAAGCAGCATTTCTCACTTCTATTACAACCATACTAAACATGCCTATGCTACCCCTCATAAATTAGACAATACCTACTAGACAAAAGGCAGGGCATTTCCAATGCAATCCTGTGAGAAGGCAGCACTCACAGCAGTGAGAAACCAAAGAGGCTACCAGGACAGGTCACGCAACCATGCACATGTCCTGCCTTCTACATACATAGCACCCTGCCCATAGGGCTAGCTAGGGCCTACCTTAGGGGTAACTTACATCTAGTAAAAGGGGAGCTCTGGGCCTGGCAAGTAAATTTAGATGCCAGGTCACTGTGGCAGTCATCTGCACATGCAGGCCCTGCACTAGCAGGTCTGAGACAGGTTTGAACGGCTACTTCTGTGGGTGGCGCGAGCAACGCTGCAGGTCAATTAGTAGCATTTAATTTACAGGCCCTGGGTATAGAGATACCACTGTACAAGGGACTTAAAGGTAAATTAAATGTGCCAATTAGGTGTGAGCCAATCATACCAACTTTAGAAGGGAGAGCACCTGCACTTAAGCACTGATCAGCAGTGGTAAAGTGCTCAGAGTCATAGAGCCAACAGCAAGAGGTGAGAAAAAATAGGAGGAAGGAGGCAAAAAGTCTTGGGATGAACCCGCAAAAAAAGGCCAGGTCCAACAACATTTAATTTCATGTTATACTGTGCACATATTCATTTCTACATTAAATAAATGTCAATTATGTAAATTCAATTAGGACTTCATATTACAGTTAAAACAAATGTAGACTTTACTAATACATGAACATAAATGTGATGTAGAAGTACATTTTTAACATTACATTTTAAACATTAATGCACACATTACATAAACCATTATCATTTTAAATGCAAATACATTCAAATAACATGAGGAGGTTATAAAATTATACTCAATGATTATATTTTATTTAATAGGGTTAAGGCACACAATACATGATTCTCCTAACACTACAGTGAATGCACTTCGGTATTGACTATGAGTGCACCACTTTGCATCAGTTAGAGGTCAAAACACACAGTTCAAACTAAGTGATAGGTACATATAGATCAGGATTGTGACATCAGGCGTGGCAGGAAATTCTACGCTACTCCACACTTAAAAATGAAGTGTGTTAAATGCAAAATTTGTAGAAGGCAACCATACTTAAATGTTGAAGCCCTGTAACATGAAAAGTAAATATTGGCTCTTAACTTTGCCTAACTGATGCTGGCATGTTACATAGAAACTGTAATAACATTGAAAGGCCTGTTTTCTGCATTGAATAGCTGTTGTGCAAGATGTTTTCTTTGGTGCAGATGTTGCCATTTTGAAGCTATTGTTTGTTAGCTAGTGAAGAAAAATTGTTTTGTATTAGACACTGGATAGTAAGGTTCTCACTGCAAGAGATGCACACGACAGAAAGGATGATTCATGAGAAGAAGTCTTTGGAAAACAAGAAAGGCGTGCTGCAACACTCAAGGACTCATGTCTGAAAGACGATTGTACTTTGGTGAGAAGTTGGAGAGTAAACCTGTTTCCAGGAACGTAATGAAATCCTATTGGTCATCATGAAAAAGAAAGAACAGTACTGTTGCAACTTAGAATCTGTTTTTTTTATATTAGTGTGTGTTCTTAGATGAGGGACCAATTCTTTTTTAGACGAGCGAGATCCCATTCCTTAGACAGAGAGCAGCATCTATCTTATTTTAGACTCTCTGAGAGGAGACTCTTCATTGAGTTTCTCAGACATCTCTTCATGAGAAGTCTTAGGTTATTTCCTGGTCTGCTGTTATTTTTTCTGTGAATACTTTCCAGCTTATTATGTGAAAGCTTCATGCTTATGCTTTGATTTCTTTCATCAGAAATCTTGATGCGTATCTGAGCTGACACCTTTTCTTTTTCACATGTAATCCCGATTTAACTTATAATAGGGAGTTTCGTTATGGAACAAGCTTGTTGCATTATTAATATGTTGAGTGCACTATTGACTAATATATTAATAATTTACATTATTATCAAATGTCAATAGATTGATTATATTAACTTTTGATGATGATACTTGGAGAATACTACTTTAATAAAAGATGAATAATGAAAGGATTCGAAAATAAAACCCTTTAACTCACACTAACTCTCTTTATTGGCTGAACTTAAGAGATAACATTTCTGGTGTGAGCTCTAAGCAGCAAGTCCCGACCTGGTTTAGCTTCATCACAAACTATGACACTGTGATGCTGCAGGAAATGTCGCTTGTGGGAGACATTACTTGGGACGGGTATGAAACATTCATGGTACCAGCCAACTGCCCCACTGGAGGGAGAGCCCAGGGAGGGCTCGCTACAATTGTTTGAGTGTCTGAGCTATTAAACATATTCCCAATTGCATGTAACCATCTGGGGATTCAGGTTCTGTGTGTTGTTTATTCCAGTAGTTTAAATTTATTTTTGATTCATTTTTATAACCCGGTGGTGGAGATGGGCTGCCAAATTAAGGCCCCATTTGACATTATTGAGATTCTGAGAAATAGAGCCACTCATCTCTTGTGTAGAATTTCTCTGGTTGTTGGGGGTAATTTAAACACCAATCTGGGTGTATTTGAAACGTATTGCGATCCCTTCTCCATGTTAACACCGGCTGTGTCCAGACTCAAGACAGACCACAGAGGACAAGGTCTTATCAGACATTTGCTATTGCTTAACCTGTGCAATCTGGCCAAAATTGAGGGCACTATAGCAGCCTAAGTTGCGACTTTTGTAGGCTGGGGGCATGGTACGATTATTGATTTCTTTCCAGGGCTCTGACCAACCTGGTAGAAGCAGGGGGTACAATCACCCAAGGTGTTTGCCAAGGTTGTGTCCTGGCCTCAGTTTTGATTTTGTTGTATATAAATGATCTAAACTCATTTCTCATTGCTAATGTAAAGATCTACCTATGGTAAACTCCAAGCCTGTGCCAGCATTACTCTATGCAGACAATGCAGTCCTTCTCTCCTGCACACCTAATGGCTTATGGGCTATGTTTGCAAATTATGTATCATGCATTGACAACCTGGATTTAGACACTAACATTACTAAGACTCCTTATATGGCGTGTGGCTCTCAGAGCAGCACAACTAGACCAATCGCCATTAAGGGCAACTATATTACTCAGGTTAAATATTTCTATTAATTAGGAGTAATATTTGATGCCCATAACAGTTTTTTGCCCTGCATCTCCAACCATTGGCTTTGCTTTAATCCTGTCATTCAGACCCTGTTTGATGTATCTGTAAAAGTTAAAAGTAAATCAGTACTCCTTCTGCTGGATATTAACAAACTGAAGTGCCTACCAGTCCTCATATGTGGGGCTAGAATATGGGTTTTTGAGACTGTTTCTGCCTGCAGAGAGAAGAGAACCGTTTTTGCAGACGCTTGTACGTTTCGGCCCAGGTAGCTCCTAGCATTTTTTGCATGAAGAAATGGGCCTTGCCTCTGTGACCAACATGGTGGGACTTGCCCCACTTCTTCTCTGGGCCTCCCTATGGAGCACTCATGAAGCAATTTTTAATCACAAGATTCTTGAAGATTGCCTGGCATGTGACTTTGGGCTCAGGATCACGAGGCTCAATTACATCAAGAAAACAGCAGAAGCTTTGAGCAGGCCTGAATTGTTTACCATGCCTTGATATTGCATCCTTGTGATTTAGAAGGTTAGGATGGGAAGAGTCCAGCCTGCACAGAATGTAACCGGCAGTTGCTGGAAGACATCCTCCCAGTTGATCCATGCTCAATAAACATCTTACCTTCAACAAGTTGCCCTCTTTGTGGCATTTCACTGGCAATGAGGAACATACTATTGTTACCAGGAGTAGAGCCGCCGACAGAACCAGCACACATGGGGTCCGTGTTGTACCATTTGTCACATCGCCACTGACTGAAAACTGCTGACGGTCATTACCTACAGACTGCCTGCCACGGGTTGTGGCCGCTCTGCCCGCTTAGGTGAAGATTTTACTATTAAGTGATTTTCAGCCCAGATTTGGATGAGGGGTGACGGTAGACAGTTCTTGCAACGCTCTCATCGGGAACTGTTTACACGTGTGAGTTCTCCTCATTCATGCACTTTGCTTGTGTGTAATGTTCTCTACACAGAGCCATTCACATTGTTTTGTGCTGGTCACGCCGTCATCAATGTTGCGCTTGACATGCACCAGCGGTACTTGCTTAGCAACATCCTGTGGAGCACCTACCAGCTGCTCACTTGACTGATAATGAAACACCACATGCATTGTCTCATCTAGGAGGTGAGCGTGCTGTAAGCAGTGTGCACCGACCTCGCTGGCATTGGTAAGAAATTTAGTTTTTCCTGCAGCAGACCCAACCACTGAGTTACTAGCTGATATAAGGAATAAAATAAGTGTTGACATTGTATCTCCTCTCATCGGACTCGTATCATTTGTAGGAGATAAAGTTACAAACATTCTTACCTTTGTGCACCCTAATTGCTAGTCGTTAATGGAGGGTGTCCAAATGCCCACATTATTCTTAAAATAAATACACCCGGTGAGCCCACAGTACAGTGGGAAGATTGAAGAGATGTTTTTAAGGCATACATTCTGGAGGTCAGCAGAGTCATCTTCACTGCATTCAGGGAATTGGCAATTCTCCACCATTGCCTACGAGCCGAGGGAAGGAAAATATTTAAAAAATCTTCCAGTTGTGGAGATGAGGAACATGAGGAAGATGAGACGGATGGCTATGACATGGCAATACAAAAACTCAATTTGAATTTAGGAAAGAGGAAAAACAAAGTGATGAAGAGGTTTAAGTTTTTGAAAAGAAGCCAACATCCCAGAGAGTCAGTTGAAAGCTATATTGCTGGATTGACAGCACTTGCATCTTCTTGTAATTACTAAAACATTCTGGGTTAGATGTTAAGAGACTGGTTTTGTTCTGAAGGTGAACAACAAAAAGGTCCAGGAAAGATAGTTGAGCAACAAAGGTTTGACCCTACAAATGGCTATTGACATGATGAAGAGGAAGGAAATAACCAATGAAAGTTTAAAGGAGTTGTCATCATCAACTGGGGCGATGGGTTCAGCTCAACATGATACTGTTAAGTGGAAGGGAGCAGAAGCTGTGGTGGATGTACAAGGCTTGGAGAAAGGAATGTGTTAACTTACTTTAAGTGTGGGTTGAAAGGCCATGTGGCAACAGACAGCTCATCTCCGACTGTTGGCCAAATTTGTGGTAAATGTAAACTTAGGAGACATTTCACCAAAGTGTGTTGAGGGAGGGTGATTGACATGAAGAAAACTAAAGGTTCTATCAATTCTGTGGGAAGTTATGAAGATGAAGTGGAAGATCATCAAGTTATTTTACAAGTACAGCAGGAGGGAAATGTAAATGAAGATGGCCTATTTTGTACCATCCGAATCGATGGAGAGGTTGTAAGAGTGATGGCCGATTCAGGGGCATGGTATACACTGGTTGGGGAAGAATACTGTGAAAATTTCCATAATAATGAAATTAGACCTACAGCTGTGAGTTTAGTGACATGCAGCAACAAATCTATAAATTTGTTTGGTTATATTGGGGCTCAATTGGAGTTTCAAGGGGTTGCGGTTTTGTCCAAGATGTATTTTGTTAAGGAAGGTACATGTCTGTTAGAATGGCCTCAACAGAGAGATTTGTGAATTCGGCTAGATCATAACCATCCGATCAGGTGTTGGCTACACAGTTGGGTGCGTGTGCAGTGAGGCAAACAACATTGATGGAAGAGTTTCCTTTCATATTAAAGAAGGAACTGGGAATGTTGATATGATTTATGCATAACATTATTTTAAAGAAGGGGGCTTTCCCCAAAGCTCATAAGCCACGTCCCATCCATATTGTTATGAAAGAACCATTGCGTAATGAGTTGCAAAGATTATGTGATGAGGGAGTGATTGAAGAACTGTAAGCATCTAAACTGTTAGCTCCAGTGGTGATTGTGAAAAAATGTAATGGAGAATCATGCTTTTGTGTGGATTTGAGGTACCTGAATGCTACTATCTGAGTCGATGGGCTCCCTTTGCCCAACATAGGGAAGATGTTAACTACTCTCAGGGGTGGCAAGGGTGTTTTCAACCTTGGATCTATAATCTGAATATCAACACAGAATGTTGCATCCAGAGTCTGGACCATTGACATCCTTTGTCACCTCACATGGTGCATACAGATTCAATCAAATGCCTTTTGGCCTGGCCTCAGTGTGTGCCGTATTTCAACCAGCCATGCACCAGTTGTTCAAGGACGTACTGTGAGTCACCTATTTTCAGGATGATATTTTGGTATTTGGGGTCGACCAAGCAGATCATGGCCAAGCTTAGAAAACGGTGCTTGGAAATTCGCAAGAGAGTGGCTTTCCCATCAAACAAGATAAATGCAAGATCGGAGTGCCTGGTGTTGAATTTGTGAGTTATTGGATAGATCAAAAGGGTATTTCTCCCAAAATGAAGTTGGTATCTGCAATCAAGAAAGTTCCTTCCCCAGGAAACAAAGATCAGCACAGGTCTTTCTTAGGACTGGCTGAGTACTACTCAAGGTTCTTTTCTATGTTTGCTGATAAAACCAGGTGCAGGAGGAAGCTCATGTGCAAGAATGAACGTTTTGTATGGTGTGAGTAGTATGAAAGTTAGCTCGTTGATTTGAAAAAGGACATTGCGTCAGAACCTGTGCTAAAGTCATTTGATACTAAGGATGAAACCATTATTAATAGGGATGCCAGTTTGGTGGGGCTGGGTGCAGTATTGTTGCTGTGTAGGGATGGAATGGAGGTAACCATAGCGTATGCATCTAGGCCACTGAGGGATGTGGAGAAAAACTACTCCACCGTCGAGAGGGGAGCTCTCACGCGTTGGCTATTTCAGGAGGTATGTGTAGAGAACAGACATTGTGATCTGCACAGACATTTGGTTGAAGTATTTTCCACTAAGGGGACTGGGAGGGCCACGTCCCGCATAGCATGCTGGGTAATGAGGATGTTAGAATACAACTATACCATGGAGTATGTGCCAGGAAAGAAAAAAAATGTTGCTGATTATTTGTCGAGGTTGCCTGTGGAGGAGGCTGTGACAGGGGACGAGGATCATGAAAACTTAGTGGTGGCTATGGTAAACAGGGTCACTAAGGGTAAGATTTCTCCTGAGGATGGGTCCTAGCAGTCTAGAATAAACTAGTCCTTCAAGAGGTTAAGAAATATCTGCAAGATGGATGGCCCTCAAGAAGTAGTGCTTCTGCTGGTGCTGAATGTTTCCATCAGTTGAGTGTGGAATTATCAATGGTGGGAGACATGATGATGCGGGAAGAATTGTTTGTGGTTCCTATCGAGTTGGGAGAGTGCATGGTGAAGCTGACTCATGAAGGCCATATGGACATGAGTGCCACAAAAAGATGCATCTATGTGGAGTATTGTGGCCAGGTGCTAATCGGAATGTGGAGCATTACATCAGAGAATTTGTACTGTGTGCATGGAGTGATAAGTCTCAGAAGACTGTGAACTGCTCTTCTGTTGTGTCGGACAGATGTGATGGTCCTTGGAAGAAAATCACCATTGATGTCATGGGACCACTGTATGAGTTGGGTAAGTCTCCCAAGTATGCCCTTGTGGTTGTAGATTATTATTCACGTTGGCCTGTGGTTAAATTCACTAAGAATGTTACCACGCACGCTGTGAGAGACTTCCTGGATTAACTGTTTGAATCTGAAGGTGTTTCAGAGACAATTGTCTTGAATTATGGTGTACAATTCGTGTCTGAGGATATGAAGGAATTTTTGAGGAAGTTTGGCGTTGAACATATCTGGGTTTCTGTGTATTACCCCCAAAGCAATGTCCTAGTGGAAAGGTGAAATAGGAAGCTTAAAGATGGGTTGCAGTTGGCCCAAGCAGTAGAGTGGGTTGGCAGCAAACCATCAAGGACCTGGAATGGTCCAATTGCACCACTTCTCATGAGGTCACAGGAGAGACACCTTTTGAGGAGATGAGAGGTTGCAAGTTTAGAGCTTTGTTATCAAGAGGTGTTGAGGAGAAGAAGAGTGTAGTGCTGGGAGATGCAGAGAATGATTAAGAGATCGGATCCTGGGTTTGTGTTTTGAAAGGGGGAAGGGTCAACAAGTCTGAGCCTAGTTTCTCAGAACCCTTGCAAGTTAAAAAGAAAGTACGAGTACACTGTGTTGCTCAGTGATTTTAATGTTTGGAATCGGGAAAAGGTAGTGAGAATTACAGAGTACATTGATCAAGGAAGGGCTGCTCATGACAGAAAGGATTCCAAGGTTGGAAGTCGAGCTCCGTCTATTGGTAACACTCGTGTTTTATGTTTTCGCGATAGGTCGAAGATTAAGTTGCCCACAAATCTGGAAGGTTGTGAATTGCATTCATGTTTTATCTTGATCATGTAATTTCTATTTCTTGTATTGCAGGTTGTACTTATTGGTTGAAGAGTTTTCTTGTTTTTCTTGTTTTCCTGTGTTTACTTCATTTGTAGTAGTTGTCAAAATTGTCAAGGAGGGGGGGGTGTTGCATCCTTCTGCTTTAGAAGGTTGGGCCGGGAAGACTTCAGCCTGCGTAGAATGTAACAGGCAGTTGCTGGGAAGTCTCCTTCCCAGTTGATCCATGCTCAATTAACCTCTTACCTTTAACCCCTACTGTGCTGAGGACGAGGTGATCTCGTCCAAGGCACCGGGAGGAGATAACCTCGTCCTGCATTAGCGCTCCCCCGATGGCCAGGCACACCCCTCCCCTAGGCAGGGATGGAAGGGGACTCGCTTCCCCTTCCACCCGCCCCCGTGACCCTCCCGTGGCGTCTGATGATGTCAACGCGCTTTTGCACGCTGACCTCATCAGAGGCCTTCCCTCCGGTGCTGGAAGCTCAGCTTCCAGCGCCTGATCAGAGGAGAAATACAAAGCATTTCTCCTCCGATCACGTGGAGGGGGCAGAGAAGCCTGAAAGGAGAGGAAAGGCCTTTCCTCACCTTTCAGGCTTCTCTGAGCATTTCTGCTGCCCGATTGTGATGCGATCGGGCAGCATAAATGCCACTAGACACCAAGGATTTTTTTTTTGTGTGTGTTTATTTTATAAGGAGAGCGGCCCCTTGGGCAAGGGCCGCTCTCCAGGGGGGCAATTTGTTTTTTGGCTGTTTCTGCCCCCCTGAGGGAAGATTGTATTAGGCCGATCTGCCCCCAGGGCGGGCAGAAACCCCCGTAAACACCAGGGATTGTTTTTTGTTTTTTTGTGTTTTTTTATTTGTGGCGAGCGACCCCTTAGGCAAGGGCCGCTCCCCTAGGGACACATTTTTTGTAGGCCATTTCTATTAGGCTAATCTCCACTAGACACTAGGGATTTTTTTTTATATGTTCACATAAGGAGAGCGGCCCCTTGGGCAAGGGCCGCTACCCAGGGGGGAAAATAATTTTACGTCTGTTTCTGCCCCCGGGGGGGGGGGCAGATACCCCCTAGACACCAGGTATTTTTTCTTTTTTGTTTTTGTTTGTTATATGTGGGGAGCGAGCCCTTAGGCAAGAGTCGCTCCCCTGGGGGCAAAATTAATTCTAGGCTATTTCTATTAGGATAATCTGCCCCCAAGGGGGGCAGAAACCACTAGACACCAGGGATTTTTTTTTTGTCAGTTTCACTTAAGGGGAGCGACCCCTTAGGCAAAGGTCGCTCCCCTGGGGGCAAAATTATCTTTGGGGCAGATCAGCCTATTTTTATTAGGCCAATCTGCCCCCGGGGGTGGCAGAAACCACTAGACACCAGGGATTTTTTTATATTTTTTTATATGTACACATAAGGGGAGCGGCCCCTTGGGCAAAGGCCGCTCCCCAGGGCGGCAAATAATTTTACGGCTGTTTTTTTTTGTTAAATGTGGGGAGCAACCCCTTAGGCAAGGGTTGCTCCCCTGGGGGCAAAATAAATTCTAGGCCGTTTCTGCCCCCCTTGGGGGCAGATCGGCCTATTTCTATTAGGCTACTCTGCCCCCAAGGGGGGCAGAAACCACTAGACACCAGGGATTTCTTTTTTTTGTCAGTTTCACTTGAGGGGAGCGGCCCCTTAGACAAGGGTCGCTCTCCTGTTGGGGGGGCAAATTTGTTTTAGGCCATTTCTGCCCCCCTTGGGGGCAGAGCTGCCTATTTTTATTAGGCTGATCTGCCTCCAAGGGGGGGGCAGAATCCATTAGGCACCAGGGATTTCTTTTTTGCGCCAATTTCACGCAAGGGGACCGACCGCTTAGGCAAGGGTCGACCCATTGGGGGGCAAATTTATTTTAGGTAGTTTCTGCTCCCCTTGGGGGCAGATCGGTCTATTTCTATTAGGCCGATCTGCCCCCGGGGGCCAGAAACCACTTAGGCACCAGGGATTGGTGCGTGTGTTTTGTTTGGGGGGGCAGCCCCTTGGGCAAGGGTCGCTCCCCATGGGGGCACATTACTGTTGGCCATATCTACCCCCTTGGGGGCAGATCGGCTTATTTTTGTAAGGCCCATCTACCCCCAAGGGGGGCAGAAAGCCCACCAGAGACCAGGGAAGATTTATTTTCAAAATAAGAGGGTGGTGGTATGGCCATACCCCCACTGCAAATAAATGGGGCCAAAGTTGTTCTGCCCACCAGTGGGCAGATGGGGCAATTACCCCTGATCCACACACCGGGGGGCAGGAAGTCTACTAAATGCCAGGGAATAAAAAAAATAAAAAAATAGTGGGGTGGTGGCTACCAACCAGTATGGGCATGGTTATGCCCCCACCCCAACTGAAGGGGGTAACAGTCTTTCAGCTCTCCCAGCACACTAAAACATCTTATCCTATAGCAAGCAAGTGGACATTTGATTATTTGGGGTTTTGGTTTTACATTTGGGCCATGAGAGCATGGCTAAATCTAAAAATCGTCCCACTTGGAATGGTGAGGGCTGCACTTTTTGGACTTTGGGACGCTGCCATGTAGAAAAATCCACAAGACCTAGACACATCTGAAAACTAAACATCTGGGTGAGTCCAGGGTGGTGTGCTTCACATGCGCCCGCACCATTTTCTAACCCACAATGCCCTGAAAACCTCCAACTTTGCTGGAAATCACACATTTTTCCCACATTTTTGTGATGGAACCTACCGGAATCTGCAGGAATCCACAAAATTCCTACCACCCAGCATTGTCTCACCTATACCGATAGAAATTCTGCCCCACTTGTCAGTCTAATTTTTTTTTTTTCCAAACTGCCCTTTTGGACCGCTTTGGTTCCCCCTCAATGTTGACATGTTTTTGGCTCTTCCCTGTCACAGGCACTTGGCCCACCTACACAAGTGAGGTATCATTTTTACCGGGAGACTGAGGGGAACGTTGGGTGGTAGGAAATTTGTCCCGGTGCGGTGATCCCACACAGAAATATGGGAAAATGTGATTTTTTAGCTAAATTTGAGTTTTGCTGAGGATTCTGGGTAAGAAAACATTGGGGTATCCACGCAAGTTACACCTCCCTGGACTCCCTCGGGTGTCTAGTTTTCAGAAATGTCTGGGTTTTGTAGGTTTCCCTGTATGGCTGCTGAGCCCAGGAACAAAAACGCAGGTGCCCCCGCAAAAACAGGTAGTTTTGTATTTGATATTTTCGATGTGTCCAGATAGTGTTTTGGGGAATTTCCTTTTGCGGGCACTGGGCCTACCCACACAAGTGAGGTACCATTCTTATCGGAAGACTTGGGGGAATGCTGGGTGGAAGGAAATTTGTGGCTCCTCTCAGATTCCAGAACTCTCTGTCACCGAAATGTGAGGAAAAGGTGTTTTTTTAGACAAATTTTGAGGTTTGCAGAGGATTCTGGGTAAGAGAACCTGGTGAGAGCCCCACAAATCACCCCGTCTTGGATTCCCCTAGGTCTCTAGTTTTCAAAAATGCACAGGTTTGGTAGGTTTCCTTAGGTGTCGGCCGAGCTAGAGGCCAAAATCCACAGGTAGGCACTTTTCAAAATACACCACTGTTTTCTGTAGAAAAATGTGATGTGTCCACGTTGTGTTTTGGAGCATTTCCTGTCGCGGGCACTATGCCTACTCACACACGTGAGGTACCATTTTTATCGGGAGACTTGGGGGAACGCTGGGTGGAAGGAAATTTGTGGCTCCTCTCAGATTCCAGAACTCTCTGTCACCGAAATGTGAGGAAAAGTTTTTTTTTGGCCAAATTTTGAGGTTTGCAAAGGATTCTGGGTAACAGAACCTGGTGCGAGCCCAACCAAGTCATCCCATCTTGGATTCCCCTAGGTCTCTAGTTTTAAAAAAATGCACAGGTTTGGTAGGTTTCCCTAGGTGCCGGCTGAGCTAGAGGCCAAAATCCACAGGTAGGCACTTTGCAAAAATCACCTCTGTTTTCTGTAGAAAAATGTGATGTGTCCCCGTTGTGTTTTGGAGCAATTCTTGTCGCGGGCGCTATGCCTACCCACACAAGTGAGGTACCATTTTTATCGGGATACTTTTGGGAACGCTGAGTGGAAGGACATTTTTGGCTCCTCTCAGATTCCAGAACTCTCTGTCACCGAAATATGAGGAAAAAGTGTTTTTTTAGCCAAATTTTGAGGTTTGCAAAGGATTCTGGGTAACAGAACCTGGTGAGAACCCCACAAGTCACCCCATCCTGGATTCCCCTAGGTCTCTAGTTTTCAAAAATGCACAGGTTTGGTATTTTTCCCTAGGTGGCGGCTGAGCTAGAGGCCAAAATCCACAGGTAGGCACTTTGCAAAAAACACCTCTGTTTTCTGTGGAAAAATGTGAAGTGTCCACGTTGTATTTTGGGGCATTTCCTGTCGCGGGCACTAGGCCTACCCACACAAGTGAGGTACCAGTTTTATCGGGAGACTTGGGGGAACATAGAATAGCAAAACAAGTGTTATCGCCCCTTGTCTTTCTCTACATTTTTTCCTTCCAAATATAAGACAATGTGTAAAAAAGAAGTCTACTTGAGAAATGCCCTGTAATTCATATGCTAGTATGGATACCCCAGAATTCAGAGATGTGCAAATAACCACTGCTCCTCAACACCTTATCTTGTGCCCATTTTGGAAATACAAAGGTTTTCTTGATACCTATTTTTGACTCTTTATATTTCAGCAAATGAATTGCTGTATACCCGGTATAGAATGAAAACCCACTGCAAGGTACAGCTCATTTATTGGCTCTGGGTACCTAGGGTTCTTGACGAACCTACAAGCCCTATATATCCACACAACCAGAAGAGTCCAGCGGACGTAACAGTATATTGCTTTCAAAAATCTGACATTGCAGGAAAAAGTTACAGAGTAAAACGTAGAGAAAACTTGCTGTTTTTTTCACTTCAATTTCAATATGTTTTTATTACAGTTGTTATTTTCTGCAGGAAACCCTTGTAGGATCTACACAAATTACCCATTGCTGAATTCAGAATTTTGTATACTTTTCAGAAATATTTAGGTTTCTGGGATCCAGCATTGGTTTCACACCCATTTCTGTCACTGACTGGAAGGAGGCTGAAAGCACAAAAAGTCATAAAAATGGGGTATGTCCCAGTAAAATGTAAAAATTGTGTTGAAAAATTGGGGTTTCTGATTCAAGTCTGCCTGTTCCTGAAAGTTGGGAAGCTGGTGATTTTAGCACCGCAAACCCTTTGTTGATGCCATTTTCAGGGAAAAAACCACAAGCCTTCTTCTGCAACCCTTTCCCCCCATTTTTTTTTAAAAAAACGAAATTTTCACTGTATTTTGGCAAATTTCCTGGCCTCCTTCAGGGGAACCCACAAAGTCTGGGTACCTCTAGAATCCCTAGGATGTTGGAAAAAAAGGACGCAAATTTGGCGCGGGTAGCCTATGTGGACAAAAAGTTATGAGGGCCTAAGCGAAAACTATTCCAAATAGGCAAAAAAAGGCCTGGCACAGGGGGGGAAAAGGCCTGGCAGCGAAGGGGTTAACAAGCTGCCTTCTTTGGATTATTTCACCCGAGTCATCCGAAATGGGGATTTGGGGAAGATCAAGGAGTTCTATCTAAGCAGAGCTCTGGCTAACAGAGAGGGCTGGGAGCTTATGAACCCAAACATGAGAGAGCTTGTTTGTCTCCAAACAGTCGCAGTTGCTGGCCATATCTCTCATACGTGAATAACATTTGGGGAAGGGCACTTCTGACAAAAATCCACTTGGAAACTACCAGATGTTATTGGTCAATTTGACTCCAAGTCTATTTTACTGTGTCCCTGCAGCTAGTCCTCACCCCAAACATTTGAGCATTTCCTATTTTTCAGTGAATTCTATCAAACACCCAGACGTACATTTTTAGTCCCAATTCTTAAAAAACAGGGCTTCTGTCAGCATAAACCAGCCTTTTATTTTCTCCATATATTACCAGCTTTTTATGTATGTCATTCAGTGGGTACTTTCCTAAAGAGTGCTCTGTACTGGCAAACGTCTATTGACTTCTAGATCTTTTCCAATGCTGATTGTACACTACTCCATTGGGGATATATATATTGTCAAGGAGCTCTTTTTCGGTTGATGTTTGCCATTTTAATATTTTGCTCAGAGCATGGAAGTGGGTC
This sequence comes from Pleurodeles waltl, assembly GCF_031143425.1. Lineage (NCBI taxonomy): Eukaryota > Metazoa > Chordata > Amphibia > Caudata > Salamandridae > Pleurodeles > Pleurodeles waltl. The sequence continues at coordinate 765,529,384 of NC_090440.1, forward strand.
AGATCTCTATGGGGGAGGTAATATGTGATGGTTATGCTTTTAATTTTTACTTCCTTTTCCTCTCATTCTAAATGTTTTTAATGATAGATGTAAATTTGCATCGTATTTGAATGTATTTCCACATGTGTTCTTTTATTATTATATATGTATAATCAAATAAAGAAATCCATCAATCAAAGAGATACTAATGATGATGCTTTTATGTTGATTACGGCTCTTTACTACTCTGTCAACATCGATGACTTGTCAGAGGGGTTTCAATTACTGATCATTCTAGATGATTGAGTTGGAGAGAAACACTGCTCTCCAACAATGGCAATTCGGGAGACTGAGAATCTGAACTTTAATTTTCTGGTGACTCTGGAGATAACTAGTTTGTACATGATTATTCCCCAGACACATTCCCTGAGAATAATAGATACTTTATTGGAAAAGAGGTACCGTCCACATCAGGTCCCCCCCCAATTCAATATAGAGTGTGGTGAAATAGCTCTTACAAAAAACCTTTTCTTGACTGAAAAGAGATTTTACCAACAGATAAAAGAGACCGCTAAACGTGCATCCTGTGGACCAGATATAGCGATTATCTATATTGCTGATTTTGAAGAGAGCTTTATTGATGATGAGATTGTCAACCCTTTCTCTCATAATATCCACAAATGGCTGTGTTATAATGATGTTATCTTTATGGTGTGGAGAGGTAAACAGGAATCTTTGGATTCCTTTTTTAATTGGTTAAACTCTGTAAGTAAGTACTTACAATTCACCATAACATCTGGACAGAATTCATTTCTTGGACCTTTGGATTAGGGTCAAAGATAATAAACTCAACAGTTGCTTGTTCAGGAAGAGAGCAGAAAGGAACACATTACTTCATTGCACCAGTGCTCATCCCTGTGATTTGAGAAATAAACTTCTAGTGGGACAGTTCCTCTGAGTGCGGAGGAACTGTAGTAAGAGAGTAGACTATTTCAGAGAAGCAGAGGATTTAGCAAGTAGACTCAAAGCGCGTGGCTATCCTCAGAAAATGATAAGGAGTGCATTAAATTTAAAACCTGCTTGGTGTAGTGATTGCAATGGTCTACGAACAGAGAAAAAATACAGGAACAATCACAGATTGTATGTGTCTCCACTTTTGGATACCGCAGGAATGAAGTAAAAAAATATAAAAAATTCTGGCATCTACTTATATCTGGCAATTTTTATATTTCACCTCCTCTTTTTGCTTTCAAGAGCCCCCCAAACATATGTGATACACTGGCAAAGGCATTTTTGGAACCACCGTGCTCGAGCGATATGTCAACAGGTTTGGGATTAGGAAAGGGCCATTTTAAGTGGGGTCACTGCCTCGCATGTGGAACTACGGCGAACGTAAAGAGCTTCTCTTTTAATGACACGACATGGACTCTCTCAGGTTTTTCAACTTGTTGATCTTCGAATGTGATTTCTTGTAGAGAATGCTCGTGTGGATTTTGCTATTTTGGAAAAAAGGGACAGCAAGTGAATATTAGGATTTCACAACCCCAACCCATAATCAGGTGTAAGATTTTGTCAGCACCTAAAGTAGAACACTTTGCGAAGAGGGGGCACAAATTTTCAGGTATGTTCTGGTTTGGTGTGGAAACTCTTAAGAACTCAAAACGTGGAACAAATGTAGAAAAGCTTCCTGCTGTTATGAAAAATCGTTGGATCTGGAGATTATATAAATTACCATCTAGGTTAAACACAGCTGTGGAATGGCACCATCTAGTCACACTATGAAGTTTGGTTAGATGAATTCTATTGAACTGCTATGCAGACTATGAGGGTCATTATGACACCGGCAGTCGGTGTTATAGTGGCGGTAGTACCGACAATAGGCTGGCAGTACATACCGCCATATTATGACATTGGCGGTAGCCAAACCGCCAATGTAACACACCGACCTCCACAACGGTAATGACTGCTGGAGACTACAGTCTCCAGCCCGGTGGCCGTCACTAGGCCGCCCACGGGAGTATGACCCCACCGACCGCCACGTCTTACGTCACGAAAACCATGACGGTAGGCACTATCAGTGCCAGGGAATTCCTTTCCTGGCACTGATAGGTGTCTCCCCCACCCCCCTCCCCAGAGTCCTCCCCGACCCTCCCCCTTCCAACACCCCCACGACATACACATACAGACATACACCAGTATACACACACATACCCACATTCACCCACGCTTGCATACATCCATGCACACACACACATCCACACACACTTACATACATACAGGTACACATGCATTCACACAACACAACATACACGCACACACACACCCATTCATGCACACACGCATTACACACACCCCACATCCGCATGCATGCACACAGAAACATGCACACACACACCCCCACACACACACACAACACCCCCCACTCCCTTCCCCTGTCAGAGCCCCCGACTTACCTGCTTGCAGAGGGTCCTTCAGCAGGCGCCGGGACGGGGCACTGCTTCCAGCAGTAGCGTCTGCCAGCAGAGCACCGCCAGGTCGTATCATGTGTCATGATACGGTCTGCGGCGGTCCACTGGCGTGGTGCTGCTGCTGGCAGCAGCGCCACCTTACCGCTGTCCGCTGCCGTGACCATAGCCGGAATTCCGCCAGCCTTCTAGTGGAATTCCGGCTATGGTCATAATATGGCGGACGGTAGGTAGCCACGGCAACGGTCTTTGGCGGCCGTCGCCCTGGCGGTAGGCGGCATTTACCGCCTATGTCATAATGAGGGCCTACGTGATTTAGTTATACAGTGATGGGTAGACCAAATTGCATCACCATTCTTTTTCCTTGACCTGGGAACACTAAAGCACGGTCCCTTTCTTGATTTAAAAAATGAAATGTATGTGAGAGAGGCTATGGAGAGATGAGGGGCACTTTTGTCAGGTGATAGTGAGGGAATCCGAGGAGGTGGTCAGTGGGGGGCACCAAAAAAGGATTGCTGCCCTGGGCGCCACTAGCGCTAAAGCCTGCCCTCGTGGTAACAGGATGTTTTGCTTTTTTATGGTTAACCAAGGTCGCTTTGTAATGGGTTAAAAGGACTGTTTTTTCGTTCTTGGGACATCTACATTACTTTATACACACTGTGGCCCTCATTACAACTTTGGCGGGCGGCGGAGGCCGCCCGCCAAAGTTGCGCGTCGTGAATACCGCACCGCGGTCGGAAGACCGCGGCGGGTATTCAGAGTTTTCCCCTGGGCTGGCGGGCGGCCGCCGAAAGGCCGCCCGCCAGCCCAGGGGAAACGACCTTCCCACCATGAAGCCGGCTCGTAATCGAGCCGGCGGAGTGGGAAGGTGCGACGGGTGCTACTGCACCCGTCGCGTATTTCACTGTCTGCTATGCAGACAGTGAAATACATTTTGGGGCCCTCTTACGGGGGCCCCTGCAGTGCCCATGCCGTTGGCATGGGCACTGCAGGGGCCCCCAGGGGCCCCGCGACTCCCCCTCCCGCCATCCGGTTCCCGGCGGGAGAACCGCCAGGAACTGGATGGCGGGAGGGGGAGTCGGAATCCCCAAGCCGGCGCAGCTTGGAGGATTCCTTGGGGGCAGCGGGAAACCGGCGGGAAACCGGCGGGAGACCGCCGGTTTCCCTTCTCTGACCGCGGCTAAGCCGCCGCGGTCAGAATGCCCCGCGGGGCACCGCCCACCTGTCGGCGGTGCTCCCGCGTGCCGCGGCCCTGGCGGTTCTATACCGCCAGGGTCGTAATGAGGGCCTGTGTGTTTATAGCATTGAATGTAAGTGCATACATTTGATTTTATAGCAGGGAAAGAGTATTCCCTCTAGCACTGGAAGAATGCCCCAGGAAAGTGATTCTTTGATAATTATTGGTAACCAAAGGGCTTGGGTAACCAGTACACATTTATGTTCCCCTCCCTTATGCCTACCAAGGTCGTTTTATATTGTGTTAATATGACCTGTGTGTCGATTTTGGGACATCCACATTACTTGATATGCTTTGGCTGCATCTTTGTAGCATTAAGCAGCGATTCACACTTGATAAACATTCGGTGGGGGAAGAGCATGTCCTTTAGTACGGTCGGCAAGAATGCCTTGGCAAAGTCTTCCTTTTTTGAATACTGATAACCAGGTGCTATGAGTTACCAGCGCCCATTGCTGATAGGCCAGCTTAAGAGTTAAAACCGTTTAAGAAAAATTAGCCAAACCCAGTCACCCCAAGACCCGGGTATGTAAATATAGCAAAACATTTTAAGGCTCCAAGGGGGAAGTGTAGCCCTTAGCTTCCAGGGCAAGAATTTATTATCATTGTAAACAAACAAGGTTGATCTAATATGTGTTTCCTTTATTCAAACAACATTTCTCTATAAATAAAAGTACAAATCAATCAATTAAGGTGCTCCTAAAATAACAGCTTAGTGAACGTGATTAGCGTGACAAAATGGTGCTAGGTGTTATATACAATATATAAAAATATTGTGGTTAAAAATGTAGTGATCTTTAAAAAGACCCCTTCAGTCCAGGAGTCCTGAAGTCACTTATCTCATCACACATTAACCCACAATGAGTTATGTCGATGTTTCGACCCCACATAGAGAACCAATCATTAAAGGGTCATCATCAGGACAAAAAACATATTTTTTCAGGTGATTCGCAGAGTCTCATCACGACTAGTCATCTGAAACAAGCACACTTATAAGAAATGGATCTTAGTGTGAACACATCAAGTTAATTCCATGTCTAACTAGATGTCAATCTATAGAAGGACTTACAAAGATTATGAACCAGGAAGTAAGTATGCTTTCCAATGAGTCTCCATGTGAACAGATCAAGCAAGTTAAACTCATCCCCTTCAAAGTGGATACTTCTCACAACAAACGTAGTGCTTGTTCAAGTGACAGACCAAAGTGCAGTTCACACTATTTCATTGTCCATTCACTTCACACTATTTCATTGTCCATTTTCAGTCTACTACTCACTCACATGCATTACTCATGTATGTCACTGAAAGGCAATATCATCACTGCCATCCTCTATGCATGCTATGATATGTTAGGAAGGGTTTCCCAGAATGATTTTATCTCCAGTGTGAAATGATACTTGTTAAAATCCATGCCAAAGTCACCATCCCATGTACCATAACCATGCTTAATAATGCATGATTTGTATACATCACCGCCCACCTCACATATACATATGTGCCATTTGTGTTCATGCGATATTACGGAGACGTGTACCAACACCATAATCCCCTGAAAATATCTTTCCCATTTTATTGCATCAGGCTGAATCTAAATGCCATTGTAATGAGGCTCATATCTGGAATACAGCCAAGAGCATCAAAATAAGAACATGATTATTTACAGCTCACAACTGCCATTCTTTCTTTGTGCCCCATCTGCACTTATGCTTCACAATTTCCAGCACATGCCTCCTCTCAAGCACAGTGTGTTCTAGGAAGTGGAAGAGTGTGAAGTTATGCTATAGATAAGATCATTCTCTGAAAACAACTAGACCACCATTTAAGGATACCAGTCACCATATTGGATGTAGAAAAAGCACCACCCTGAAACAGTGAATCAGCATCCAAAAAGATTTTTGGGGTCATTCTGACCCTGGCGGTCGGCGGTGAAGCGGCGGTAAGACCGCCAACAGGCTGGCGGTCTTTTTACATGTATTCTGACCATGGCGGTTACCACCATGGTCAGCCGCCGCTTCACCGTTCCGACCGCCACAGCGGTAACGACCGCCGGGCTGGAGACCTGGGTCTCCAGACCGGCGGTCGTCACATACCGCAGGCGGTATTCCAACCCGCCTGACCCCGGCTTACCGCCATGGATTTCATGCGGTTGGGGACCGCCATGCAATCCATGGCGGTAAGCACTATCAGTGCCAGGGAATCCCTTCCCTGGCACTAATAGGGGTCTCCCCCACCCCCAACCCCCACCCCGACTCCCTCCCCACCCCCCACCACCACCCCTGCCACCCCCAAAAGGTTGCAGGACCCCAGTCCCCCACCCCGATCCCCAATATATACACACACATACACACATACAGGCACGCATTCATGAACATACACACACCCCTCCGCATTCATGCACGCATTCATGCACATACACACACCCCCCGCATTCATGCACGCATTCACACGCACCCTCAATATACACACACGCACACCCCCATGCACGCACACAACTCACAACACCCCCCCATCCCCCTTCCCTAGCGGACGATCACCTTACCTGTTCCTGGTGATCCTCTGGGAGGGAACGGGCAGCTCCGCCGACACCGCCACGCCAACAGAACACCGCCACAGCGAATCACAGGTCGTGATTCGCTGGGCGGTGTTCTGTTGGCGTGGCGGTGGAGGTGGAGCTACCTCCACTTCCCCGCCTGCCGCCAGTATGGCTGTTGGCGGCTCTTCGTCCGGAAACGGGCGGAGCGCTGCCGCCAGTATGGCTGTTGGCGGCTCTTCGTCCGGAAACGGGCGGAGCGCTGCCAACAGTCAGAATGGCCCATGCGGAAGACCGCCAGCACTGGCGGTCTTCCGTACGGCGGTCCCTCGGCGGTCTATTGAAAAGACCGCCGAGGTCGGAATGACCCCCTTTATGTAGTGTAAGGTGATATGTCTTGTTGAGCAACATTATTTATACATATTGTATTTTTTCACAACGTGTACCCTTGCGACATAACAGTCATTTAGGGGGGATAATTCATCACTATTCCTCTTGTGTCTGAGTTCATGAGGTCTATAAAGTATGATAAAACATATTATCCTTTTTCATTTTATGACCAAGACTGCTATCATTATCATGACAACCACACTGAAAGGAGGATATTTCATAAGTACGCCATTCAGGTCAGAGCACTAAAAGTGGGCTCAATCTCTCTATGGTGTACATAATATATTCCGGGGGAAAAAACAAGCAACAGTAATCATACACATCATTTAGTCCATGTTCAGTGCTTTTCAACATATATCTGCATTTTTGTTGATTGAGTTTCATTGTCATATCACCCCCATGGCGATCCAGTTTGATCACTTCTAGGACTTGCCATTGGATATCGTTAGCGTAGTGGTTCATGTCTGTAAAATGCTTTACCAGTGTGGCTCCTTTGCCTTTGCACCTCACACGACTCCTGTGTTGACAGATCCTTTGTTTGACCATTGGTGTTGTCTGACCTATATACATCAGGATACATAGACAATGTACTTCAAAAATCAAATTCTTTGTGTTACAATTCGTGAATGACCTCAATTTATATTCCTATGATCCTACCACAAGCCCTCCTATAAAGTTGGGATGTCCCCATAGCACCCGTAAAGAGTTTGGGTCTGTGGTTCTCTGTGTGCCATAACCAAAGAATCACTTATGTTTCTGTTGCATTTGAAAGCAAATAGCAGTGGTTGATCACTAACGTCCTCTACTAGATGCCAATGTCTCCTCTCGGCCTTCTTTATTTGATTACTCACAGGGTTGAACATGCTGACAATTACAATCCTATTATTGTTCTGAATAGTAATCTTTGTAGGAGCAAGTTTTGCGTATCCTCAGGATTTGTCCATAAGGGAGATTATTTCTAAGTGCTCTAGGTTGATGACTATCATATCTCAGTAAGGAGTTGGTGTCTGTTGGCTTTCTGTAAAGTGTAGTGTATGTAGTCTACCTTCCCTATGTTTCACAATGAGTTTCAAATAATTTATTGAGTCTTTGCTATGATTAGATGTAAACTTCAAGTCAGGACTCTATGCATTAAGTTCAAGTTGAGCCTTGCCAGATGGCAAATAAGTAATTGATACATCTTTTCCAAACCCTGAAACCGCCGGAAGGGGCAGAGGGGCACTCCAGCCGCAACCGTCCTAGGGCAAATGCTGTATTCGACATGCAGCTCGGCTGGCGCTAGCCTACCAGCTTTCCGAGAGGATTGCTATCCACATTACAGACTGACTCATGACCAGTTTCCAGGTGTGGGACTAAGGCTAATCCCTCAGATTGGGCAGAGGGTAAACCCGCTGTGCTTTCAGTATACTCTTAGGGTTATGTAGGAGCATATAGAAATCATTTACCATGGTTGGTTTATTCATCCTCTTTACCATGTTTCTAATGCTGATGACTTTGCTGTGTTTCATCTGCCTAATTATCATATCTCATCCTCTCCATGCAAGATTACGATTGTTTCAATAAAAGTATTAAAAACGTATCTTGTATTTCTCTTGTGTTTTTCCTGGGCATGCATGAGTAATACAACGAAAGGCTAAGATCTGCTTTCACAACTTCCTTGGGAGTCGGAGTGTAATGTTCACGCTGCCACAATCACCTTTCACCCCGGCAGAGATAGGGGTGTAGGTGAGTCATTGTGAGCTAGCCAGGAGTTGGGCCGGATGGACTTTGTCTCCCACATTCTGAAGTTTTGTCGTCCTAATACGCAGACATATTATTTTAGTAAGAACCGTATAACAATGGGTTATTGTTATAAGTGACTGTCTTTCTCAAACTCTACTACAAAGAGGTTTGGAATATCCAGCGCAAAACTAGCCCCCATAGCAACTCCTTTGGTTTGTATGTAGAATTCATTTTTGAACATAAAGTACTTCATTTTTAATGCAACCTCCATTAGTTATGTCAGGAACTCAGCGGTACCCCAGATTGGTTCACTCCATTGCTAAGGACTCTAATAACCATGTTGCTTGCCAGATCTTGTGGGATGTTTGTCTATAAGGATTCTACATCCAGTTCTTCTAAAATATCATTTAAGTGGTTCTATAGGATCCCCTCAACCATGTTGATAAATTGCATACTGTCTTTCATGTACAACTCTTTTTGGGGACCTCGTACTTAATGAAGTGATCTATAAACCTGCATATTGGTTCAATGGCCGAACCACAACCGGAGACAATTTCTCTCCCCAGGAGTTCCATCTGATTCTTGTGTACCTTTGGTAATATGTAATTTACTGGTGTTCCCAAGTTTGATTCATTGAGGTATCAATGCTCATTTCAATAATCCATCCCATGTGTAGTCCCACCTTTGTAATTCGATGAATCTCAGCTTGCATGCTGCCAACTTTTTGTAATGGTCTTTAAGTTGTCTGAGTATCTCTCCTTCATATTTCTTACAATCCTGGATTACGATTGCTCCCCCTTTGTCAGAAGGTTTGATTGTTATGTTATGTTTCTCCATGAGAGACTGCAACGCTAGTAATACTAACTGGGGTGAATTATCTCTGTTATTCTATGACGTTGATCTTTCTTAATTAAATGTTTTGAAAAGAAATGACTTCTGGAGGCATCCGATTTGGGGGTAGATAAAAGGTAGAAGGGAGGCACAGACCTGCTGTATCACTCCTCGTTCTATTTTTCTCATCATTAAAGAAATATCTTACTCAGTTCTCCAAAACAATTGAAAAGTTCTGATCTCACCTTAAAGAAGTCAGTTCAGGAAGATGAAATAAGGAGTGATACAATGGGCCTACCTTCTATGATATATTTGGATTTGGATTCTGTTTGAGCTATTCATATGGGTGTGCAAGGAATAGGTGTGCAAGGTGGTGTTCAATATGCGCCAATAGGGAACGTTGTTCCAACAGCAACAATGGAGTTGTATGGAATTCCTGAAGAAAGGAAAAGAATTGGCTGAGGTACATACCTGGGCCAGATATAGTAACCTTTTATGGTTGCAATCAATCCAAATAAGAGTTTGTGACCACAAAAAGTGGTGACTTTCATATGTTCCAATCCCATTTAGGAGCCAGTGAACTTTTACCAACTCCTAAAGTGGGATTGGGACTGGATGCTGATTTGGTTTATGGATGGTATTTTGGCTACTGATTTTGTATCCTATGTATCAATGGTTTGCAACCCTAATTGTGGTTGCTGTTAACTCATTAGCTAAAGGGAATGGGTCTCAAGAGGAATTGTGGAAAAAATATATAAAAACATTATGGGGGTCATTATGACCCCGGCGGTCGGTGTTATAGAGTCGGAAGTACCGCCAACAGGCTGGCGGTACATGCTGCAATATTATGACACTGGCGGTTTGGCAAAAGCCAAACTGCCAATGTACCACGCCGTGCTGGAGACTACAGTCTCCAGCCCGGCGGCCGTCACTAGGCCGCCCAGGGTAATATGACCCCGCCCACCTCCATGGTTTCTGTGGCTTTTTTACCACCACAAAAACCATGGCTGTAGGCACTGTCAGTGCCAGGGAAGTCCTTCCCTGGCACTGATAGGGGTCTCTTCCCTTCCGCTCCCCAGAGTCCTCCCCTCCCCCTCCCCCTTCCGATACCCCCGACATACACACACCTACACGCACAGACATACACACGCATACACACACGCATACCTACTTTCACCCACGCATGCATACATCCATGCACACACACATCCACACACACTGACATACATCCGTGCACACACGCATTCACACATCACAACATACATGCACACTTGATCAATCAATCAATCAGGAATTTGTAAAGCGCACTACTCACCTGTGAGAGTATCAAGGTGCTGAGGGGGGGGAGAGGTGGGGTGAGGTGCTGCTACTGCTCAAACAGCCAGGTCTTGAGAAGTTTCCTGAAAGTAAGGAGGTCTTTGGTCTGGTGCAGGTGGGTGGGAAGGGTGTTCCACGTTTTGGCGGCGAGGTGCAAGAATGATTTACCACCAGTTGTAGTTCTGCGGACACGTGGGATGGTTGCGAGGGCGAGGTCGGCAGAGCAGAGATGCCGGGTTGGGGTGTAGAAGGAGAGTCGTCTGTTGAGGTATTATGGTCTGGTGTTGTGCAGTGCTTTGTGAGCGTGGGTGAGGAGTTTGAAGGTGATTCTCTTGTTGACTGGGAGCCAGTGCAGGTTTTTCAGGTAATCTGTGATGTGGCAGTGGCGGGGGATGTCCAGGATGAGGCGTGTGAAGGTGTTCTGGATGCGTTGCAGCCTCTTCTGGAGTTTGGCCATGGTTCCTGCGTAGAGGGCACTGCCCTAGTCCAGCTTGCTGCTTACGAGGGCTTGGGTGACTGTTCTTAGGTTTCAGTGGGTATCCATTTGTAGATCTTTTGAAGCATGAGAAGGGTGTTGAAGCAGGAGGAGGAGATGGCATTGACTTGCTGGGTCATGGAAAGTGAGGGGTCCAAGATTAATCCTAGTCGTAGTGGTTCCGAGAGTGGCAGGCCACAAGGAGTCATCCCATGCGGAGGGGGTGGAACTGAAGATAAGGACTTACGTGTTGTTGGAATTGAGTTTGAGGCAGCTGCTCTTCATCCATTCGGCGATGGCCTTCATTCCTTTGTGGAGGTAGGTCTTGGCGGAGTCCTTGGTGAAGGAGAGGATCAGCTGGGTGTCGTCGGCATATGAGATGATGTTGAGGTTTTGAAATCGGGGGATATTAGCGAGCGGGGCCATGTATATGTTGAAGAGGGTCAGGCTGAGGGACGAAACCTGGAGTATGCCGCAGATGATTTAGGTGGCCTCCAAGCAGAATCAGGGGAGATGGACTCTCTGGGTTCTGCTGGTGATAACGGAGGTGACCCAGTCCAGGGCTCTGTCGCGGACTCCAGCATTGCTGAGGCGTGAGCATAGGGTGTGGTGGCAGATGGTGTTGAATGCAGCCAAGAGGTCCAGGAGGATGAGGGCCGCGGTTTTGCCGTAGTCAGTGGATGCGAGAGCGTGCGTACTGATGATGTCGGTAATGGAGTTGCTGAATGGCTGTCGTGGGCCGGAGGGCCTGTAGATGAGGGTCCCTCGGAGGGTTGTGTTTGGGTCAGTGTGGATTTGAAAGTGCAGGTTTTCAGTGGTGCTGAGGGTGTCTTCAGTGTTGGTCGTGATCCTGAGGGTGTTCTTCTGGATGATGGCGATGCCTTCTCCTGGTTTGTTGGAGCAGTCCCTGCGGGTGATCTTTTAGCCGTCCGTGATGGCTATGGCAATGTCAAGCGCTGAGGAGGGGTTCATCCAGGTCTCGGTTAGGAAGGTGATGTCTGGGGAGGCTGAGTCGAGTAGATTCCATAGCTCTACTGCATGCTTGTGGACGGAACGGGTGTTGAGGAGGATACATCTGAGATGGTTGCGTCCTGCCTTGGTGGGTGGGTCGTTGGCGTGGAGGCCGGTGAAGGTGCAGTTCCGGCAGGAGAAAGGTCCTCAGGTGGTCTGCGGGAGGCTTGAAGGCAGGCGGGAGAGTGGCCGGTGTTGAGGGCGCGAAGGGTTGCGGCGTCGTAGTGAAGACGTGTGTGGCAGCAGTGGGGGGGACCGGAGGCAGGGGTTCTGGCGCAAGGCGGGGTCCAGGCGTGGAAGGGTGCAGACGGGCTTGCCTTTGGTGCACCAAAGCACGCCTGCTGCGCTGCCACACAGCAGTCGCCATTAAGTGGGGGGGAGAGGATAGCTGGGAGGCGGGAGGAGGACGAAAAATGGCACAAAAAATAGGGGCAGACGAAAATGGGGGTGGGCCGTGGGGGCAGCAGCGGCGGGGGAGAGAGAAAGAGGTGGAAAGCGAACATGAGAGAGAGCAGAGTGAGAGAGAAACGAGGAAAAGGAGCACTAAGGGACAACAGAGAGCAAAGCAAAGCAAAAGGAGGAGCGAGTCATGAGGTAGCCTACTAGGAGAGCAGAGCTCTCCAACTAGACACCAGGGATGAGGCGCAGGCAGAAACCTGCGGGTGGAGGAGGGCCTCAAACTCCTGACAGGGGTCAGGAGTTCAGAGGAGCCAGGGAAAGGGCTCTACTTTCCGTACTGTAGGGTGGAGCCACGGGAGGCAGAGCAATGCACTGACCAGCTCAGTGGTATTGCTCAGCCTATCGCACAGCGGCCGCCATTAAGTAGGGAGTTGGGGGGAGGAGAGGACAGCTGGGAGGCAGGGGGGGACGAAAAACGGCACGAAAAATTGGGCAGAGCCAAAAAAGGGGGAGGGGGCCGCATGGGCAGCAGCAGCGGGGGAGAGAGAGAGGGCGAGAGCAAAAGTGAGAAAGAGAGCGGAATGAGAGAGAAACGAGGAAAAGGAGCACTAAGGGACATTAGAGAGCAAAGCAAAGCAAAAGGAGGAGAGAAGCAGAAGGTAGCCTAGTAGAAGAGCAGAGCTCTCCCACTAGACACCAGGGATGAGGCGCAGGCAGAAGCCTGCAGGTGGAGGAGGGCCTCAAACTCCTGACAGGGGTCAGGAGTTTAGAGGAGCACACTCACATTCATTCATGCACGCATGCATTCCAAACGCACCACACCTGCATGCAGGCACACAGAAACATACACACACACACCCCAACACACACATAACAAACCCCTCACCGCCCTCCCCTGTCAGAGCACCCGACTTACCTGCTTGCTGGGGGTCCTCCGGCAGGAGACAGGACGCGGCACTGCTGCCAGCAGCAGCGTCCGATAGCAGAACACCTCCAGCTGCTGCTGGTAGAAGCGCCACCTTACCGCCATCCGCCACCATGACCATAGCCGGAATTTCGCCATCCTTATGGCGGAATTCCGGCTACAGTCATAATATGGCGGATGGTAGGTAGCCACGGCGATGGTCTTGTGGCAGCCATCGCTGTGGCGGTAGGCGGCATTTACCGCCTATGTCATAATGAGGGCCTATATCATTAAAGCAGACCAATTTCCTTTGAGGAAATCTGACTGCTTTAAAAAATGTCTTTATTTAAATACAATCACAGCAGTGATGGTCTCCTGATTCCTGTAGACCCTCGTCCCTGTGACTCTATCAAATCTGAGTGATTCACAGTTTCTAACTTCCCTCATTAATATTAATTAAGTAGATCAGATTCAGACCAACTCTGATTTGGAATTATTTGAACTGACCTATTAATATATAGGTTGGTTTGCAGAACTGAATACTGATCATGAAAATACTAGTTGCAAATGGTGCCCAGTTTTACGGCCAGCATAATAATACATCTGGCACTTGGTGGACTACTGACATAAAAAAGCCCACATGATAAAATGAGAGTTAAACACATTAACGTGAGGGCATAGAGATAGACTCAGGTGTCTGTATGGAAACAGGACAAAGAGGAAATCTGTAAGAAGTGAAGATACCCCCCACACCTTTTGTTAATACAATTTCATTAAAAAAGGAATTTGCCTTAAAAACTATAGTTGAATGGCAGATAATATTAGAATTTGTACATCCAAACAAATTCAATAGCACACACTGTAAATAGCATATGTGGCCCAAGAATGTATTTTAGAGCTAGGGTCCTAACACCTTCACACCTTCACACCTTCACATATGCATTACTACAGTGTAGAGGCCAACGTTGCTAACACAGTAAAGCATAGGTGATGTGATAAAACACTTTATTAACTTACAAAATGCAAGTAACATTGGCCTGACAAATAACTCTTTTAATGTCCACCAGAATTATTCAGGATGAATGATGGAAATAAATCCAGACACATTGAAAAAAGCCCTTGTATCCTGGTTCTGTTGAAATACCATTTGTATAACTACTACATATGACAAAACAGCATGACATAAAAATACAGGCAGATATGCAGTGAGTAATATGTTACTGTAATTCATTACCACTGTTGAATATGGGAGTAGTCTATGACTCACAAGAGGAGAGTAATATGTTACTGTCATTTATTACCACTGTTGAATATGGGAATAGGCTATGACTCACAAGAGGTGAAGGGGGAAGTGGCATCATGACCCACGCAAGGCTTCACATCTTACGAATCATGGCTCCTCCCCAAACTCAGCAATAATCTGCACATGTGCTTTAGAGGCTTTCTACTGTGTTTATTTACTTCCCAGCCTACTTATTTGTTTACCTACACAATTTTACTAAGGCAGTGTTCTTCAAAAGACTAAAGTTACTTATAGCTGGGTCCAAACTGAGGTGGCATGGTGTGCAAAATAACGATAGACTGGGATGCGCCCAAGTGATTACCAGTGGTTTAGATTAATTCAAGCATTCTGCCATCACTTTCTGTATACTTTAGGTGTTAGTTTCCGGGTGTATTTTTGAGAACTTTGTGTGAAATATTCCCCAGGTTTAACCATCTTCCTATTGTGTAATTTTACACAGTATTGATTTAAGCACAGGGTAAATGGTGCCTGATGAGCAAATGGACATTCTTTTTCTTTTTTTTCTCTAAGGAGAAAATATGTTCCTGTGGAGAAACGTTTTCCTCTACATTGCCTCCAAGTTTGGGGTCAGGAGTTGTCGTGGGTATTTGAATTGTTGGCCTGGTCAGAAGTATTGCTAAGAAATTAAGCTTACGGATGACTTTTTAAATTGTAATGATAACGAGGATTATTTTTATTTATCTTGATTTGGCTTTTAAGAGTTTTTTAAATTAAATCATGCCCGTTAGCTTTTTCCTCTTTATCTTACCTTTTTCCTCCTCTGTCTCTCTCTTTTAGTCGTCTTCTCCTTTGAGCTTTTCCTTTTTAATTGTCTTGATGTCTCTCCTTTTCCCAGGTATAGCTAGGGCCCCCAAAGGATGAGAGAGAGTGAAAACCACGAACAGAAGGACAAGAGGTAAGTAATTTATGTTTGAGTACTTTTCTTTAAATCCTGGCGAGAGGGTGAGGGGGGAAGAAAAAGGGAAAAATTAGGGATGGTGCCTAATAGTGAACACTCAATGAACCACTCTTTAATTTTGGGGTTGTGAAAGAGTGTACTGGTGATAATGTGCAGCCAACAAGGGAAAAGAAGAAAAAAAAAGTTTGTGACCTGCTTTTAGAGGTTAAGGTCAGACTGATTATGATAGTTCTCTAATGGTTACAAGGCCTTATGTTGAAGTCAGTTACTTTAAGCTCCCTCCTCCCTCACTCCTCTTTCCCCACCTCCCACTTCTTTCTTTGAAAATATGTTGTGGGACCCAGTATGCAGGCGCGTACCTGCATAAGCCACGTCCCTCCTAGGACATGGCGGGTTGTTTCAGTTTCTCCCGGGGTTCCTTCCTCTCCTTTTCGTTGTTCGGTTCCTCACGCTCGTTTTGTGTTTTCAGCATCTTCAGAGCCTTCGACGTTCTCTCCTTCATTCACGGTGTCCTCTCTGTCACCCTCAGCCTCCTCTCCGTCACTTGCAGCGTCTCCTGGACTCCTCCTGATCCTTCCATCTTCACCCATAAGCTCTTCCGAAATCTTCTCCGCGTCTTTCTCCCCACCTCCTTCTTCGTCATCTGTCCTTTTTATGTCCTGGTTTGTGTGCATGCTCCGGCACGTATCAGTGTCCAGAGTGCCCCGGGGCACTCTCCTGTCGGCCCAACCTCCGTAGTGGAGGTCGGAACAGTGGTGACTCTGTAACAGAGTTCTTCTTCCATCATGTAAGGGGAGTTATGCCAGCCCTTTGCTGGAGTAAATCTCTATTCACTTCCAGGATGAGAAAAGGTTGGATTTGATTTGAGTTTGTGAATTGTCGCAAATGTACAAGTTTGTAGGTGCTCACAAAGTTACAAAGTTAACCATACCTTATTTGGCCCACTTTCCACCCCGGGAATTACTACTGCACATTTACACATGGTAGGATAATATGCAGTTGTCAAGCCTATTTGTACCTGTAAAATTCCTTCTGTGATTTCCTAGGAAGCCTAAAATCAAGACATTTTCAGTTACTGCAGAAGACGCATTTGTAAATTGCCCCACTGTGTTTTTGCATACACTGATTAAAGGAAGAGAGAGAGGCTAACTTGATGTTCTGCCCACAGCACGTATTATGAAACAACTGAAAACCACTGGCCAAAGCCATAACTAGTAATCTTGTCCTCTGCCTGCAACCGTTAGCCCCATTTTAAAGTCGGCTTCATTGTGAAACCTAACTAATGTGTCTGCGTATATGCTAGTGTACGAGGCTGGCCGATCGATGACACAAGACTGCTTGGTTTTTGTTTTAGGTAAATTGCCTTTATTGGTCTTTTGACAGTATAAATAATGTGGTTGTTGGATAGTTTTGTGGGTTGGAGGGTTTAAATGTCTTTTCCTGCTAGCCGCTACATCTCGTCTTCTTCTTTCTTTTCCTGCCAGAGGCCTCGCGGGAAGCGTGTGGGAACAGAAAATAAATAGATACCGTAAGTGTGTGGTTTTCGCCTTCCTCTTTTCTTTTCTCTCTTTCTCTTCTCTCCACTCTCTTTTCTCACTCCCTGGTTTCCCTATCTTTCTTCTCTGTTACTCTCCTTGCTGTCTCCTCTTAGATATTCGTTAGTCTCTTTTCCTGTCTTCCCCTCTGCCCTGGTGTTAGCGTGATTTCTCTTCTTTTCCTTTCTCTTACTCCTTCGTATTTTCCTCTCGTCTCTCCTTTTCTTTGTCTGCAATATTGTAGGTGCACTGGTCTCCCTGCTGTCCTTGTCCTTTTCTTTCTCTTTGGCCTGTTCCTTTTGTTTCCCTTGGTTTCTCTTGGCTCCTTGTCTTCTCTTGTATTCCTTATCCGATTCTGACACTTATTTCCTTCTCATTTGCTTACTCCTCTTCCCTCCCGCTTTTCCCCGTGCTCGTAGTGCAGTGCCCGTGTTTTCTTTTACCCGTCTCCTTCCACCTCCCGCCTCCCGCCTCCCGCTCCTTTCTCCCCGTCCCGAACTCCCGTACCTGGATGGGCCACGCTTCTCCTGAAGCGTGGCGGCTCACTCGCTTGCTCCCCGGGGCCAGCGATCCTCGACTCTGCAACGGGTCTCCACGGTTCTGGATCCCAGCTTCTGTTTGCTCTTCCCAAGAGCAGTTTCGGCATCCTCCGGGTCAGCGTCCTCCGTGGTCCTTCGTTCTTCTCCTCCTGTCGGCTCCTTCCAACTCCAGCTCCGAATCCCGTCATTCCCCTCGTGAAAGGGAGGAAGCGTCTTTTTGACTATCTCCAGTTCCCGCGGCGGCGGCAGGGAACCAATGGGAAGTCCGTCTTCCCGGGTCGCTTCCGTGGTGTCAGGGGCAGCGACAGCACAAGCAAGATCTGAGTGTGGGTCGGACTGGTGCGACCCATCACAGCTAGATGTTGAATTTTTGTAATGTGTCACCGATAAGAGATGAATGTGCTGTTTTTGTTCAACTGGAATTGTCCCTCTTTAGAAGTATAATTGTTTATTGGCCTCAGTGATTGAAGCTGACTACTGATGTAGCAGAAACTTTAGTGCTGTCCCTCATGTCACAAATCATCTATATGTGACAGTTTATGCCTTATGTTAATCAAAGTAATTATAGTTTGACTGTAGAGTGATGCACTGGAAATAAATTTTTAAATGTGCATTCGTTTAGACTAATGTTAGAGACATAGGTGGTATTGAAGTTTAATTAAAGTTTAATTAAATGTTTGAAGGATTTAACTGACATAGGCCCTTATCATGACATTGGCAGTAAAAAACCCTTATCGCCACGCTGACGGCTGCCAACATACCGCTGCGGTGGCGAATGTCCGTTCGGCATATTACAACACACACACCAAACCAACAGAATACAGCCACAAACACAAATCCGGCAGACCAAAGATCAGTTGTAAACTGTTGGTCCCAACATCTATACCATAAAACCAACAGAACAACGCCCACCACATCATGACCCTAGAACCACCACGGCGGACATTCAATGGCAGTAAACCATTGGCAGTACACACCGCCACGCTCAGAATGGACGCCCAAATACTAAACTACACAACATTGGCTAATTCAAACAACTCACACCTGACACCCATACACACACCACACTCACCCACTCACACCACTATAAAACACACACCCACATTACCCACAACCCTTTACGAATACCAATCATTGCCACCAGACAGACATCAAGACCACTGCGACAAATACACACACACCCATACATCCCTCACGCACTCCACTACGCACACCCAATCACACCACCCAACACCCACACACTTACACACATCACAAAACACCCATGGCCCCACAAAGTCACCCCCGTTTCACAGATGAGGAATTGTGGGTCATGGTGGAGGAAATAGTCAGGGTAGAGCCACAGCTGTTTGGAGCACAGGTACAGCAGATATCCATTGCAAGGAAGAATGAGCTATCGCAGAGAATCGTGGACAGGATGAACGCCATGGGACAGCATCCAAGAACAAGGGACGACATCAGGAAGAGGTGGAACGACCTACGGGGGAAGGTGCATTCCGTGGCAGCAAGGCACCAGCTTGCCATACAGAGGACTGGTGGTGAACCCCCAAATCCTCCCCCATAGCTCACAGCAAGGGAGGAGCAAGTCTTGCCATTATTGCATCCTGAGGGACTCGCTGGAGTAGCCAGAAGACTGGACACTGGTAAGTCAACATTTACCACTTATCACCCACCATACCTGCATGCCATCACTCCCATCACTCCACTCCATCACACACACTGTACCTACATATATGACTAGCTCCGATGCTCAGCCCTGCATGCCATACCAATGCATGGACAGTTCTCCCAGTCCTGCATGGACACCCATCACCAAAGCATGCACAGCATAGGAGAACTAACAATCCCACAATACTTCACCATACACAATCAAAGGTGGCAAGGCAAAAGGAACCATAAAGGGAAGATAGGGATGTACAACATGTCACAGGCATGAAGCATAATACATGACTTACATCCCCACAGGTGCCCCAGCCAATCTCAGTGGAGAGGAGGTGCCATGACTATCCACTCCCACAAGAGAAGATGCCCCCAGTGATGACACTAACTCTGTACTCCAGGATCTAGATCAACAACCTTGCCCATCAGGGACCACAGGACAGTCGGTCACACCAGCCCGGTCACAGTCCACCACAGAGCCTCCCCCATCATTTACCAACACCACAGCACCCACCCAGCGTACCCACACCTCTGTCCCCAGGACACGTCAATCAGCAGTGTGCCCACCTGTACAGGGATCCCAGTCCACACCTCATACCAAAGACAATCAGGGACCTGGGGTCAGTGGCAGTGGGCACACCGTTAAGGGGTCAGGGGCACAGGGCAACAGGGACACAGGGAGGACCGCCATGTGCCAGGTGGGGGACAGGCCCAGGGAACCGACTCTCCAGGAGGCACTCGCCAATGTCCTGGGTGCCCACCAACAATCCCAGGACACAATGGACCAGATCCTGAACAACATACAGGAGAACAAGAGGCTGCAGGAGGAACACCATCAGGAGGTCAGAGAGGACTTGCAGGCCTCCATCACCACCATGATCTCCATAGCAGGGGTGCTGGCAGACATGGCCAACATCATGAGGGAATGGACTGCACAGCAGCAGGCCCCTACCACTAGCCAGTCTATTGACCAGCCCACGACATCCGCTGCAGCTTGTTGACAGGAGGCCCTGCCACAGGACACACAGGCCACCAGCACCCCTCCCCCTGCAGAAGGTGAACCACCCCACAAACATTCCCTGCGAAACAGACAGAAGCCAGATACACTTGCCAAGATTAAGACCACCGCCAGGAAATGAGACTCTCCTGATTATCCCCCTTGTGTCCCACCCTGTCACCTTTTCCACTCTGAAATGCCATTGCTCCCCTTCCTATGGCCCCTTGGACACTGGACCTGTACTAGAAAGTGACTGGAACAATACCCTTGACTTTCCTCCACCATCACCCCATTCCATTGCACTTTACCCTCAATTTTATAGCACTACAATAACCACCCTTGAACACAATTTGAGTAACACTGTTTTATGTGTCTTAAATGTGCTTTTCTGGGAACAGTCGCATCGAGTGCAAATGATCTGAACACTGTGATAGCTAACAAATGATGACCTGGAACTGTCTGTAGTGATCACATCAGGACAATGTTGTCATATCACCAAAATCTGGAAAATGAGAAGCCATAGATGACAGTAAATTGATATGCAAGGAAGTGAATGCCATCATGTCACAGGCACACAGATAAATCAATACTCAGAGTAATGTTCAGTTCCACTGTCTCACCTATTTGTCATTGGAAGTATTGTCGTATAACTGATCTTCTGTTGTCCTCATCCTCATCCTTATCCTCTGCCTCCTCATCCTCACTGTCCTCAGGGTCCACTGCTGCCACAGGGTCATCTCCAGTCCCCTCCTCCTGCAGAAAAGGCAAATGTCGTCTGAGGGCCAGGTTGTGCAACATGCAGCATGCCACTACTATCTGGCAGACCTTTCTGGGTGAGTAGCACAGGGATCCACCTGTCAGATGGAGGAACCTGAACCTGGCCTTCAGGAGGCCAAAGGTCTGCTCGATTATTCTTCTGGTTTGCCCAAGTGCCTCATTATAACGGTCCTCAGCCCCTGTCCTGGCATTCCTCACAGGGGTCAGCAGCCACAATAGGTTTGGGTAGCCAGAGTCACCTGCAAGTATTGAGGGACAACATTTAGCCTTACACAATCCTATGGGGAGAACACCTGAAGGCATACACTGACATACAGTGGGTGGGGGATCTGCTCACCTATTAGCCACACCCCGTGCCTCTGTAGTTGGTCCAACACATTTGGGATGCTGCTATTCCTCAGGACGAAGGCGTCATGCATCGACCCAGGATACTTGGCAGTGACGTGGGAGATGTACTGGGTCGCCAGACAAACCATTTGCCCATTTAGTGAGTGGAAACTCTTATGATTCCTGAACACCTGTTCATTCTGGCGGGGGGACTAATGCAATATGTATACCATCAGTAACACCAATTATATTGGGGATATGGCCCATTACATAGAATCCTGCCTTGACAGTGGACAAATCTTCCACCTGGGGGAAAGCAATGTAGCTGCACATGTGTTTCACGAGGGCAGACAAGACCCTTGCCAGCACTATAGAAAACATTGGCTGTGACATTCCAGCTGCCAAACCTACTGTCACTTGGAAAGAACCAGTTGGCAGGAAATGGAGCACTGATAGCACTTGCACAAGAGGGGGGGATCCCAGTGGGATGACGGATAGCTGATATCAGGTCAGGCTCCCATTGGGCACACAGCTCTGTGATTGTAGCCCTTTCCAGTCCATAGGTGAGTATTATGTGCCTGTCCTCCAGTGTAGCCAAGTCCACAAGGGGTCTTTACACGGGGGTTTATCTTCTCCTCCCATTCATCCACAGTGTTAGGTATATAAGGGACACAAGAGTGAGTAGGCTGTCACAATTTGAACAATGGAACCACAACCTCAATGTACATGTTACATTTATGTGATGGGACAGTGGGGATGACAGGTATGTGCTGTCAGGAATCCCCAAGGTGCCTCCTGTATTGTCAGCATCCACAGGGATTAGGGTTAAATCATATCTCTGTTCTTGGTTAAACCTTCATGTTTCTAAGTAAACATAATGTGCTATGTTACACAATTGGTTTTATCAATGCTTGTTTTACCAATGCTTGTTTGCTAATGTGAGCAGGTGTAGACACGTGCTTCTAATTGGGTGTGGTGTAGACATGTGCTTCTAATTGGGTGTGGTGACTCATCCACATGTGGAAACTCAACTGCTTTCTTGATTGGCTATAAATAGCAGAGTGAAGCATGCCTCCCTGCTTGGCTTTGTTTTGCTTCCTGATCTCAGCATCTGATTTGGCAGTCCAGCCCCTGCTGTCATCCTCGTATTCAGAATTTTTGAAGCAATTCTTTTCTTCGTTCCTGTACCAGCTGACACCAGGCATTCCTCCAGCACTCTGGAAAAGACTGCAGCTAAGTGACTAGTATTCTCCAGGGAGTTTGTTCTTTAAGCGCCGCACTTCCCTAGAACAGCTGGCGTATTTCAGACCTCGTATTTTGGCAGAGTGCTTATCTTGAAGAGACAAATGCAGTTCTGAACATTCTACATTATTATTGTAGTTACTTGCCTAAATGTGCTTCAGGAAATCTGCTTGAGCTCAAGTACTACAAAAAGTGACAGTGTAATTTTAAAAGAGCATTAACGTGACTTTTCTTTCTCTAATAGCATAACTCTTGGATTTAAATTGTGTAATTCATGCCTGTGTTTCAGGTTTGAGGAATATGATTTTGAAGGGTTTTTCACACACACAGTGAAACCAAACCAAACTGTGCCACCCTACCTGTTTAAACCCAGAGTGGACATTTGTATTTCTTGGATTGTTTTTGTTCCTTTTAGTTTAACCCTATGCATGCAGGAAAGTTATACGTGATATAATTAATGCCCTTGTTTGTCTTTCTTGTGCATAATAAGTGCAACCACAGTTCTAACTGTAGTGTGCAACAGTGAATCTCTCTGAAGCCAGCCATAGTGTTGCAGTACTTATTGTTATGGTACTCAGTTTGGGTTTTTGGTAATGCAGTGTTAGTAATTGTGCCAACAGTTATTATTATCCAAGAAAAGTGCTGGAGCATCCCGGTGTTCTTCTACCACTCCTGTGCCCATACCAGAAAGAGAGATTCAGTTTCAAGGAAGTTGAGTGCACTAACTCTACTATCACTCTGTCAACAACGACCTGCCCCCTGAAGATACAGGGTACCTGGCAGGACCAGCAAGACATGGCAGTGTTTTGTCTCTTTCTCTTCCACTCCCCCTTTCCTTTTGGGACACCTGCCAGGTTTCTGTGTCCACCAGGAAGTGCCGAGAGCTGTTCTAGGAGGTCGGGGGCATACCATCGCCCCTGCAGATATCCTGATTTTCAGGTGAGTAGCCCCGTCTCGACATGTGCAAATCTAGGCAGTGACGCAGTAAAGGTAAATCTGATGGTTGGCCATCACCATGACATGGTGACTGCCTGTCCGGTATCTAGGGACAGGTGGAAGTGAGGTAACTCTGCTGACGTTGGGCGTTGTGGCGGAAGGTGGTCTTGCACTGCTGTGCAATTCCTCATTGGATAATATGGGTCTCTATGGAGTACAGAGGCCATTGGGGATCTGCGCCAATGGTGGCGGTGTACACTGCCATGGACATGATCGCCATTTTCTATCTGATTCCTCACTTGCTTCCTGATCTTCAACAGGAGAATACCTACACTGCGTGTGCTGCTGTGATCTGTACCTGGAACCTACCATGGCCCGTGTGACTGGGAAAAGGGCCCCTGCCTTCACTTCGGAGGAGTTGAAGCGATTGGTGGATGGGGTCCTACCCCATTACATACTGGTGTATGGGCCTCCAGACCAACAGGTGAGTACACCTGGGGCAGGATGCATGTGTGAAGGATGAATGGAGATGTGTGTGCAGCATCGTGTCATGGGGGGGTGATGTCATGTGGTGGTGTACATGGTGTGCATCGGCCAATGTGTGTGCCAATGGTGAAGGAAACAGGATTGGTGGTCCATATCTATGACAGGCTGGATTGAATATGTAATGGTGTCCTCCCGTCTGTATCACCTCTGCAGGTCAGCGGCCATCAAAAGAAGGGAATATTGCGTGCCATCGCCAAGGATGTGCAGACCCTGGGGGTCAATGGCAGGCGGAGCACCCACTGTCGGAAACTGTGGGAGGACCTGAGACGCTGACACTGAAGAACGCAGAGGCCCAGCTGGAGTTGACCTCCCAATGAGGATGGGGTGCCCGTCGGAACCTGATCCCCCCTGATGGCCTGCATACTGGCGGTGGCCTACCCAGAGCTGGATGGGCGCTAGAGGGCATCACAGCAGCCACAAGGGGGGTGAGTACAGTGGGCATTACTACAATACTTGGTAGGTGGCATGGGAGCCTGGTGGTGTGTGCCAGTTAGTGGGTGCCCCTTATGCTAGGCCAGACATTGCAGTGTGATCCAGCTCCAGGGTAATGGTTGAAAGGGAAAACAAGGTAAGCTAGCCTGGTTGCATTCCATGTCAGACCGGGCTTCGTGGGTCCCAGGAGGCATGCAGTTGGTGGTGTTTGGCCCTCATGTTGCTGTGGCATCTAGCCAAATCAATGGCAGTGCAATGCATAGTGCTCAATCCTGATCCTTGTGTGTGACGATGCTGTGTTTGCCAACAGTGGTGTTGGTGCAGTAATTGACCCAGTGTTCTCTTTCTCTCTCCTCCCCTTTATCTTCTTTCATCCTGTCTATGTATGCATTAGCATCATCTGGCGGAGGAGCAGGGGCACCGGCGACAGAAGAAGCTGCATCCCACAGCACCCTGGAAGCAGAGTCCACCGACGTCGAAGGAACCAATGGGACGGAGGGCGAGGGGAGCACCAGGGTAGAGACAGGAGGTGACAACACAGACTCAGATACCAACTCCAATGGAAGCTCCCTGGTGGTGGCAGACACCTCTGTGACCACCCCATCTGCAGGTACAGCCACCACCCCATACCAGCACCGCCCTCACAGGAGCCCCTCAGCGAGTTGCCCCTGCCCGCTCACCCAGGAGGGTGGGCATCTCCTTTGCCCCTGGCACCTCAGGCACTGCCCCAGTGATCCGTGCTGCCCTTTGTGAGGAGGCTATTGACCTCCTGAGATCCATATTTGTAGGGCAGTTAACCATTGTCATCCAGGGGCTGGCACCCCAGATGCAGCAATGCAATGCATTCCTGGAGGGCATCCACAGTGGATGGGCGGCCCAACAGAGATCGATTCAGGCTCTGGCATCCTCTCTGATGTCAGCCATTGTCCCTGTCCCTACTATCCCCCCTCCAACTACCACTTCCCAGTCTCCTCAACTCAAACCCATCCCATGCACACATACAGATGAGCATGCACACAAGACAACACACCAGAGTAGCACAGTCAAACACAGGCACCACACTTCAACACACAAGCACTCACGCAAACACCAGACAGTTGCAGACACAACCACATCCACTGCTTCCACTGTCTCCCCCTCCTCCTCATCCTCCACCTCCCTCACAGTCACAGCCACACTCACACCTGCATGCACTGTTCAACCTCCACCACCAGCATCACCACACCAAGCAGCACACACACCTCACTAGCAGACACCTCCACAACATCCATGCATGCGCCCCCTGCGTCCTATCCAACCTTGTTTGTCACCTTTCCTCCTAAAGGTCAGAAACACAGGCACTCAGACACCCAACAGCCATCCACCTCACATCAGCACACTCCCCATGCACCTGCACCCAAGTCCAGCAGACGTACTCCTCCAACAACCACTCCTTCAACCTCCACTCCCATCCGTTCTCCCTCTTCCCAGCCCACCATCCCTAAAAAGCAGCTTTTCCTTGCCCAACTTGAACTCTTCTCTCCCTCTGCCCCTGTCCTGCCTGTAAGAGCAGGGTCCCAACGACCCAGCCCAGCACCTCAGCCAAACAGTCAACGTGGCCAGTGGAGGTACCTCCTCGTCGTGGAGGCAAGACAATGATCGTTCCCACTCCACCAGGAAGGGTAAGGATCCCACAGTCACTGCCATGAAGGGGAAGAAGCCCTCGACTCCTGCCATGAAGGGGAAGGAGGCCGCATCTCCTTCCATGAAGGTGAAGTAGGCCGCACCTCCTGCCATGAAGGGGAAGGAGGCTGCACCTCCTGCCATGAAGGGGAAGAAGCCCTCGACATCTGCCATGAAGGGGTAGAAGCCCTTGACTACAGCAGAGGCTGGCAGGATGACACCACCACTAGTGGTCACGGAAACCTCACCTCCAGCTGAGGCAGTGCAGCCCACTCCTCCTGCAGATGCTGCACCCTCACCCTCTGAGACAGTGCAGCCCTCACCTCCAGCAGAGGCTGCCCAGGAGGCACCTTCACCTGCTGACACAGTGCAGCCCTCACCTCCAACAGAGGCTGGCAGGATGACACCACCACCACCATTGGTCACGGAGCCCTCACCTGCAGCAGAGGCTGCCCAGGAGGCACCTTCACCTGCTGACACAGTGCAGCCCTCACCTTCAGCAGAGGGCATGTAGGCTACCCTCCTGGGACTGCTGTACAAGGAGCCCCATCAAGAAGCAGTGGGCAAGTCACCCACCTGATGCCCCTGCAGAGTTCTGTGCAGTTGATGTCAGGAGACAAGTTGGGCCTTGGACTGTGCCCTGTGGCCATGTGGGCCCTTTGTACTTTGGACTGGGCACTGGCCCTTTGTGGACAATTGTACATATCAGGTTCATGTGATGGCTATTCTCTTGCTAATACATTTTCAGTACTTCCGACATCTAAATCTGGTCCTTGTTTTATTGTGCCATGTTTCGTGTGCAATTGGTTTACGTCTGCAGCTGGTTGTGTGTGTGGTGTGTGTGTGTGTGGTGTGTGTTGTGCATGTGTGTGTCACTCTTGTTTTCCTCCCTCCCTCCCTTGTGTGCTAGGTGGCTGTACTCACTGTCGTCGTCGGCATTGGTGTTCCAGATGGAGCATGGTGTAGATGAGCATCGGGAAGACATGAAGTTCTGGTTCCATGGCGGCGGCAGAATCCTCTGTGTCCCTGAAGGTGAATCTTTTGTTTTCTGTAATGTGTTTCCGCCAGGCTTTTGATGGCATTGGCACCACCCTAGAAATCCTGGTGGTTTCCTGTGTCATAATATGGTGGCCGGTACTTTGTCTTCCACCTGGCTGTTGATGGCGACCACTGTGGTGCGTGGTGTTAACGCCCTGGCGGATGTTGTGGTACATTGGCTGTCTATGGGAGTTCTCACCGCCATGGTCATAATTTGGCAGTAATTACCGTCGGCCTGTTGGTGGTGTTTCTGCCACTTTATCACTTACCACCAATGTCACAATGAGAGCCATTGTGTTATAATTTAGACTCTAAACCAATAGTCTGTGTGGAAACAATATTGAATTTCTAGTGCTTAATGCTTTAAATACAAGTGCAAAAATAGAGAAATGCAGTTCCACTTTATAATGACTGAAATGTATTGAATTTATGAATGTGCTGTATTAACTAACTTTCATTAGCATAAGTGAGGCCTGCTACACCCTGTATTTTGTGACTGTCCAGAAAATGTTAAGTCATTCAGTTAACATGAACTTTCCTTTCAGACTTTGTTCTCACAAGAAGACTAGTTTGGTAATAGGAGTCTTTTGTTTTAGACATAGAGAGTTGTAAATATTCAATCTTGGATGTGGACTAGTAATTTAAACATTTGGTTCAATCTCATGTGGAGCTACATGGATGGATGCCGTTCTCAAGAGAGACCTGGGAAAAGATGAGGTTGTCACAACTTGAAGTTGTGTGATTAATTTCTATTATATGATGCCCCTTCGATGTCAAATGAACTGTTGCCCTTGCAGATGAAGAACCCCGCATGCTGAGCCCCTTGGAGAGATATCTTCCTCTCTGCCTTATCCCTTTGAAATGTCTTGCTGAGACTTAGAGATTTTCTCCTTAGCCCTTGCAGAAGACTCTTGATTGAGCTTCTGACATGCTGGCCCTTTTCCTTTTTACCTGTCTTTTGCCCAACTTAGTAAGCTGTTACTCGAGTTTAACTTTTTCCAAATTTTGACCCTTTTGTTCTTTTTGTCTTTTGCCCGCATGTTTTATGCCCTGCAATGTTTTCCCTTGATTTGGCTAATAGTATGGTTTTCCTGTGCCCAGCTTAACTGAACTTTGATCAGTTGAATTGCCGTAATGCCTATTAACACTGAACAACCTTTTCTTTTGCATCTCAGATCATCTTGTAGATGTTTTGCATTGCTCTTGTTGAATGCTTAGTCCTTCTAATGTTGGTTTGTTTAAACGTGTTTTGTTGCCTTGGGTAACCCTTGGTGATTCTGTATCTTTATAACTTTGTCTTGCAAATTGTTTACATGCCTCTGTCCAAATAGCAAAACTTGTGTGGATTTAGATAGACCATTCGCTGAAATAGACTGGACTCTGTAGACCTATTAGAATCACTATGCAGATTCTCAGAATACGTGGTGAAGTGCTCGCGGGTGGTGAAGTGCCTGCAGGGGCGTGCCACACACGGGACAGCCATCCGTTCCTTGGAAAACATGCCATGAATTTCTGCCAGAAACAGGCACTAGGGTAGGAGGGCATTGCTGTAGTCTCATTTAAGGCCATGCGATGTAGAGATTACACAGTGTATTATGGACCTCAATATGAAATGTCTTCTAAGTCCCAGAGTGAAGTTCTAGCAGCAAATCTAATCGTAAATCCTTTGTGTTTATGTTTTGCAACTTTCTCCAGGGAAAGTTTCAGTTAACGCAGTCGAAGAGTAATCCATGAAGCAAATGTACACTCAAGGTTCATTTGTCAATTGAACTGAGTATTATAGAACTGGGGTTAAAATAACAATCGGCCCTGACACGAAAATATTATGATGAAACGTATTTACTACAAATATTGTGTTTTATGCGTTCAAATTATTCTTTTCATTTGTGTAATTTCCTGAGTGGTGACCCCCTTAAGAAAAAACAGAAAAAGTATTTCAGAGTCCGCAGGCAAAACAACATTTACAGACATTTTGTTCTGTTTGCTACATGTATTTCAATATTTTCTTATACATTAGTTGCTATTTAATTTTAGAAATTATGTGGCAATTGTTATATTTATTTCATTATGGTCAAGTGACTTGTGTCTGGGTGTGCTCACCAGCTTTTCCAAGTCCCTTAATGATGTTGCGAGGATCATGGTCCTGGTGCAAGCCTTGTCTAACTCAATGTGTGTTCCAAACTGCCAGGCAGTGTGTGCCACTCTGTGGGACCTGTGCTACATGCCATCTTGCTTGTGTGGATCAAGGTGGCTTTATGCTGCCCCAAACTATTTATGCTACAGAGGGAACTGCACCTCCTCTTGTCCTGCCAGTATGGTCAGCAGTAAGGCAAGCCCCACCTGTTATGTCCATACACAACATAGATGTAAATGTGAACAAGGGGCAAGATCATTTGCGTAGTGTTTTCTTCCTGTGAGAAATGGCCTTGTAGCTTGGCCCCTAATGCTGCAGAAGGACTATTAAATAAAGGTGCTGAGCGCGCCAAAAGTTAGAGTTACAGTGCTAGGAGAACTTGATTAACTCTGTGAGTGCTGTCTCTTCTTAGACCACCCTATGGCCTGTGAACACAACAATCTGATGACATGGAGATGCTGAACTGCCATTTGTGAGCACCTTCCCGGTGTACTTTGCTTGACCCTTGGGCCTGCCATCCACTTGGATCTCCATACGCCCCTGTCAGAGAATGCTGAATTTTACTGCGGTGCTATGTGCCCACCGATAGAGGACGTTAGCAACGCGTCCACAAAACCCGATGTGAAGATAGCTTCTCTTCACATCCAGAGGTCGAAGTGGGTGGGATTGGAGGGATATGACATGCCC
Organism: Pleurodeles waltl; assembly: GCF_031143425.1. Lineage (NCBI taxonomy): Eukaryota > Metazoa > Chordata > Amphibia > Caudata > Salamandridae > Pleurodeles > Pleurodeles waltl. The sequence goes on from NC_090440.1 coordinate 765,559,353, forward strand.
ATGCACTTTTGATTTATGAAAAACTGTTCCCCCTACTTTTCTTACTTGTCTGCTACGCTTGGCCAACTCCTCACGCCTGTGGACCACTGCCAATTACATTCTCCTTGCTCCCCCCAAAACTTCTTGCCCGTGAACAGGACTTTTAGCCCAATTCTTGAGAAGGTAAAACTTCAGGAGGACTTGTCTGGGACTGAATTCAACCCACACGTCATCACGGTCAACCTGAAATTTTGGATTTCACTCAGTCTACCACAGCTATATAGCCCTGGTTGGCGCTTTATGCTTTTAGGCACTCTAAGTTTAATCTTTACAAATTCATATCTCGACTTCTACTTACCAGATGTTTGTTGTTTTGGTCTTGTTTTGTTCATAAAATTAAGGTCGATCTGTGTTTGGTATTTTCACTGTTTTACTGTTTGAAGTGTTTCACAAAATATTTTACAAATTGCCTCACGAGTTTGGCCTGACTGCTCTGTGCCAAGTTACCAGGGGGTGAGCACAGCTTAAGTTTTAGTGTGTATCTGACTTACCCTGATTCGGACTGTGGTTCCTGCTTGCCCAGGGGGCATACCTCTGCCAACCAGAAACCCGAGTTTCTAACAACACATAGTTACAGTGCTTTCTGTCACAGGCTCATAACACTAAAATACACCAGTCACTTTTTCACACTGCACTCAAACGATTTCAGTTCTGTGGCTGTCTGGTTACATACACAGACACTAGCAGTGATCTCATTAACCAATAGAGATTTCATAATGTAAAGTGCATTTCCCAATGATTACTTTAACTTATTTTTTTTAATTTAAGGTGTGTGCATTAGTTTAGAAGCAAAAAGCAAAAAAAGTAATTTAATATTTTGTTCTTTTAGCCATGCCTTTGACCCCCCGACCTCCACTGACTCTGTCCGCTGCACCCAGGATCATAGTTCACATACTCTTTTAATGTAGTTTGACTACTGATTTTTATCCACTTCTTTGTGACAGCGGCAGCCGGCACCACCGTAGTTACCTGTAAAGCAGCAGAGTAGAGGAGGGTGAGCCAGTGAAAAATCGAGCCAGGCTTGAGTTAGATCCCTGGCTTTGGCTTAGCGTGAAATCCTCTTGGAACCTAGAGCCCAAAACAAGCTGAGTTTTAACAGTAGGACATATGACCTAGCAGCTACAGAAGCAGATCATTCCATTTTGGGATCCAGATTCAAAACCCAGCCAATCTCCCTGTGCCGAGAAAAAATAAATAAAAAATATGTAAAATAGTCTGTTTTGAAGCACTCTCATGTCCTTGGGAAAAGTTTGCATTATGTACAACTGCCTAAAAATAACGCGTGGATTCTGCCTGTCACCCACACTCTACTCTCATCTTCTAAAAACTCAGGACAGAACATTAGACCTTTCAGACTTATGGTCATCTTCCCCTAAACCTTTTGCCTTCTCCCCTCATGTTTGGTGAAATTTGTTTTTGTGGGCTCCGGGATTCACTCTTTGAAACATTGTAAAATTGGCCATTTGATTGTCAGATTTAATGTACTTATAAGTTCCTAGTAAAGTGGTACTACTTGTACCGGGGGCTTGTAAATTAAATGGTACTAGTGGGCCTGCAGCACTTAGTGTGCCACCCAATTAAGTACATTTTTAAAACATGTCTCAGTCCAGCCATTGCAACATATGTCCAGTTTTTAACTGATTCAACTTTGCAAAATAAACCTTGTGCCAGACCTAAAACTCAATTTTTAATAATAATAGGTCACCCGTACAATAGGCCCTAAATAGACCATAGGGCAGGGTGCAGTGTATTTAAATACTGGTCACATACGTTTAAGTTTTACATGTCCCAGTGGTGAAAAAGTCCCAAATTCAATTTTTACTACTGTGAGGTCTACTTCAGTCATAGGATAACATTGGGCTACCTTATTACATGTAATAAGTGATAAGCTTTGTTTGGGAACAGTTAGAAATGTCATGTTTGGTCTCTAAGGATTTATAATTTAAAATCATCTTTAATGCTAAAGCAGGATTTTAAGTCACAATCCTGGAAATGCTACTATTAGAAATTTGGCATTTTCTTGTCCTAACCATCTGGTGCCAGGAGTCTGTGTCACATGACTGTGATAAGATTGTCAGTTGGCCTTTGTGTATTCCTTACAGACAGCGAGAGAAAGGTGAACTAGGTGTTGGAAGGGTGGGCCTTCCTGCCAGGATGGAAGGGGCAGACCAGCTCCCCGTCCCACTAAACCCACTCACAAAAAATGTCACATCAGTCTTATCACCCTACACCTCTTTGAGCCTGGGCAGGGAGAAAGGAAATTCCCGAATCAACTGTGTGGGCAAAACTCTAGAAGTTTCTTCCACTTCAAAGCTGGAACCAGGTATAAAAAGAGGACCCTCAGACCCACTCTTCAGTTCAATCCTGGCCTTGCGGAGAGCCACCAAAAGGACTGCCTTGCACTGCAGAGGACTGCCCTACTGCCTGAGGCCTGCTTTGTAACTCTAAGGACTGCTCTGCTGGTACCATAGGACTTTCCTGTTGCTTGAAGGTTACCTTGTACCCACAGAGGACTGTCCTGCTGCTTAAGGCCTGCCTTGCTGCTTGATTTTAGGATTACGAGAGTGACTCCAAGAGTCAGGTGGCTGATCTCCTTTTCTGAACCACAGGGACACAACAAGCTCCAGAAGGATCTGTGAACTGCCCAGCTGACCTGCTGCACTGGACCTGCCTTGACATGCAACTGGGCCTGCACAAGCCCTGCTGGCCTCTGCTGAGGTGATTTTCTGATCCCCAGGAGGTCCCTCCCCATGGAGAAGTCCTTAGTTTTGGCTCTTTGTGACCACAAATGAGCCAGTTTGTGCAGAGATCTTGCTGCCAATGTGAAGCTCCCGTGAGCTAAGCTCTTTGCAGTACTGTGCCCACCAGCGACGACCAGCAACTCAAGATCTGCACTTACTGGTACAGCTATGACAGCTCGCAATGACAACCAACACAAAACTCCAAGAATGACTGTCAGTAAATCCCCAACTGGATCTTTGCACAACAGCGATGACCATCCATGCCACTTGGCCTGCTCTTTAGGCTACTGAGGTGACTATCCATGATGCTGTCCTCGTGGTCTCCTCCACCGCTAAATGGACTCTATGCCGGACTTTGAGAAATTAACTTTTTCAGCAGGGCTACCATGATCCCTGTATCCGGCTTATACTTCATCGCCATTGGCCTAAACTTGTGACTTTCCGCCAGTTTAGCATGACCAGAAGAGTGCAAGTGGCGCTTTGTGCTTTTAGGTGTCATACTTACCTAGAACTTTTAAACTGAATAGCCATGGTTGGATTTTTTCCATTTTAGTCTCATTTTATTTATTGAAATGTACTCTATTTCTGTTTCTAAAGTGGCGTGGAATTTTTCTTGTGTGGTAATTTCACTTTAGTACTGTTTGTGTGCTGCATTAATACTTTATGCATTGCCTCAAAGTTAAGCCTGACTACCTTTGTGCCAAGTTATCAAAGTGTTAAGCACAGGTTAATTTGTTGATTTTTTTGGTTCACCCTGACAAGAATGTGGTTGTTGCTTCAGAAGGGTTTTCACGACCCGCCCCCCAATAAAAACCCAATTTCTAACATTGGTGCGCAGTAGTGGGATACAGTACTCATGTTTGTGCAGCACTATACAGCAACACACAGTGATTTTTGGGACAAAGCAAATCCCAAATTATTTTTATATAAGATGCAACCTTTTTTTTAAATCCTCCTTAGGTTTTTTTGACTTAGCAATTTTCTTTTCTCAAATTTAAATTTACCACACCTTCTTTATCCTACAATGGAGATTGAGCTGATCCAGGTGGATGACCTTAAAAATGCTGAGCTGCTTATGCTCTGCAAGTAAAGGGGGATAAATGAAGGAAAGATGGCATCAAAGGTGGGTCTCCAGTTAACCCTCTGTGCCTCTGAGGAGGTCAAAAGGATGCAGTCCACCCCAGAGGAGCTAGAGGATGACTACTTTGAGGAGGGGGAAATGGACTGGAAGGAGGAGGAGGAGGATAGTCTAGCCAAAGACCCTGAGCTGCAGCAGCCTGAGAAAGAGGAGGACACTTTAACTGCAGAAATGGAGCCCACTGCTAAGGCAGGGAGCAGTGTGTCCTCCCCCAGCCTGTCCCTTGAGAAGTTGGTGGACAGGAAGGCCACGAGATAGATCAGGCTGCAGATGACCAAACTCAAAATGGAGGAGAAGAAGCTGGCTCTGGAGGAAGGGAGAATGATTCATTAAATGAGTCTGAAGGAGCTGGGCCTGAGAGCCAAGCAAGCTGTAGGGTCCAGTACCAATGGTGGCAACAATCCAATGTCCAATGAAGAGGTGAGCCTGCATAACTCAAGACCTGGTGCCTAGTGATGTGGTGGGTGAACAGATAGATAAATGTTTTTCTGCATATGAGATGGCTCTGAGGATGTGCAGGGACCCAGAGAAGGATTGGGGAGACAGCCTGTGGAAACACATTCCCCAGTAGAGAGGAATACCTTTCTTACATCAGAGGGGGACCAGATGAGGTACACTCCCATGAAAGCAATTTTACAGGTGCCGAAACTCAGGTAACATTCCATTGGTACTTAGCAATACACACTGAAATCCTGGCCTCACTAAACAATTCAGAACCTGTCTATCCTCTTCTCTCTCCCCTATACCCATTCTTAAACCTTCCCCTCTACAACAGCTTTATTCCAATGCCATCATAGGCCTCACATACCTAGCAAACCAACAACTTGACTTCCACTCCCCTCCAACTGTTTAATCTCATCCTTGGAAAAGCCTCTGAAGTCCGGCTCTGTTGCCATACTTATGGGAAAAGAATGAGTCCCAGACTCAACCACTGGCAACTGCAAACTCCCCAATGCCTTGCAATTGTGATGCCTTTACTGTGGATCCTGGATCCGTCCTCATTTTGGAAAACCACTCCCGGGGCTAACCCACAAACAGTCTTTTATCGGGTCCACCATGCACCCTCTCTCACCCAACCTTCCAAAATCCTTTTACCCATTTTCCCTGCTGACAGGTTGTACCCCCAATAAAGCTTCCCACAAAATACAAGTCCCACCAACTTACCCACAATTCTAACTTGAGACAAACCTTTCTCAATCAAAACCATCATAAAGTTCACCACATCTGCCTGCTGAAGATTCGAGCCATCCTTAACACTGCCCTGAAACCACAAATGCCTTCCACGTTTACATGCTGTCCTCGTAGGCTCCGATACAGACTGCTCAATCAACTCAGCAGTGCAGACCATCCTATGTCCCACAATTGTTGTGGGACTGTCGTCTTCACGGAGTCCACCTGGAGTGCCAGCCCACTGAATCTCTTCCGGTGGGAAAGAGGCAAAGAATCTGCAGTACCAGTGACGACTCTGGAAATATGATGGGTCTTAAACATAATCTTCTAATTTAGACACTGTAACACAAAAACCTTCAACACCTGAAGGACATTTACATCTCTTGCTGACTGTTTATCACGTTGACCACTGATATATTATTCACATTGAACAACACCTTCTTGTTCACAAAGTGCTCTGGTCACGGAACCACAACCACCACCAAAGGAAAAACTCCACAAAGATAATACTGAGAGCTCCACTGTTCCGGTCCTTCCACTCACCATCTTTCTTGCCATTAGCTATCAAATCCTGCCACATTGGCAGCATCAGAAAAAATCTGAATGGGCCATTCAGCTTCATCCCCCAAGCCTTGAATGGAAACCCCATTAAAACCTTCCCAAAAAGTCTGCCAAACTCTCAAGTTGGCCTTCACTACCACTGTCAACCTCACCTATGATGGTTCAATGATCTGCCTGACATAGACAATCCCAGTCACCTGCAAAATGTGTGACCGCTCTCACAGCTCTGCAAGCAAAACTGAGATGCACCAACAACACCTGAACATCGTTGACTCAAGCCCTCTGTTTTGACAGCATGACCTCTAACAAGTCCAACAACTTTACATTTGTTTCTTCTGATAAACATGCTTCCATTCTCACAGAATCCAAGTCCACACCCAAAAAGGTCAGACGTGGACTGGGCCCAAATGTCTTCTCCAAGGCCAAAGGCACGTCCATCCTTCATCAAGTTCTGAAATGTATGCAGCATTTCTGCATGCTCACTGACTTCCCCTGACCAGCAAAAAAGAAGTAATCCAAATAATGTGCCATGGAAGTCATACCACTGACCCACATAAACAATTCCTACAGAAAGGTACAAAACTGCTCAAACAGGGAAGAAGAAATGGAAAACCCCATGGGAAAAACCTTGTCAACATAGAATTGTCCTTCCAATTGCATGTCCAACAGTTCAAAATCATCTGCATGCACCAGCAGAAGCCAAAAGGCTGAATTCATGTCATATTTCGCCATGATTGCATCCAACCCAACTTATTCATCAATGCCACCACATCATCCACTGTTGCATACCTCGCTGAGCTCAGAGACTCCAGAATAAAATAATGTATTGATTGTCCTTTTGGCCATAACACTTGCTGAATCAAATGATGCTCACTGGGATCCTTCTTTGGCACCACCCCAATAGGTGAAATCATAAGCGTCTCCAGCAGCCAATCTGCGTAATGTCCTACCATGCATCCCTCAGCCACCTCTTTCAACAATCTGGCTTGAACCATTACTTATTGTCCCCTTATTGGTTGCAAATTTGTAGCTCACCATCTCACTCTGAGCCCTTCATACCCCAGTTTGAAACCAAGCTCAAAACCATGAATCAGGGACAAGTTCACCTCTGTTCTCCCCAGTACCCTAACCAAGTCCCTCAAGCATTCCACTCTAACTGGCTTTTGAGCCATGCCCATTCTCTGAGCACCTCACTCCCCCCCCTTCCTCTGTGTACCTGCCCTTACCAATTACCACTTTCTTTTCCCAGAACCCGTGCCCTGCTGCACTGGGTTATTACCCCTGCGCTTTGAGCACCCATGCTGGAAGCTGCAATACTCCCTATTGCAAATCACCTTATAAAAAGTCCAGCAAGCCCCTGACTGTCCTGCCTGTCCTCTGCCATAGCCACCCACTCCTCCTGTGTGGGACTACCCTGAAAGGGCCTGTAAAAAAGGGGTCACTCACTGGCCGTGTAGATCATAGGGTCTGGCCTTTCTTGACCCATGGTCTGTAGGAACAGCTGTTTGTCTAACTGACCCCCATCCTATTTGCATCTTCTGCTAAACAGGCCCTGAACTCTTCATCATAACGCATCCATGCCCACCCTCCGAAGGTTAGCTGGGCTTTGCGCACCAGGTCAATATTCTTAAAGAGAGCCAAGCAGCATTCTAGAAATATTTTGCAACAAACACTACCTTAAATTAATAACGCTGCTGTCCAATTTCCTATTGTAACGGGGACTCTGGGCCTCCTAGCTAGTTCCAATTCCTATTATTTACACCAGTGCTTAATTTGAGCTGGTGGTTTCTGGTGTGAGGCACTGGCACTTACTTTTTGAGGGACAGCACTTATTTTTCTGCATCAGATTTTTACTATGAGCAAAAGACACATATGAGAAAGACGAAGGAAGAGAAAAATGTAAAAACATCATAAAGGGAGTTAGCAGAAAGTTGCAAGAGTGAGCTGACGGGGTGGGGGTGGCTGTAAATGGATTAAAGAGGCCCAAGATGGCTTTAGGATTACGCTGCCTCAGTATTCTGTACTCGCACATTTAATTGCAGCAGCCACGTGTTTCAAAGGAGAGCTTGTCGTGGGATTCCCATGTTGTGTCGGTGTTTGATAAGAATGGGGTTGGAGACTGTATCAAATGCAGCAGAGAGGTCCAGGGGGATGAGGGCCACCGTTTCTCCTCTGTCCAGAGTCATGCGGATGTCATCTGTGGCACCGAAAAGAGCAGTTTCCATGCTGTGGTTGGGTCTCAAACCAGACTTCTGTTATTAAGGAGTTGGTGGTCATTGAGGTATTCGGTGAGGTATCTATTGATCATTTTCTCCAAGACCTTGGCTGCAAATAGTAGCAGGGAGATCTATCTGTAGTTGGCGAGTGTTGAAGGGTTCGTAGAGGGTTTCGCCAGCAAACTTGCAACAGATGAGTGTTTCCAAGCATCTGGGAAAGTTGCAGAAGAGGTAAGGGCATTCAGAATTGGTGTGAGCATGGCACTGATGTGTTACAGAACTCTGGAGTTGGCTTGGGGGGCTCAGGGGTCCGATGGGACCTGATTGGATCAACTTCATGGTGGCAGCATTTTTTTCAGGGGTGATGATGTGCCGTGTGATTATCATTGGTTCTTTGGATAAGATAGGGAGGGTTTTGGCAAGGTCTGTCAGGTCCAGTTGCGGATTGAAGCTCCTGTAAATGGTGGTGATTTTGTTGCTGAAGAACTGGTTTACGATCCCGTCCCTCATGACTGCTTTCTATGTCTTTATAGTGAAGAACTCTGACCATCAAGGGAGATGAAGAGGTAATGCTCTGATTATTTACTGTTCGCAGTCTTGCTCCCTTCCCACCCTTCCAGTCGCTATGGTCTTATTAGTCATTTCTGGGTTTAGTTTGAAAGGAATGATCAGGACTTCATGTAGGTGTGTGACTGTAATATACTCCCCTTGGCAGTACTTCTGAATTTATGTAAATGGGAGGGTGACTGTAATATGCATCCCCAGCAGCAGTAATTATGATTTTTTATAAGGTAGGGTGACAGTAATATATGCTCCTTGTGGCAGTAATTGTGATTTTTTTTAATTCTTTTTTTAAATAAATAATGTGTTTTACATAGCACTTTACACCATACATCTGCTGCCTAAGTACTTTAAATTGCAGATGTTGCTGTTACCCATTTACAATACAAAATTTTCCAACCTTGGAAGGATCGAAGCCTGGGTGTATCTTGCTGTATTCTAACCCTTCACCCCCCTCACTGTATTTGTCAGCGGTGAAGGTTCATATCACTGAGCTATCTGCTGCCTTAATATATATCTATAGTGGAACAAGGTGCATTTTTTGAAGGGGGCTTCCCCAAAAGATAAGGAGTAGGATGAAGAAGAGTAAGTCAGTGAAATTAAGTTTATAAGTGGTTATTGTGGCTACCCTCACCTCTTCACTCCTCATCACAACAAGGTATCTCATGGCTCGGAGTGTGCTATTGGAATTTGCTCGGGGTACTGGCTTGAGTCCTAAACAAATTGTTGCAAGTAGGCAGATTTGTGATGGCGCAAACAGTTACTGAATATGCGCCTCTTTGTGTTGGAGCGAAAGTGACTGACAACAGAATTTAGATGGCTGGAAATGTGTGCTTTTCTAATTCAAAGGTAGGCTTTCTGGAAAATATATCCAAAGAACAAGAGCATGCTAAGGCGTGCTTTTGGAGCTGTTGACCCAGATGCCCCATGAGGCCAGATAAACCACTGGGAAATGGTCGGATGCTGATCTTTTCCTTCCATGACCTCCACCGATGATGGGCCAAATCGGGTGTTTATTTTGTTGGGGGAAACACATCACATAATCCTCTTGTACCCAAAGAAGAGTGATACCATTAGCCTGGCCCCATGACCTTTTTAGGGGGGGCCTGGGTGATTTTTACACAGCGAGAGCTGTGGCGCTTTAATATGGTGGTGAGGTTATCTCTTGAATAGTTCGGCATTAGTTCAAATACGTACATTTCCAATGGGTTCGCGCAGAAGTTGTCCCCATGGATGTGTGTTTAAAAAAAAAATATATATATATATATATATATATATACAGTATATATATATATATATATTAAACACTTCCAACTAGCGTACCAGTCCTGCTCCAAACCGTCAGCGGTGCTCGTCACCTTGCGAGCGCTACCTTGCTATAAATCCACACTTGATCCCCTTGATACAGAGAAGGACAGCACTCCGCGGGAATCGTAATTCATCAGGGTTTATTGGCACAAAAGAAAAGAACGCGTTTCGGCGTTGCCGCCTTCGTCAGCTTCTAATTCGCCATTTTGTTTTTCTTCATATATATCACATGATCTTTACGCTCAATCCCAATCTACGTTACAACCAATTTGTCTTTCAGTTGAACTTTCCATCATAACATTTTTTTGTATAAATATAAATATAAATATACTTTATGTCGGTCGCCATATGCATACATAAATGAATAAATGAATAAATAAATAGGTCTTACTTTGATACGGATTACCCACATGGGCACTGTGAACCGGAATGACCCAAATATATATACAACGATGTGAATAGAAATAAAAGTGTATGTGAACGATACAAATAAATAACAATAAATACAAAACAACGTTACCTCGGTGTATATATGTTGTAAAGCATTTAATAGTAGACTACCCATTGATTGGTGTAATTGATTTTGAATAGTCTACAGCATATTATATAATTACCATGCATTTTGTCTCTTTAAATGTGTTTCCTTAACTCGATCTTGAAGTATCTGACATCTTACGTTATCTTCCGATAACCTGACCATATCCGGCTCATCTCCTAACTTGGTACTGAGTGAGGGAATTTTATATTTGAATAGCAAACATTTCCATCTGTACATCATGGCTATTTGATGTATAGAGGTAAAGCTAATTTCTACCTCCTCGGGTATGAGCATGATGCTGATTAAATCAATTCATTAATATAAATGTATGTATAACTCCTCACTGATATTCAGCCCATTTGGTTCCTTCGTATCAAGTGATAATATGTATCTTGACTCTAATTTGCGCAGATTTTTCTCTCGGTCTCCCCCTCTACTGTCTCTAGTTATTCCATCAATTACACTGTAGCGTAGCTCCTCTATTTTCCCTCCATGTATCTCATGAATGTGTCTAGCTACTGGATATGTGGTATCTTTATTTGTGATGGCTCTTAAGTGTTGCAAGACTCTCTTATGTACCTGCATTTTTGTACTGCCCACATATAGTTTCGGGCAAGTACATTTCAAGATATAGATCACATAATCACTTTTACATGTGTATCTTCCTTTTATAGTGTGTACCGTCCTGTTGCTAATGGTTACATTTTTGATATTTTCTCCACTTTTGCATGCTTTACATTTCGTACACTTATAGAAGCCATCCTGTGTATTGAACCATGTGGTTTGTTTGTTCAATTGTCTGATATCACTTTTCACTAGAACATCTTTCAAAGATTTGCCTCTTCGATAGGTTATTTGTGATCTCCTCATCAAACTCTGTCCTATTATAGGATCACTCCTTACAACATGCCAGTGCTTTTGTAATAAATTGCGTACTTGGTCATGTGCTTCATTAAATGTTGTAATGAATCTCACTGTTGTTCCAATATTAGCACCACTGTTTATCTTATTCTTGCTTCCCTTTGGCGAGAATAATAGATCTTCTCTAGCTCTGGATTTTATTTTGTTATTAGCTCTTTCGAGTGTCCTATCGGTATATCCTCTATTATGTAATCTCTTCCCCATGTCTAACTGAACTTCTTTAAACTTGGTCTCAGTGCTACATATCCTTTTGGCTCTCATCATCTCACCAAATGGAATACTTTCTTTTAACGGTTGTGGATGATGACTGGAAGCGTGTAAAATGCTGTTACCTGCGGTTGGTTTTCTAAATACTGTGGTTTCTACCCTGTTATGTTCTATCATCACTTTTACATCAAGAAACTCTATCTCACTTGCATGTATCTTACTTGTAAATTTTAGATTACAATTATTCTTATTTACTTCTTGTGAGAATTGTAAAGCACTGGTCATGTCCCCTTTCCAGATGATAAAAATATCGTCGATATATCTCAACCAAAGTACAATGTGCTGGTTCCACTGATCCAGGGGGGGAAGAGTGAGTACTTGTTCTTCCCACCACCCCATGTACAGGTTCGCGTAACTCGGTGCGAAACAGGTTCCCATAGCAGTCCTGCATTTCTGCTCAAATATATCATTGTTGTAAAAGAACATGTTATGTCGTAGACACCAACTAATCATGCTGATTAACATTCTGCTGTGTTGGAAAAATCCAATAGGTCTCACTCTCAAGAAGTGTTCAATAGCTTTCATCCCCAAATCATGGGGTATACTCGTGTACAGTGCTGTTACATCTAACGTCATGAGGAGGAAATCATCCTCCCACCCAATATCAAAGATCCTTTTTAAGAAGTCAGTGCTGTCTTTCAAGTACGATGGCAAGCTCACAACTAAAGGGGATAGGAATTTATCTATGTACTGTGATAGGGGTTCAAAGAGACTACCTCTACTTGAAATTATGGGTCTCCCAGGGGGTTTCGCTGTGTCTTTGTGTATCTTAGGTATTAAATAAAACACAGGTAATTTTGGGTAGTCCACTTTCAAAAATCTATATTCATCCTCCGAGATTAGACATTTGGTTTTCCAACTCTGTAATTCTATGTCGAACTGATGTTTGACATTCTCCACATATTTCTTATCTATCTTTTCATAGCATATAGGGTCATTCAATTGTCTGTATGCTTCTTCCATGTATTCTTCGATTGGCCAGATCACAATGTTTCCACCTTTGTCTGATCCTCTCACCACTATTTGCGGGTTATTGGTCAGCTTTTCAAGGGTCTTGATATACTTAGTCTTGATCTTCCTTGTCTTCTCCATTTCTCTTTTTTTCAATGATTTTAGGCCTTTGATTATAGTCTCTGAGAACTGATCAATTAGGTCTCCACTGGATCCTGGCACAGTTTTCGATCTTTGTTTGAGTCCTGAGATCTCCATTTTGTCCGTTGCTATCCCTTCCAAGTCTAATCTGGCAATGACTTGTTCATCATCAGTTATTCTAATGTTCTCATCCATTTCCCACAATTCTTTTAATAATATTGCATCCTCGATTAGTAAATTGTCAGTCGATGGCTTCTTTATGATATCCCTACTGATTGTCAATGCCTTTTCTTCCTCTCTGGTTTTATTGTTTTTAAGAGTATGGATTTTTAACAGCTTCAATTTTCGTGTAAACAAGAAAAGGTCTATCCGGCTTTGCTCGTGCTCAAAATGATTGGGTTGACAGTATGATAATCCCAGTGACAGGTTCTTAATGTCGTCTTCTTCCAGGTCAAGCTTTGACAGATTCACAACTGTTTTGTCATCTGTTAATATCGTTTGTTGTGCGGGTTAATTTCTCGTGCCCTTCTGTGTAAGTTTCTTTTCCCCCCTTGTCTCTTCTGTCTCTGCCTCTTCCTCTTGGTCTGGCACCTCGCCATGGTCTGTGATTGGATCTGCGGTCTCTCCTTAAAAAATCGAATTCGTCCTGTAAGGTTGTTTGTATATGTGAACGTGTTGAATCCTCAGAGTCTGTATCTGAACTTTCACTGATATCCATATTTGATTTACTTCTTTCGTCGTTTGTGTATTGTTTTTGTGACTCACTTATTCTTTGGTTCCTCCAAAAATCAATTTTTTTGGCATATGTATATATCTGAACTGTTTCATAGTCAATTCTATCCCTATTGAATTTTCGCTTTTTCTTCTGAACAATTTCATCTTCCATTTTACCAAGCCGTTCTTCCATTGCCTTATTTAAGGATTCTACTATTTTTTTATCTGTGAAACCGTCTATATCCTTGGTCAGGCTGTCGATTTTTCCTAACACTTTATCCCTGTCACTCTGAGCATACTTTATCAGAATTCTCATCATTCCTGCCGAGCTATGTGCGTTGTGTTCGGCCCATTCTTTTACAGGGACCAGACAGTTTATTGTGAAAATCCACTTATTTGTGGGCACCCTTTCATCTCTAACAGTGACAAAAGGAATTGCAGAATGTTCCTTTGTTTGATTCAGCAACTGAGGTTTTGAGATATATTGTGATATCATTCATGGATGGCCCCTTCAACATTGTTGATAAGCCATGTGACACTTATGCCTTCTAAGGTTGCTTCATGAACATGCATACTTACATTCTGCTAGCTGCTAACGCAAAAGCAAATTGTTATTTATGTTTGCTGCTATAAAATAATAATAATTATTATTATCATCATTATTATTATTTCTGCTACATAAGCAGTAATACTTGACGGATTAAGCTTACTGACATGGTATTGCAAGTTTCCAACCACATAGTACACATCGTTTCAACATCAGAAATAAAAAAAAACGGATTGGCCCTTTTGCGGTGTTGACCTGCGGCTTTGTAAAATAGCTTAATTGGTGTTTCACAATGCGGAAAATACATAATGTTGCCTTTGAATGCAAAGAGAATGTCCACAATAACATACATGTTAAGTAGGTTTGATGTTTGTGAAAAGAGGTCTCTTACATGTCATTCTCAGAGCACTGATTCAGTACAGATATGAGTCACCACAGACGTACGCTGCTATTTATAGCAGCATCAAGCAATTTGAAAGGACAAGGGTGTGCGCTGAAATACGCATTGTTTGACATATCGAACATATTTCACCGGTCTCTTTCTGCAATGCGCCTTCTGTTCTTTAAAAAAATTGAAATGCTGCAAAAGACATTACTTGTTAGTCTTAAAAAGATGCAGATATAGTTTAGTCGCACGTTTGTGTTTATAAATTCCCTACTGGATGTACAGGATTTGGGTGCACCATCTGAAACCATTGTGGAAAAATCAGTAGCGTGATCAGCCGTGATTTTTGTAGAAGGTGGGCCTGCCCCTACACCTCATACTTAAGTTGTACTATCCTGTCTGCCTCCCACCTCCTGCCACGTGTGGGATGGCGGTGGTTAGAGGGTGAGGTGGGGGCTTGGGGGCCCTTTTCTATTGTTTTCTGTTAAAAGAGGAGCAGGCAAGCCACTCCAGTTCGTTAATGTTACTGCTATTTAAAATTAATGCAGCGCACAATATTAAATTTGTCTGACATCGCAGTGTTTTTCTAACACCAGTCATCATAGGATGACTCTTCTGGATAATCCAGGATATTGCATGCAGGTGACTAGAAGCAACAGGGAAAAATTAAAAGACAAGAGAATACCCCAATGGTATATTGGGTACACAAACATGCAGCACATACATTTTAATGAAGTATTTGCAAATAATTCCCAGAAGTGTGACACAGAAGGGTCACACTAAGGGCCTGATGTATCAAACGGTTCATATGAGGCCTGAATCACAAAGAGTGTCCTATGTTGTGGCGGATACTCTGTACTAGTGGCAGAATCTCCACACTTGAGGCAGAATCTCTACATGGCGGACTGGAGAGAGTGCGCCATACGGACATTCAGCCACAAGTGTGGAGACTCTGCCAGAACTGCAGAGTCTCCACTATGACTCAATCAATCAATCAATCAATCACTTTTTGTAAAGTGCAGCTACTCACCCGTGAGGGTCTCAAGGCACTAGGGGGCGGGGAGGGGCCTCCTCCGAAGAATCATGTCTTAAGGTTCTTCCTGAAGTTGGTGTGGGACGGGCTTTGTCTGAGGTGCAGGGGGAGGTTGTTCCATCTCTTTGCTGCAATGTAGATGAAGGATCGCCCCCCGGCGGTGGTTTTGCGGATGCGAGGGATGGTGGCCAGGGCCATCTGAGTGGAGGGGAGGGATCTGGCAGAGGTGTGGAAGGAGACGCGGTGGTTCAGGTAGGCTAGTCTTGCTTTCTGTATGGCCTTGTATATGTGGGTGAGTAGCTTGAAGGTGATTCGCTTCTCGACCGATAGCCAGAGGAGGGTCCTCCGGTGTTGGAAGATGTGTTCTCGGCGTGGGAGGTCCAGAATGAGTCTGGCGGTGACGTTCTGAATGAGTTGCAGTTTTTTGATGTTTCTAGTTGAGGTGCCGGCGTAAAGGGCATTGGGGTAGTTAATCGTGCTTGTGACTAGGCGTAGGCGACTGTCCTGCAACAAACTGCTGGGATCCATCTGAAGATCTTCTGAAGTTTGCGGGGTGTGTGCCAGCAGGAGGAGGTGACTGAGTCCTCAGAAGGCTGGAATGGCAATACTGGGGGTCCTCTAAGGAACCGCCAGAGTGCATGGAATCATACAACCAATGTTTGCAAAAGCCTTGGGGTATGATTCCAACATGTTTGATACCAAACATGGCCATGTTCAGAGTTACCATTGTGAAGCTGTACATAGGTAGTGACCTATGTATAGTGCACGTGTAAAATGATGTCCCCACACTCAGGAAGGCCACTGAAAATGCTCCTGGATGATGTGGGGGCATTTCTGCTAGTGCAGGGGTGCCCTCACACACAGGTACTCTGCACCCAGACTTCAGGACCAGGAGGCCTGACATATGGTGACTTATAAGTGACCTGGTGCAGTGTAAATGGCAGTGAAAGGGTGCATGCACTATTTCACACAGGCAGCAATGGCAGTCCTGTAGAAATCTTTGCATTGGCTCCCTACGGGTGGCAAAATAAATGCTGCAGCCCATAGGGATCTCCTGGAACCCCAATGCCCTGGGTACCTAGGTATCATGTACTAGGGATTTATGAGGGGGGTACCAGTATGCCAATTATTAGTGGAATACTGTGTTAGTAGTATCCAACAACCACATTTAAAGGGAGAGAGCATAAGCACCGGGGTCCTGGTTAGCAGGATCCCAGTGACGCAGTCACACAAACTGAGCAACAGGCCACAAATGGGGGCTACTTTCTCACCCCCCCCCCCAACAAAGGACAATAAGGTTAACCTTAGCCAGTTGAGACTTTATTATCCAAGTGGTGATAAGTGGAGAGTGGTTACTCCCTTTATCATCCACTGTATGGTCCTTTCCCTGTGGGGAGGTGTGTCACCCTGTTTGGAGATTTTTAGCTAGAGAACAGTGCAAGTGTGAAATCTGAGATTCCCTATTTTTAAAGTTATCAAAAACTTTTAAGGCAGGGCAGTATGACTGTCCCTGAGGCCCTATTTCAGGACAGAGTTGCTGTCCTATGGATTGCAATGCTATACAGGAATTCTGTCTTAGCAAAGCTAGGGTAGGACAAAAAGTGTGTCCCCATGGCTCTAAGAGAGGACAGGGTTGCTGTCCCTCTTGGGTTGGAGCAGGACAGGGTTGCTGTCCTAAAGGCTTCACATGAGGTCAGCGCTGCTGTCCTATGGTTTTAGAGGTAGTGCAGGGGCGCTGCACTAAAGTTTCTCTGGGAGGGCTGGAGGGTTGCTCCAAACTTACTAAGACAGGGCAGGTATGCTTGTCTGTTTTAGTGTTCCCACAGACAGGGACTTTTACCTCTGGGAGTTCAGCTGCGGTCACTTTTGACTCCTTTGGTACAGGTTCCACCCTAGGAGAAGTATCTCCCACCACAGGAATGGTGTCCTCTGTGGTAGGGTGGGTAAGGGAAACTTTGATACCCTTTTTACCTGTGGGGCAATGACGATCCTGAGGTTTCAGGGCTCCTTCTCTTCTTTGCTTTTTCATCTCACCTGAGATTAAAGGAAGCAATTCCTTGGGGATACCCAGCATGTATGCATGAGTCCTAAACTCTACTTCAACCCAACCTGAGGACTCTAGGTCATTTCCTAGAAGACAGTCTACAGGTAAGCTAGTTGACACCACCACCTGCTTAGAGCCAGTAACTCCACCCCAACTGAGATGCACTACAGCTAAGGGGAGAGACTGAGTGGAATTGTTGACATCCGTAACCTGGTACTTCTGTCCAAGGAGGAATAATGGGATTTATATTTCGGCAGATGGGATATCAGTCACTGTTACGACGCAGTAACCCATCTGCCGAAATCTAAATCAGGACCTTAGTGTAGTAAAATAAACAATTAGACTGTTAGATCATTAGTCTCATATCATATGCCCAACTGATACCTCTGAATATGTTACATGCAGGAAAGCAGGCCCTGAGAAGGCACAGGAAGCGAGCATTAGCCAAGCCAATAGGTCTCATCTGTGTGAGAGCTATCGGCTTTGCCAGTTTCTTTCAGCCATGTTGTAGAGCAAAGTGGCTGCTGTTTAGCCTGTCTAAAAGTGGCATGGCATAGAGCAGAGTGGTGTAGAGGAGGTGGCACAGAGTGAAGTGGCGTAGAGTGGCAGGGGAGTGGAATAGAGTAAAGTAGAGTAGTATAAAGGGACGTAAAGTGGCGCACAGTGGCATAGAGTCGAGGGGAGTGGCATGGTGTATAGTTGGGTGGAGTGGTGCAGAGTGACATGGAGTAGTGGCATGAAGCATAGTGGCATGGATTAGAGTGGAGTGAACTTAGAGTAGTTTGACGTAGAGTGGGATAGAGTGGAACTGCGTAGAGTGGTGTGGCATGGAGTGGTGTAGAGTGGGGTAGAGCAGAGTGACAGAGGGGAGTGTGGTAGCATAGAGTGGCATAGAGCAGTGACGGTTAGCAGGACTAAAATATGGTGGGACGTGATGGCGCCAAACTCACCATATATGCAGCTCCCCTGGTGCAGCACTTTTCTCCTGCCGTCCACGAGCAGGAATGGAAGGACTTCCTTCCTGCTCAGTGGAACATGAATCCAACCACTCCTGGAGCTGCTCTCCTAATGTTCTCAGCATGAGAGCAGCTCCAGGACTGATGCGAGCAGGCTAACCCGTGCTAATTTTGAGATCTGGGACCTCTGCCAGCAGTCCTCAGTTTTTTCACAGCCCTGGGATTGCTGGGTCTACAGTGCACATGCCAGGCTGACCGTAGCAAGACAGACGGCTAACCCCACTTGCACAATGAAAGGGTCAGCAGTCATCCTGTAATTGCAGGATTCAGCGCCGCCCCCTGCCTTCACCTTGCACTGCACACAGCGCAAACTGGTGGCAAAATAAAATGGCATTGTTATGCCATTTTATTTATTTGTGTTTGCCTGCTGCACTCACAGCTGGTGGGCCAACACTCCTCTTCTCTTTAGGAGAAGCCGCCCCTGGCTTAGAGTGGAGTGGTGTAGAGTGGAGTAGAATGGCATACAGTGGCATAGTGTAGAGTAGAGTGGCATACAGTGGAGTGGCATTGAGTAGGGTGGCGTAGAAGAAAGTGCTGTTGAGTGGTGTAGTGTAGAGAAGCATGGAGTGGAGTTGTGTAGAGTGAAGGGACGTAGAGTGGAGTACAACAGAGTACCATTGTGTTGAGTGGAATGGCATGGAGCGGTTTAGAGTAGAATGGCATAGAGTGAAGTGGCATAGATTGGGGTGACATAAAGTAGAGTGGTATAGAGTAGAGTGGAGCTGTGTAGAGCAAAATGGAGTGTTATGGAGTGGTGTGGAATGAAGTGGCATAGAGCAGAGTGGTGTAGAGTGGTGGGTGGGTGGCATAGAGTGGCGTGGCACATTGCCCGTCCAGGAAGTAAAAATAAAGACAAGGAACAATACATGTACTTGATCCATGCTCCAGGAATGAGCTAACACAAGAAAGGAAGGTAAGCCTCCTGGAGCTAAGTAATCAAAATACTGTAAATGAGAATGACAATAAAACCAACCATTGATATGCTGTGGGCAGGTTGTAAGCCCACTGAATAGTAAACAATACGTCTTGCAGCGCAACACAGGGCCTGTGTATGTGAGACCTAAAAAAGAGGTAGTGAAGTAGCACAGTAACAGAACAGTGAGGGATGGGTAAGGGAGTGGGGCAGTGAAGAAAGAGTGAATATTATATTCAAAAAGGGACAGGGATTTTTCCAATGGAGGTGTAGCCATAAAAATAGAGAGATCTGCCCTAAAACAAGTGAGAAAGTGGAAAATGGAAACAAACAGTGAGAGGGAGAGTTAAAGGCAGCGGAATAGTGGAACTGAGAGTGCAGCAGTTAGGGACCATTTATAAAAGAGACAGAGACAGGAGTGGGAAGAAAAATTTAAATTGGGCAGTAACAGCCTACAACTGTATCAAGCTCTGCAAGGGTAAACCATGCAGTGCCCAGGCACTGATTGCTCCCATTGCATCTGGCCTTCTTGGAAGGTCCCTGGTCCTATCCAGCTGCTCAAACAGCAGTCCACAGCATTGCCCCCACAGCTTATTAGTCGGAGTGCTGCCCATGTATGCCAGGGTTAGGAGAATAGATGAACATATGGTTTACTTTATGTAAGAGAGTGGCATAGAATGTTGTGTGCTAGAAAAAAAACACTTTCTTCTACCCCCAGTGTCAAGAAATATAGGGGGTCATTACAACATTGGCGGTAAATGCCGCTTACCGCTGTGCAGAAGACCGCCAACACACCGCCACGGAATTCCGCCACAGCTATTATGACCCACAGCTCGGAATCCGCCAAAAATTTAGACACCCACACAAGTCCGCTACACCAAAGGTCAGTGATAAACTGCCGATAACAAAACCTCCACCGTCACGCCAACAGGAATACACCTACACTATCATGACCCACGAATCCACGCGGCGGTCTTTCAACGGCGGGATTCCATTGGCGGTACACACCGCTGCGCTCAAAATACACTCACATTTACAAAACACTACCACATTGGACAATTCGAAATACACACCCCTGAGACACATACCCACACCACTCCCACACATCCAATACAATATAAAACACACACCCACATCACCCACAAACCCTTACGACCACAATTGCGACTGAAGGCCAGAGAGAGACACCACCATCTACAAACTAGCATCCACAGGCACTCAACACCATCACTCCCACAACATCCACGCACAAAACACCACACACCCCTAAACATCACCCCACACATCACAACACACACCACCCCACACCACCCCATGACACCGCAAAGACACCCCAGGTTCTCTGAGGAGGAGCTCAGGGTCATGGTGGAGGAAATCGTCCGGGTAGAGCCACAGCTATTCGGATCACAGGTGCAGCACACCATCATAGCTAGGAAGATGAAGCTATGGCGCAGAATCGTGGACAGGGTCAACACAGTGGGACAGCACCCAAGAACACGGGATGACATCAGGAAGAGGTGGAACAACCTACGGGGGAAGGTGCGTTCCGTGGTCTCAAGACACCACATCGCGGTTCAGAGGACTGGCGGCGGACCCCCACCTCCTCCCCCACAACTAACAACATGGGAGGAGCAGGTCTTGGCTATACTGCATCCTGAGGGCCTCGCAGGAGTAGCTGGAGGAATGGACTATGGTAAGTCAAATCTTAACTATTACATCCCCCACCCTAACTGCATGCTATCACATACCCCCACCCTCACCCCCATCACTCCAACTCCTCACATATGTCCCACTATCACAACCCACCCATCCCAACACCAAGCCCTGCATGCAACAACAAAGCATGGACACCCATCACCAATGCATGGCCACTGCACATACCCACACACACCCCTAACCAATTATCACACAAGGTCCCACACAAGAATGCAAGCACTGGGATACAGGGTCACCCACCCATTGCACACCATGGCACACACAGATGCAATAATCATGCCTTTACACCCCTGCAGGACACCTATCCAACGTCACCGGACAGGAGGGTCCAGACATGTCCACTCCTCCCACAGAAGAGGGCCACAGTGATGACAGTAGCTCTGTCCAACTGGATCTAGATGACCAGCCCATCTGGGTTTTCGGGATAGTCGGTTCCCCTCACACTGGCACAAGCCACAACAGAGCCTCCCCCTTCTGGAAACACCAGCACGGCACCCACCCAGTGGGCCCATACCTCTGTCCCCAGGACACATCAAGCAGCAGTGTGTCCACCACTACAGGGAACCCAGGCTAACCCACCACCCCAACAACACCAGGGACCTGGGGGCAGTGGTAGTGGGCACACGGTTCAGGGGACAGAGGCCCAGGAACACAGGGGAACTGAGACAGCTGCTGTGCGACAGGGGGAGGACAGGCCCAGGTAACCCACTCTCCACGAGGCCCTCTCCAACATCATGGGAGAACACCACCATTCCCAGGAAATGATGGCAACGGTACTGGACAAGTTTCAGGAGACCCAGCGGCTGCAGGAGGAACAGTATTTGGGGTTCAGGGAGGAACTCAAATCCATCAACACCACCCTGGACACCATTGTAGGGGTGCTGAAGGAACTCGTCAACACCAGGAGGGACACTGTGGCACAACAAGGGGCCCCTGACACTAGCCTCGATGATGAACTGCCCACCACCTCCGCCAGCGCTAGTGGACAGGAGGCACCGCCACAGGACCACGACACCAGCACCCCACCCCCTGCAGATGGAGAACCACCCCACAAGCGGTCCCTGAGATCCAGGACAAAGACAGAGAACCATGCCAAGACCCCCGCCAAGAAATGAGACCACCCTGATTGTCATCCTTCTGTCCCACTTTGTCACCTTGTCCATCCTTAAACTGGCCCAGCTCCACTTCCCATGCCCCTTTGGACAATGCACCTGTGAGACTAATAGACTGGACTCTGCCATGGACATTCCTCCACCATCACCCATGACCATTTTACAACACCCTCCAATATTTAGCACTTAAATAAACACTCTTAAAGCACAAAACAACCTAGAGTCAGTCTGTGCTTTCGAAAATGTCTATTTGCAATAATTGTGTAAAAATGCTATATCCATTGTATTGTCAACATACCTATGTCACACAGCTCTAGTCCATGCGGAAACAAAGCAGATGTCATTTCTGAAACTGAAAGGGAAAGTGACAACTCAGAGTCCATACACTGGGTGAAAGTGACAGACAGATGAGAGGTAGAACAATTATATCAGATGTAGCAGGCAGTGATGTCTTCTTACCTGTGTCTCACTGGAAGTATTGATGAATCACCGTGTTTCTGTTGTCGATGTCCTCTTCTTCTCACATGAGCCACAGGCTCCACAGCTGCCACAACACCTCCATCTGGACCATCCTTCTGCAGAAACGGCACCTGTCATTGCAAAGCCAAGTTGTGAAGCATACAGCAGGCCACGATGATCTGGCACACCTTCTTTGGTGAGTAGAATAGGGAACCACCTGTCATATGGAGGCACCGGAACCTGGCCTTCAGGAGCCCGAAGGTCCTCTCTATAACCCTCCTAGTTTGCCCATGGGCCTCATTGTAGCATTCCTCTGCCCTTGTCCTGGGATTCCTCACTGGGGTCAGTATCCATGACAGGTTGGGGTAACCAGAGTCACCTGCAAATGGCGAGGCACAACTGTTAGACACACCCTAACTCATAGGGACATCCCCAGACCCAGACAACTATTCACACTGCATTGGGTCCATGTCCTCACCTAATAGCCACACACGGTGCCTCTGGAGTTGCCCCATCACATAAGGGATGCTGCTATGTCTCAAAATGTAAGCGTCATGCACTGAGCCAGGGAATTTGGCATTCACATGGGAGATGTACTGGTCGGCCAAACACACCATCTGCACATTCATTGAATGGTAACTCTTCCGGTTTCTGTACACCTGTTCACTCCTGCGTGGGGGGACCAAGGCCACGTGTGTCCCATCAATGGCACCTATGATGTTGGGGATATGTCCCAGGGCATAGAAATCACCTTTCACTGTAGGCAAATCCTCCACCTGAGGGAAAACGATGTAGCTCCGCATGTGTTTCAGCAGGGCAGACAACACTCTGGACAACACGTTAGAAAACATAGGGTGGGACATCCCTGATGCAATGGCCACTGTAGTTTGAAATGACCCACTTGCAAGGAAATGGAGTACTGACAGCACCTGCACTTGAGGGGGGATTCCTGTGGGATGGCGGATAGCTGACATCAGGTCTGGCTCCAACTGGGCACACAGTTCCTGGAATGTGGCACGATCAAGTCTGTAGGTGATGATCACATGTGGCTCCTCCATTGTCGACAGGTCCACCAGCGGTCTGTACAACGGAAGATGCCGCCATCTCCTCACATGCCCCAGCGGACTGTGCTTATGGAGTAGAACAGCGAACAAAGAGTCAACCAACTCTGAGGTACGTAAACACAGCTTACTCTGAAATATTAGCAAATCGACATATGCCTGTATGAGTGTTTAGGGAAGACCTAGATATGTGTGACGCAGTCCAAAATAATGGCATGTGGGCCCATGAAATGGTGGCTGCCTGACCTGTAAAGTGGGACAATGGGATATGAGGTAACTGCTCTGGCATTGTACACCGTCGCGGTAGACGGTCGAAGACTGCGGCGCAATCCTGCATTGGTTAACACTGGACCCTATGGGTCCCAGGAGCCAATGACGATGTATGCCGGCGGTGACGGTATGCACCGCCGCGGACGTAACCGCCATTTTCTCTCTGTTCAATCACTTGATACTTGATCTTCGACAGGAGAGGACCTACACTGCAAGTGCTGCTGTGACCTCAGTCTGGAAGAGACAATGGCTCATGTGTCTGGGGAAAGGGCCCCTGTCTTTAGCACGGAGGAGTTGGAGAAACTCATGGATGGGGTCCTCCCCCAGTACACGCTACTCTACGGTCCTCCAGACAAACAGGTAAGTACACTGTGAGCATGCTGTATGGGCAGTGCCTGTGTGGAGTGGTGTAGATGAAAGATAGGGGGGGAAAATGAGGCGTGCATGAAACGACGGTGAGTGCATGTGCGTCATGGCAAGTGTAGGGATGCGGGTCAATGACTGTGATGGTGTGGACGGTAATAACTTCTCTTTTTCCCCTGTACTATTCCTGTAGGTCAGCGCCCACCAGAAGAAGGACATTTGGCGTGCTATCGCCAAGGAAGTCCGGACCCTGGCGGTCTGCCACAGACAGAGCACCCACTGCCGGAAAAGTTGGGAGGACATTCGCCGCTGGAGCAAGAAGACGGCGGAGGCCCAGCTGGGGATGGCCTCCCAACGTGGGAGGGGTGCCCGTCGCACCATGACCCCCCTGATGTTCAGGATCCTGGCGGTGGCATACCTGGAGTTAGATGGGTGCTTGAGGGCATCACAGCAGCCACAAGGGGGTGAGTACACTCTCATTCTGCTGATTCAGCGCGCATTGTAGGTGTCTGGGTGGGGCAGAAGGGCTGTGGGTTCCCCCAGGCCAGGGTGAGTTTAGTAGACAAGGACCCTTCTTAAGGCAGGCCCTGTGGCACCCCACCCCACCTGTGTACAGTGCCAACTACACCTAGTCAGGCTCCTGTGACATCCATGTGTGGAGCAATCGGCCATAGCCTTGTAACCCATGTCACCTGAGATTGAATAGGGAACTCCAAGTGCGCAGCGTAGTGCAGGGGGCTTCTGTGTCTGTAGTGTCTGCCAATAGTAGCGGTATTGCATGTACTCAACATGTTTTTCTTCTGTCTCCCCCCCCCCTTTTTGTGGTCTCCCTGTTCTTGTGTGCATTAGCATCATCAGGCGGAGGAGCAGTGGCACCGGAGCAGGAGGGACATGCATCCCACATGGCCCTGGGGGCGACACTATGGAGTCTGAATTTACCAGTGGGACGGTGGGCAAAGGGAGTTCCACGGCGGGGACAGGAGCTGACACCAGCGATACAGACTCCTCCTCTGATGGGAGCTCCCTTGCGGTGGCGGGCCCATCTGTGCCCCCTGCATCTACAGGTACAGCCGCCACCCCCCTACCAGCACCACCCTCCCAGCAGCCCCTGCCCCTGTCACCCCTCCTGCCCTCAGTGAGGAGGCCATTGACCTCCTCAGGTCCCTCACTGTTGGGCAGTCTACCATTTGGAACGCCATCCAGGGTGTAGAGAGGCAGTTGCAACAAACCAATGCATACCTGGAGGGCATTCACTCTGGTCAGGCAGCCCATCAGAGAGCTTTTCAGACTCTGGCCTCAGCACTGATGGCAGCCATTGTCCCTGTCTCTAGCCTCCCCCTCCAACTTCCTCCACCCAGACCCAAACCCCTGTACCTCAGCCTCTCACAAGCACACCATCAGACCAGCATGCACACACCTCAACACACAAGGGAAGCTCTGGCAAACATAAGCACCACACATCCCACAGGCACTCACGCAAGCATCACACACATACAGACACACCAACATCCACTGCCTCCACTGTGTCCCCCCCTCCTCGTCTCCCTCCTCCCTCCTCCCTCCCTGTCTCGTCTCCACTCACACCTGCATGCACTACATCCTCAGCCACTACGTCCATCACCAGCACACCCACCACTACACCCCGCTCACGTGCAGTCACCACCCCCACTACCATTCACAAGTCCCCTGTGTCCTCTCCCAGTGTGTGTGTGAGGCCACCTCCCAAGGTACACAAACGCAGCCACACACCCACCCAACAGCCATCCACCTCACAACAGCCTCCAGCCCATGCATCTTCACCCAAAGTCACCAAATGTACACCTCCATTCCCAAACCCCCTCCATCTACCCGTCCCAGTGTTCCTAAGAAACCTTTCCTGTACAACCTTGACCTTTTTCCCTCACCTCCCCCACCCCTTCAGTCTCCTAGGGCCCGACTCTCCAGGTCCCAACCCAGCACCTCAGCCACAACATCTGCGGGACCAGTGGTGCCAGTAGTAACCGGCTTCTGGAGTGCGCCAGGCAGCAGGGCAGCCAGTGTGGCAAGGAGCCAGAGCACGGACAGTCCCCCACTTGTAAAGCATAAAAAGTTGGCCAGTGCCCGGCGGGAGAGGGGAAAGAAATCAGCCACCAAAGCCGCTCCCTGGGGTACAGTTGGGGGTGTGGAGACAGCTGCGCCACCATCCAAGGTGGGGAAGGGGCACAGTAAAACCGGCAAGTCTGGGAAGATCTGCACGGCGGACAAGACCGCCACCAGCCCCGCTGCCCAGGACACCGCCGCCAGCAGCACCGCTGCCCAGGACACCGCCGCCACCAGCCCCGCTGCCCAGGACACTGCCGCCAACAGCACCACTGCCCAGGACACCGCTGCCACCAGCCCCGCTGCCCAGTACACCGCCGCCAGCAGAACCGCTGCCCAGGATACCGCCGCCACCAGCACCGCTGCCCAGGACACGGGCGCCACCAGCACTGCTGCCCAGGACACCGCCGCCAGCAGCACCGCAGGCCAGTGAGCGCCAATGATTCCGACGCAACTGAGGCCGCCACGGGCAGGATGAAGCACTCTGGGCATAAAGCCCCCTCCAGAACCAGCGGAGTATCACATCCACTCACACACTCCTTGGCAGGATGAAGCACTCTGGGCACAAAGCCCCCTCCAGAACCAGTGGAGTATCACATCCACTACCTCTGTCCTTGGCAGGATGAAGCACTCTGGTCACAAAGCCCCCTCCAGAACCAGTGGAGTATCACATCCACCCACACAGTACTTGCCAGGATGAAGCACTCTGGGCACAAAGCCCCCTCCAGAACAAGTGGAGTATCACATCCACTCACACAGTCCTTGGCAGGATGAAGCACTCTGGGCACAAAGCCCCCTCCAGAACCAGTGGAGTATCACATCCACTACCCCAGTCCTTGGCAGGATGAAGCACTCTGGGCACAAAGCCCCCTCCAGAACTAGTGGAGAACAGCATCCACTACCCCAGTCCTTGGCAGGATGAAGCACTCTGGGCACAAAGCCCCCTCCAGAACCAGTGGAGTATCACATCCACTACCTCTGTCCTTGGCAGGAGGAAGCACTCTGGGCACAAAACCCCCTCCAGAACCAGTGGAGTATCACATCCACTACCTCTGTCCTTGGCAGGATGAAGCACTCTTGGCACAAAGCCCCCTCCAGAACCAGTGGAGTATCACATCCACTCATACAGTCCTTGGCAGGATGAAGCACTCTGGGCACAAAGCCCCCTCCAGAAACCAGTGGAGAATTTTATCGACTTGAGAGACTGTGGCTTTGCACTCCCCAAGATTGAGCAGTGGGCAAACCACCAACTGCAGAGACTTGAGAGACTGTGGCTTTGCACTCCCCAGTATATAGCAGTGGGCAAACCACCCACTGTAGAGACTTGAGAGACTGTGGCTTAGCACTCCCCAGGATATAGCAGTGGGCAACTCACCCACTGTAGAGACTTGAGAGACTGTGGCTTTGCACTCCCCAGGATATAGCAGTGGGCAAACCACCCACTGTAGAGACTTGAGAGACTGTGGCTTTGCACTCCCCAGGATTGAACAGTGGGCATGGAGCCCCCTCGTGGATCTGGCTTCGTGCACTCATCCGGTTGAGGTGCCCCCCCTTCCCTTCCCCCTGAGGTGCCTGTTTTATTTCTATCTGATGTCCCATCAGTGTTCTCTCCGTCTTGGTCGGGTATTGAGTGTGGGCCTTGCCCGTGCCTTTTGGGCCCAGTGGTCCACGGACTATGATAGTGGAATACCTTGGACTTGGATTCTTGGTGTATATATTTGTTTATAGTGTGACTGTCTTAATATATGTATATATTTTTTATTACTGTCTTCGTATATATTACAATCATTCGACTCATTTCCTTTTGTCCTTGCATTCTTCCAGGGGGTTGGTGGGTGTAAGTGTTATGTATCATGATGTATTAGTGTGTGTGTTGTCGTGGGTGAAGGTGGGGGTAGGAGTGTTGCGTGTGTGTGTCACAGTTTTTTCCCTTTCCCCTCCCCTGTGTCGTAGGTGCAGTACTCACAGTGGTCTTCTCCGCCGGCGTTCGTGCTCCTGGTAGAGGAGCAGGAAGATAAATGCTGGATGAATCTGAAGTTCCGGTTCCATAACATCCTGGTTCCTCGTGGGATGTGTAGAGGTGAGCGTTTTCCCTTCCAAGTCCTGTTTCCGCTGTGTTTTTGTTCGCGGTGTATCAGCCCCGGAAAAGGTGGTGGATTGGTGGCTTGTAATAATGTGGGCGGTACATTGTCTACCGCCTGTCTGTTGGCGGTTACCGCTGCGGTGTTTGTTTGTACCGCCTTGGCGGTCGGAGTGTTAAAGTGGCTGTCTATGTTGGCGGTTTCCGCCACAGTCGTAATTCCATTTTTTTCCACCGGCCTGTTGGCGGTTTTACCGCCGCTTTAACACTGACCGCCAGGGTTGTAATGACCACCTTTACTCCTTTGGAGGGATGAATGTGAAATTGGACAGCCTAAAACAAATAAAGCCAGCAAATAGAAAGCCAGACACATGTGAGTTACACACCACAAAGCCAATGATAGGGAATGGGGGCATGCATTCCCAGGGAAGTGATCTTTTGCATAAGGTGTATTTAGTAAACCAGACAGCTGTGCTGTCAGGAAGGATTCAGCCTAATAAAACTTCTGTGCACTGTGTGAAATGTGGTCCTGGGTGGGTATGGTATGGTTAACTATGCCTGTTACAAGCACCCGTTTTGTAGGATGACATATCGTTCTTTCAGCTTGGGCACTTTGTGAAGTAAATGGACTTTAAGGCAATAGTGCAGAGCTGCACCCATGTGGACTTTGAATGGGGCACAGGTGTCCAATATTCGGTGATGCTACGCTCATACTCAGACATGAGAGCAGCAACAAAAGTAACTTAAAGGAACACAGAACGCAGGGCCTGGAGAATATGGATAAAGTGGCTTTGTCCTCTATAACCAGCAATAAAAATCAACCCAACATGAAAACAAACATGCCTACTTCAAGTATCATCAAAGTAAGTATTGAATAAATCTACAGTTGTTCACGTGTTATTCCTAAATGAACTCATAAGTTTTGCACTTTCTACTGGGTTTTGTGCAGGGAAAGCAAATGTATTTTTGGGAAAATAACACAAGACAATTGTTATATTGCGCATATATATTTAGTTACATTACACTTTAATTAAACATTTGGTTAGCATGCTGAACATATTGCTTTCCTTGTCTGGACCTTTTTTCCCAGATGACTTCTTCAGCCACCAAAAAGTCTCAGTTACTGCCAGCCAGCTGCTCGTGCTCCTGAAATCAGTGTCCCTCATGCATTATTAAAGAAAGACTCCCTTCTAGGCTGAATGATATATTCTGCTCCCTCTGTTGTTCGTTGGTAAATATATTTTCTTACAGTGCTCCTGAATGTACCATAACTAGTCTGAAAATCCAGTTTATATTAAGTCACTTCTTCTGACAGTAGCTAGGCACATGACCTGTGCATGGCTTAGGCAACACACTTTCACAAGATCACTGCTCCCGTTACTAATTATTACTAACATGTCGACTCCCTGAGATCATGTGGTAGTAGTAAAATGTACATAATGCAAACAAGTTGGGTATTCAAGACCACGAAAGAAAGTAAAATAACAAATATAAGCAGAAGGTATCTAAGCTAATGTGAACTGGCCAACATGGCAGCAGTATTACTAAACATGTTATCCATTTCAGTTATACTTGTTTTGGCACACTGCTTTTAAAATTAGAAAAGCATTTTCATAGATTATGAAATAAACCACTATTTAAAATACATTTTTAGACCATAAGTTACATGTTTCGTTAAGCATTTTCATTTATTTGTGTATTTTGTACTCACACTTCCCCAATTTTAAATTAAGGGCCTGATTTAGATCTTGGCGGAATTGGTTGCACCATCGATTTTCCGTTGAATATCCCACCCACCACCTTGGTGATCCGCCCACTTTATTTCGATTTTGGGTGTCCCATAGACTCAAGTCCGTCGGCGAAACGCCGTCACCGTCACCGTCAGCATTGTATACCTGCATCGAAGACGCTATAGGGCAAAGCGGCTGGCGTTGGGGCCACAGCCAGTTTTACTGCCGGGCCATCAAGATGTGCCCTTCCACCAACATAACTGTGGCAAATAAACCTACACACCTGGGTTGGCAGATTGGGCTGTATAAAAGCATTAAACTTACCTTTTTTTGCTCTTCTTTTCACTTCCCTGCCGTCATGGACCCGATTGCAGAAGTCCTGCCTTTACTGCTGATACTGGACCACGATGTAAATCAACACTGTCGTCGCCGGAACCGAAGGTAAGTGACAGTTTTATCTGTTGCTATCGGAATTGTCTGTGTATGTTAGCTCTAGACTCTGCATGTATAAAATTTCATGCACGAGTCTAAAGCTAACGTGTGTAATGTGGTATTTTGCAAAACATAAACAAATACGCCTGTATATATTATTTGCAATCACTTTAGCACCAACTGCCTTCCTGTCAATGGACACCTCCACAAAAAGTTAATTAATACTTATTCGAAATGTGTCCATACAGGTATGTGTAATCATTTTCCCTAAACTACCATATCAGATACGTAAGCAGTACACATCATTGTAACTACATAAATCCAATATAATGTAGTAATTGCACTACACAATGCAACAAGTGGGTTTAAACAAAATGTCATAGATGTCCTAGATGTATTAAGATCACATTTCCCTTGTGGAATTTCTGTTAACAATTAGATTTCATTTATCTCTAAAGTTTTATTTACCCTATGTAATGCATATGTGTTTATCATTAACATATATGTTCAAATAAACACACCTGAATTCACAAGTTACAAAAATACAAACTTGTGTAATTTTGGTATAAGTGTCCAGTATTATGATGAATGCTTGCACCAAAATTAACATGTCCATCAAACATGTCCAACACTAATGTATGCACCATATAAATATGTCAAAAACAAAACCTGTGGTTGTCACTGTCAGAAATGAAAATAAATGCATGTCTCACATATTTTCATAATAAACGTTGCCAGTAATCAATTACTAATAATTTAGCAATAATGCCAGGACAAAGTTAATGAAAATAAATGAAAATGTATTCTATGAATGAGATACGTCTCTCATTAGAATTAAAAAAATATTATTGTACATAGAGTGCAGTATGGAAATTGGGGGCTTCAGGGTCAGAACGTGCCTCCTAATTACACTGCAAAATACAACCTTCTCAGTAAGGGGCATCTAGTGGACAGAGTAGGCACCTCAATTATCTTTCTTGCAAGGGGGGGTGCAGCTGACAGGGGTCATGGACAGGGCAAAAGTAAAAGCATCTGGAGGAAAAAGGGTAGAAGTGTTGGGAGAGGATGGGTTTGGGAGGTAGAGGGAGCTGGAGTAGGTGTTGTGTGTGGGTGGGTGTGTGTGGCTGTCCGTCTGTTGTGCAGGTGCATGTGGGTCTGGTGTGTGTGGTGAATGTTTGGGTGAGGGTGACTTGGAAGGTGCCTGGTGCTTTGGAGAGTGTGTGTGTTAGAATTTGGTGGGTGTTCAGGGTGTGTGCCTTTCTGTGAGTGTGTATATCTGGATGTGTGCAGTTTGGTAGGTGTACTGTGTTCAGGTGATTGTGAGCGTGTGCATCTGATGGGTGTTGTCTTACTTGTAGCTGTGTGTGTGTTACTGTGTGTTTGGATGAGTGAGATGTAGAAGTGGGTGTTGTGGGTGTGCTAGTAGGTGTGGTAGTGATTATGGTTGTTGGGGTGGTTGTGGGCGTGCATGTATCTGTGGTGGTGGGTGTAGTGGTTGTGTCTGTGGTGGTGGCTATTCTGGTTGTGGTGTTTGTGTCTGTGGTGGTGGTTGTAGGTGTTGTGGTGGTTGTGTGTATTGGTGTGGTGGTGGGTGTTATGGTTCCAGTGGGGTGGAGTGTCAGTAGTGTGTCTGCTGTATGGGTGCATGCTTGTGGTTCTTGGTGTGTTTGGATTTGTGTGTTTGTGCTACTTTTGTCTGTCGGAGTGGGTGTGTACAAGGAGGTGAGTGTGCTTGGGATTGGGGTGAGGTGGGATTTGGAGTGAGGAAGGGACAGGAGTAGGGGCACAGGATGGGCCAGTTGCGGTGCTGTGGCCAGAGCAGAGACTATCTTTGCAAGTGATTTCTGCATGCCAGACATGGAACTATGAATGGCATCCAGGAATGCAACCATTTGTTTCATCTGGAAACTAAGCCACTAGATGCCAGTCGCAATTGCTGTCTGGCTTACAGAGATGCTGCATAAGAGGTCAATGGCCTCTTCACAGATTGCAGCTTTGGGAGGTGGTGCCTGCGGCAAAGGAGATGCCACCCCTTTCAGGGGGTGGGTTTGGCCAACTTGGGGGAGAGGAAAGAGAGAGGGTTTAGATGAAAATGTGGGTAGCAGGCAAGGATGCGCATGGTAAAGGCTATGTCTTCTGTGG
Organism: Pleurodeles waltl; assembly: GCF_031143425.1. Taxonomy (NCBI): domain Eukaryota; kingdom Metazoa; phylum Chordata; class Amphibia; order Caudata; family Salamandridae; genus Pleurodeles; species Pleurodeles waltl. The sequence continues at coordinate 765,592,001 of NC_090440.1, forward strand.
AGGACTCTGAAGAAGATGTAAAGCTGGTGGCCTCCGTGCCAGTCCCCGCACCCTCTGTGCCACTGTGTCCTTCTGTGTATGATGTTTATGCAACCGAAACACAGTAGCCAGCTGCTTCTCTGCCATCATGGCCAATGTCACGTCTCTTTCTCCTGCACCTGATGATGCTGAAAAGACACAGACAACATTTTTAGTATATCTGCTCAGATAATATTATTCATGAGGGGGTTCATTGAGAAAACATTTGACACTTCTATTGTTTCACCTGCACAAAGACGTTAAAACTTAGGTGTGCGTCACCATTACCCCGTGCATGTTAGGAACATATCATGGACCCATTTGCTCACATTTTTGCAAATTACCATCATTACTCCCATCTCATTTTAGATCAAGTCACTTAGACACTTCAGATTTCTCATGGAATTGTACATTACCTCTGAATTGATCAGAAAGGTCGATTTGAATAGTGAACTCTTGTCAAAAAAATTAAATATCAAGCAAGAAATCTTTGAAACGTGTATTGTCCACCGGCCGACGCCCCTTTCAATAACCCTTTTCCTTCAATGTTAACTCATCATCTGGACATAACAGAGAACACAAAGATGTTGTTTGGGGTACGGGTACCTTTGTCACCAATGTGTACACATTCCTCTCTGTTTCAATTAAGAATGTTTGCCTAGTATATACATTTGTTGAAACAGACTGACCTACATGCACATTTGTGACGGAGTGAGGCTTCATGCCAATCTGTTACTGTCAACATGAACAAACTAACTTGAATCTTGCAGTGAAAACATTTTTATCAAATGTCTTTGCTAAGAAATCCTGCCATTGTACTCATGTTCCCAGTCATTTGTAACCAGATGCTCAATATTGTTTGGTCATAATAAAATAACAACCAACCAACGTGAAATCAGAAACATACACTGTATCATACGTGAATTGTATGCCATGTTACATGTAATAGGCCAACATTACCTATTCACATTTGTGATGGAGCATCTTACAGAATCCTCAGTTGGGGACTGTGTGGTGCAACTGTCCCTCATAACATAGATAAAAACTGGTATTGTTTTGTTTTTAGGCAGACATCTGTCTGCTCAAAACAATGCTTGGATGTGATAAGGAATCTAGTGGCGCCCTTCAACACAAATCATTACACAAAACACATCACCATGCACCTTATGCAAAACCTACAGCTTCCAGACATCCTCTTCTGCCTTGTGTGTGTGTCAACCTTTATGTTGATCCCATAAATCATTGCTGAAACAGAAAAATAGTTAAGTAACAATAACAACTCAATAAACAAACTTACTCCCTTGATGCAGCTATTGGGCTCTCAACTGCCCATCAAGGTCTAGGGTGCGGCACATGCAGTTCCCACAATCCAATTGACACTTTTATCCTCATTTAAAAATAAATACAGACAGGAAATAAAATGTTTTCTGTCTGTGTTTATCTTTAAAAATCAGTAAAAACAGAAAACAGGGAGTCTTACTAATAATCCTGGATTTATGTCATCAGCTGGAGCCATAACTTCTGCCTCACAATAGGAATCCCACAGCAACAGCAAAAATAGTGAAACTTATGGCAGTACTCTATTTTGTGGCGACAGGACCCTTCTAATACACTGTGGCAGTATCTGGAGGCATATCACAACCAACTTTCAGTGGTGTGCTACAAGAAGTTTTTTCTTCAATGATGTGACACATCAACAGCTCCATCCAGTGGACATTTGTATGCTGTGGGTTGCATACCACATGTGGTTGGAGAAATTGATGGCACACATATTGCCTTGTTGCCACCACATGCCAGACTCGAAAGCACTTCAATACATTCAATGTGTAAGTTGTCTGCTTACCAAATTTGTACATCTCAAGCATTTGTGTCCATTTCCCAGGGTCAACACATAATTTCTTTGTACTACAAAACAGCAGCGTACCACTGCAAATGTCACAACTTTGTCCTGAGAGGGCGGCTCCTCCGCAATTGCATTGCCCAACTGGCTGGGCCAACAGATGAAAAAAAAAACAATAGTTGCACTATTGTTTTATTTTTTTATCTGCTGCCTCAGCTAGCAGTACACAGAGGGGTGGGGCAGGGCCATGGGAGATGGGAGGAGGATACAGTGTGGAGTAGAGAGTGTACAGAGTGTACACCTAAGTGCACATGTGTCGTTGGCTGGCTGTCTCAGGCTGGCCAAATACACATGTGCACTTAGGTTTCTCCAGCTGGAAAAACTGCACGGACCCCATGGCTGTGTCAGATCAATCTTGATGCTGCTTTCATGCTAGGTTTAGGATGAAGGCAACACCAGGATTGCTGGGGAGGGGGGCTGTCGCAAAGAATGCGACCGCGTCGGACACTAGCTAAAGAGCTCAGCGCTGGGCCCCGCAATTATCCTGACTACGAGGGCCAATGGGACCCACTGCAGTGTATTAGCTGGTGTGCAGAGGTCGCGAATGCCCAGTAAGGCACAAACTGAATCTGGCTGGAATCGGCAACAGGAACTGCTGCATGGTGGGACTCGCTTGCTGGGGGGCCCGTGACACGGCGTGTGAGACCGAGACATCTTCTTTGATTGTCAGCAGTGTGCAGTTCGGTCAAATCTCAACCGGGAGACAGGGAGCCACCATAGGGTCAGAAAGGCAGACCCAGAGGATGATGCAGTGGTTGTCACAGCAATGTGGAACCGCAACTGCGTTGCAGATGGAGCCGCTGCGTGGCGAGGCCCAGCTGTGCAGATTAGAGGTGAGACAGATGAGTCAGAGGGCACGCTCACGGCGTCGGGCTACTGGTGGTCTTGTTGCAGAGGCAGGCGCTACCGGATCCATTGGTGCTCGGCAGACAAAGAAGGACACAGGGTGAAGAGCGGCCCTTGAGAGAGCCCACCTGTCGCTGCCCACCTGCAGCGACATACCAGGGCACACGGAAAGCAAGCTGAGCAGAAGAAAGTGCTGCCGGGGATGTTCCCGATGCAGTAGTAATTGAACACGAGGTACAGAGCTGCTGTTGGTGAGGCCCTGAGATGAATGCGGAAGAATGAAATGAATCTGGTGAGTGGGTAGGAACTGCTCGGAAGACCGGTGCGACATTGCTGTGTCCAGCGGGGGTGGCGGAGTCCCTTTAAGCGTGGTGGACACTGGAAGAATTGGGACACGACGAAATGGAGATGTGCGCTTGCCCATGGAAATAATTGGTTATTTGGTTCTTTAGAGGGGCCTCAGAACAGGCGAAGTCGTAACAAATTGCCAGGTAATCAATGCATGTCTACCGGTGGGGGGCGACGGGCCAGTGTTGAGCTCCTGCATTGGTTGCCACTTCCCTAGATGGGATTAAAGCTGAAGGGGAGGGCTCTTTTTGTGACTGCTCCTGATCCACGCAGCTCAGAGGTTTTTGCAGCTGGGCAGCCATCATCAGCCCCTCTACCTTGTGACACCATGAGGAAGACGTATCCCACAAAAAGCAATGGAAATGCGGTGAAAACAAGAGATGTCTCCCCTCCAGGGCCACCACTACACCTGGATAACTTTCACCACCTTGAATCCACACTCCACAGTCAGTCAGAAAAGTTTGAGGAAAACCTACATGCTATACTGGACACCAAAACTTCACTTAAGGCCAACATTGATGCAGTGTCTTTGGATGTGAATCTCCTAAGAACAGACCACCTCAAGCTTCCAGAGAGGGTCAGCCAAACGGTATCGGTCACACAAACTTTGTCACCAACTGTCAAGGAGTTGCAGACCAAAATCTCGACTATGCAAGAAGAGGATTCCTTTTTACACCAAAGGGCAGAAGATGTGGAGGGGTGCTTGCAGCGAAATAACATTCAATTTTTTGGCTTCCCTGAGAGATCAGAACTCCCTTGTGCCAAACTTTTCTTGGAAGAGTGGCTTATGAATACGGTACTGAAGTGTATAAGATACCTCCTTTTTTTCTCAGTGGAAAGAGCACATCGCATCCCAGGACACCCTCCTAAAGCAGGAGCGCTACCACTCCCTCTCATTGCCTGTTTATTAAACGTCTGAGACCGGGACCTTGTTATCCAGCTGTTCTGCACCAAAGGCTGTTGGTACTTCGAAAATGCCACTATTTTGGCATATCCAGACTACACCATGGAGGTGCAGCGTAGATGCGGCTCCTGCACAAAAGGTAAACAAAGATTACACGAGCTGCAAATTAAATATGCTCTCATCTTCACAGAGAAACTTAAAGTTATAGATGGTGAGAACTCGCATATTTTCCAGACACCGGAGGATGTATGGACCTAGCTACATGCCAAGGGCATAGCCGCTTAACTTGAGAACGAGGATTAAAGAGGCACAAGGGTGACACCTAAACCTAAGCAATGCTGAAGGAGAATGCCACGAGCCCGACCTGACCGGGAACAGGTGGTGACAGAACAGGCTCGGGCAGTAGAGACAGTGGTGTTACATCAGACCAATTTGTTTTCCACCCTGCGCTCCAACACCTCAAGAGAATCTGGATCCGAGATTGGAGACTCAGAAGCTTCCTCGATCTGCAGCAACGAAGTATCCCATGTCACTCCCAGATCAATAGATGACCTTATATGACTTCCTTATCCCTTTCTTAATTGCTGTGTCACTGTTGCTGCTTCGAGCCCGTGTGTGCAGGCCACCAACACGCGACTATTAGATGGGAATAACATACCTGACGCCCTCCACACCAAGTCTTGGGCCCATGTGAGGAGCCCCTCAATCTACACGCAAATCACCCGCTAAAACACAGGGACTCTTTGAGGTATTTCAGGAAGCACTAGAATGAGATTGCATGCGAGGTTCCCTTTGCGAGGCCTTAATAGTGGTATTACTTAAACTGGGACGCGACCACTTAGATGTCAAGTTGTATCGGCCCCTTTCATTACTGAACCTGGACTGTAAGATCTTGGGTAAGATCCTGGTGAACTGATTACTTCCTGTGGTGCAGACTGATCAATCAGGCTTCATACTGGGCCGTAGCACTTTTCTCAACATACGTTGCTTGTTACGGCTCATCCACAACACCCCACCAGATGCACTTGATGGGATGGCACCCTCATTAGACATTGAGAAAGCCTTTGACACCTTGGGCTGGGATTTCCTCTTCTCAAGTCTTAAGGCTATGGGATTCGGACTGCGATTTCTGAAATGGGTTCACATTGTACGCAGGACCTCTAGCCAGAGTAAAAACAGAGCGGGTGATATCAAACAGCTTTGCTATACAGAGGAGGACACATAAGGAGTGTCCACTGTGACCGCTTCTATTTGCCTTGGCAATGGAGCCCCTTGCTTGCTACTTGCGTGAGCGAGCTGGGGTCTGGGGGAATTCTAGACCTGGGAAACCACCATATAATTTTTCTGTGTGCAGATGATACACTAATCTATCTCTGCGATGTGCGAGCCATACTCCAGCGACTCATGCAACTTGTGGAGACTTTTGGGGAGGCCTCTGGTTTACGGGTTAACTGGCCCAAGTCGTGTCTGTTCCTCCTAGCACCACACTCTCCCGCCAACAGAGGAGTCGAGATTGATCCACATCTCCAATGGAATTATGACTCCTTTAAGTACCTAGGAGTCAATATTTACCACACAGCTCGGGATGTTCAGGGAGGTAACCTGGATGGAGCTGTTGCGAGTATTCATGGCTCCCTCACCTTTTCGGCGGTCCTTACTATTATTGCCAGCTGGCCGAGTGGCGATATCTAAGATGCTAATCCTCCACAGATTGCTTTACTTTTTTTCGGCACTACCCATAGTGATGTCACAAGCCTTATTTTAAATGCTCGATGGTCTGCTTCTCGAACTGATCTGGGGTGACAGACACCGAAGGGTGGCCCTATCCAAACTCCAGGGACTAATGACGGAGGGCAGGCTGGGAGCTCCGAATTTTGAATTATATTATGCAGCAGCCCAATTGCAGTGGCTGTTGGCCTGGTTATTCTCGAATGACTGCCCAGAAGTCCCCACTATCCAGGAGCGACTGGGGAGAGTTGAGGTGTACACTTGGCTGACGGATTCCATTGGTCCTTATAGACAAATGTCACCACAGATGAGAGTCACCGAAATGTACGCCATCTCACCTAGACATTTCCTCAAATATTATGCATTACTGCAAGTCATGCATGTCTCCTGGGGCATGATAGAAAGGGAACCGCCTACGTCACAGGTACTGCACACCATACTATTGATAGGGAGCACACAACATGTTATCACGTCCTTGTATACAGCGTTCCACATGTCAGGACCGGATCCCATGGAGACGGGACGCACTAAATGGGATGCAGTGCTGTGCAACCACTGACTTACACAGGTTGGGCTAGAGCTCTACAGTTAGTGACGGGTGTTAGACTTGGCATCCTTGGCGTGGTCTCCCCTAACTTTTTGCCTCTGTTTCCCAGGTTGTTGATGTGTGCTGGATTATCCAGTGCTAAATTGCAAGTGCTCCTATGTAAAATGTGTATATATTTGGCTTTCCATATTTGATTTACTGGTAAGTCCCTAGTACAGTGCACTAGAGGTGCCCAGGGCCTGTAAATCAAATGCTACTAGCGGGCCTGCAGCACTGGTTGTGCCACCCACATTAGTAGCTCTGTAAACATGGCTCAGACCTGCCACTGCAGTGTCTGTGTGTGCAGTTTTAAACAACCAATTCGATTTGGCAAGTGTACCCACTGCCAGGCCTACACCTTCCATTTTCTTACATGTAAGACACCCCTGAGGTAAGCCCTATGTAGCCCCATTGGCAGGGTGCAGTGTATGTTTAAGGTAGGACATATACTAATGCGTTTTATATGTCCTGACAGTGAAATACTTCCAAATATATTTTTCACTGTTGCAAGGCCTATCTCTCTCATAGGTTAGTATGGGGGCTGCCTTAAAATTTTGATTAAAGCGTAGATTCCCTTTGGGAGCAGATAGACATGTGGAGTTTGGGGTCTCTGAACTCACAATTTAAAAATACATCTTTTAGTAAAGTTGGTTTTGAGATTGTGTGTTTGAAAATGCCACTTTAAGTAAGTAGGCTTTTTCTTGCATAAACCATTTTGTGACCCTGCTGTTTGTGGATTCCCTGTCTGGATTAGTTTAACAGTTCGGCTGTTTGCACCTCTCTCTAAACAGTGACACAAAGGGAGCTGGGGTGTAGCCTGCATATCCTGATAAGCCATCTGTGCTAGGAAGGAGGGGAGGAGTGGTCACTCGCACCTGAAAGGGCTGTGCCTGCCCTCACACAATGCAGTGTCCAACCCCCTGGTGTGTGTCTGGGGTCTGGCCTGGGCAAGGCAGGATCTCACAAACAATATAGACTCTAATTCGAAGTAGGCCTACTTCAAAGGCAGAAATGGGTATAAGAAGAGCAACCAAATCCCTGGAAATTAGATCATTTCTGGAACCAAGAGGAACCTCTGCCAAGGAGAAGAGCTGAAGAGCTGAGGAGAAGTACTGCCCTACCTGTGACTGTGCTTTGTGGAGCTATCCTGCAGTTGCTGCTTCTGCCTGTGAAAGGGAACAAAGACTGGACTTTGTTGTGCATTCCTGCTTGTGAAGGGTCTCCAAGGGCTTGAACTGAGTTTGCATCCTGTTGTTGAAGTCTCAGGCCCATCAAAGACTTTCCCTGCCAGCACCTGGAAGAGCTGAGGAGAAGTGCTGCCCTACCTGTGACTGTGCTTTGTGGAGCTATCCTGCAGTTGCTGCTTCTTCCTGTGAAAGGGGACAAGGCTGGACTTTGTTGTGCATTCCTGCTTGTGAAGGATCTCCAAGGGCTTGAGCTGAGCTTGCATCCTGTTGTTGAAGTCTCAGGGCCATCAAAGACTTTCCCTGCCAGCACCTGGACTCTCTGCTGAGACTCCTACCCTGCCATGTGGTGCCCTATCCAGTCCCTTGGCCCTTGAAAGATGAAGCAGGCAGTCCAAGACTGAAATTTTTGACTCACTTTCTGAGACGTGGCTGAAAAAACGACGCGCCGCCGGCTTCGCGGCTGAAATCTAAGCTCCACCTACATCGCGGCTGGATGATCGATGCAACGCGGCTGGAGAAACGACGTGCAACACCTGCTAACGGAGGCTGATAACGACGCAACCCCCATGCAGCGTGGTTTTGTGATACTGTGCAACCGGAATTTCCACACAATGACGCACGCCGACCCGACTGGAGGAGGCACGACACACAGTCTCGCTTGCGAGTGAGAAATCGATGATTTTCTGGCCTTTTCCAATGCACACTCGCCTGCGCTGTGTTATTTTGATGCTACTCAGGTACTTTTTAATGCTAACAAAGTTCTTACTGTTTTCAAAAGGATTTAGGACTCTTTTTGCTTTTTAAATTCATAACGTGACTTGTGTATGTTGGATTTTTGTCCTTTTGGTCTTGCTTTGTTTAGATAAATATTACCTATTTTTCTAAACCTGTGTTGTGTCATTTTGTAGTGTTTTCACTGAGTTACTGTGTGTGATGGTACAAATACTTTACACATTGCTTCTGAAGTTAAGCCTGCCTGCTTGTGCCAAGCTACCGAGGGGGTAAGCGGGGGTTAACTGAGGGTGATTCTCCTTCACGCTGACTAAAGTGAGGGTCCTTGCTTGGACAGGGGGGTAACCTGACTGCCAACCAAAGACCCCATTTCTAACAAAGGGGATATCCCGAAATGCTAGATTTAGGTCTACGCAATTCAACTGTATACACCAGGCATATCTAGACCCTCATCGCATTAAAAGTATGTTCCCCTCAACCACCCCTGGATGCCCCGCTGCACTGTGTCATTGACAGGTTTCTATCTTATGGTATGGGAATGTCCAGTGTTGCAAACCACATGGTGCACGGTCACTGAGATAATAACAGAATTGACTACAACCCATCCCCTTCACACCTGGCTCTTGCCTCTTGGGTCCTTGCCCCCAAAAAAAGAGTGACAAATACCTACATAGATTAATTGATCTTGCCTTCATGTTATTCAAATACAGGATAGCCATGGCATGGAAGTCTCCGGCCCCTCGGATTATCCGGCAGTGGTTACGGGAATTGCTAATTTGGGCACGAGCGGAAGCACACTTCATTCGCTGGTTGCAGACTTGTGGAATTGCTAGTTTGGGGACTGCTGGGAACATCTGGTACTAAATGTCGTGGCTAAAATGACCTACACCTCCCATGAAGGAGTAGACGCCCTGGAATGACTGCTTTATTCCATTTATTATACACCGAGCCTCAGACCACTCCCCATAGCATCAGGGACCCCCCGGCCCAAATGTGATCCCTAACACCTGACCGCAGATACTCCCTGCCTCCACAGCACAAATAACTCTGGAGACTCGCTGTTTTTATATGCAATGGTTAATTGTTTACAGTTTGATAATGATGATTACAAGCTTATGTCATGAGATGGCCTGTGTAAGAATATTAATTATAGACTGTTTAGTTGTACCACTAGCGATGATAACGGATTGCTTATCGAAGTGCTCCTATGTAATGTCTTGAATATTCCTGATAAACCAATAAACACAGAAAAAAAAAAGGATTGCTCGGGAGCCTGCGCTGGTGTCCCAGCAAGAGGAGCAAAGCGGCTGGAGGCGGCGGGAGACAGGCGGCGCAACGAAAATGGTAAGTGTTTTTTTTATGTTGTTTCCCCCGTCGTCTCCCATTATCCCCCACACCTCCTCCTTTGACATTTGTGCCAGTCCCTGCTGCCTGTCTTGTTGGTAAGTACAATATGACAATAGGATAATTTGCTTTTTTTATCATTTAAGAATGGTCAATGGGACCTTCATATAAGAGACTCAGCTTATCCTAGCCAACCATGGATGCTAGCACCGCTGAGGAATCCAACAATGCCAGGGAAAGTCTGCTCCAGTGAGGCCCATGGAAGAACATAGAGGCCTATGGGAGTGGCTTTTGAGCTCCTGAAGGCCAGATTTTACTGTCTGGATAAGACCCTTGGAGCCCTCCTGTTCTCACCTGAAAAGGTATGCCAAATCACCGTTGCCTGCTACATATTGCACAACAAAGCCCTGCGACGGAACATCCCAGTGGATGGAGATGGTGAAGAGCCAATGGGTGACAATGTGGAAATGGCAAAAGAAGATGACAGTGGTGATGATGAAGGAAATTACGTATGTCAACATGTCATTGACCACTTTGCATGATTGTAAGTTTATCTTTACATAAAGTTAAATTCCCGATCAGATCAGATCAGATCAACTTGTAATGTGATGAGCATATAAGTCTGTGCTGGAAATGTTTTAGGAATGGGTAGGTCTGGAAAATTCCTTGGTAAGGATCTTTGGTGATCTGACTACTGTGTCCATGTACATTGATTATTTTTGATTGATCTACATGAGTGTGTCCTCATATGTTATTCATTGTAAGGTGCCTATTGTGTCTGGAAAATAAATTAATGTCTACTTGCTCTTCTGTATTTAGGATTGTTCACCATGGCATGTTCATTTGGACATTTCAGAATTATGATATTTGCTGTTATATGCTGATGTTGGCAAGTACAAAGTGAACATGTGTTGATACTGTGAAAGACACACACACAGTTTGGCTGTACAATTCTTGTCCAAAGACAACTTGCACATTGATTGTATAGGAGTTTTTGGTATTGCATTAGACATGTTTCCTGTTGTATTTTGCCACCAAGACAATATGTGTTGCTTCACTTGCTCTAACCACATGTGTGATTTGAACCATAGCATACTCACTTCCATTCACATTTGCAAAATCCTCATGTTGTATTAAGTGTATGAGGCTGTTGATGTGCCTCATCTTCTTGTATCACACAACTTTAAGATGGTTGTCACATTTCGCCTGATACTGCCACAGTGTATGGGATTGATCCTGTGGCCACAAAAGGTAGTTTTGCCATGATTTTGACTATTTGGGTTACTGATGTGGGATTCCCATTGTGAGTCAGGATTTCTGGCTCCAGCTGATGACATGAATCAAGTTTAGTTTGCCTATTGCATTTTTTTTGTTATATCAAATTCCTTTCTTCTATGGTGTCAAGGTCTGGAACTGTATTTTTAATAATGGTACAGACGATTCGGTTCATGCCCAAATTGTACTTTATTTTACTTTAGTGTGACCAAGAAATCCTAATTGGAAATGGATGTAATTGATACATCAATATTTGTGCTGATACTAGTTATGTTACATGTTTGGAAATGGGAGAAACATTACCCAAATGTAGCGATTTGCTTCTAAACTATCTTTTAGTTTTCTGATTTTTTCAAAAAATCATGGAAGTAAATAAAATTAAAACAATTATACCGGAGGAAAAACAACACCAGTCTTGGACTTTGTGTGCTGTTTTATTTGTAAAAACACACATTATTCAAGCAGGATGCAAACAATATAGAAATGAAAAACAAAAACAAAACAGTCAAGGTGAATTAAACTATTTTTGTAGAGATAAAATTGCTTGAAGTCTAATGTACAGAATACAACTGTCCTCAGAAAGGTAAATATGTCCAGAAATAGTCCACAGAGTGAATAGTAATCACACAAAGGAGGAAATTAGGTTCTGTGTCTCTTGGTGTCTTGCCATCCTCTCCTGGTAGTCCAGATGAACAACCCCCTTCTGCAGAGGGGTTGAGGATCCACAGTTGCAGGGAGTGAGGTGGTTGCAGGTGTTTCTACATGTTGCAGTGCCTCCTTTTCTGTGGTGGAGGCAGGTGTAGGGGGGCCAGATATTGTAAGGCCATAAAAAGGGGTAGATGTTGCTGGGAAATCCCTGCACATAAGGTGGTAAATGTAAAACAGCACCCCAGCCAGGGAGCTCGTATTAGAGTTGTGATTCTGCATTTCTAAAATATGTGCTTCCTCTGCAATTGCTTCATGTCCCAGAGCCCCGTAAGGACCTGGCCCATCAAGTCTTGGGACTGATGTAGAGCTCACAATACTTGGTCAATGGTGGTCTGGGAGGCAGTGTACCAAGTGGCCTCACTTTGCTGGCCCACAGATTCCCTCACATGACCCCTACACCCACTACCCTGTGCCCTTGAGCCAGTGTGCCCCATCCCACTGGGTCCTTGCTGAGTTGAAGGTGGTGGTGGTTGTGTTGTCTTAACAGAAACCAGGATGGGAGAGCACATGATTAGTGTGATATTGCTTTAGAAACAGGAAGTGAAGCTATCCATTGGTGAAGGTGTTTTAACAGCTGGGGTGGTAGGTGTAGTTGTGGGCCAAGTGAGACTAACTCGAGCTGTATGCCCAGACAGAACAAATACACCAGGCAACCCATCATCATCCAGACTTGCAAGAGTGGAGTCCTCACTATAGGCTTGATCCTGGTCTGGAGTGGAGGTATCCTTTGTGGCCGATGGTTGGCCACGTAGTCTGGGTGTAGGTCCTATGATAAAGTACAAGAAAATCACATTGTAAGAGTGTGGATTATTAATGAAATGGCTTTTGAGCTACATATGAAGCAACCAGAAGGGAAATAATTTTACAACTAATGGTATGATTAGACCTTTCAGTGTTTGTGGCAGTTTACAAACACATTAGTAAGTACACTCATGCTAACTTAAGAAAATTCTACATCAAAAGAGATGTTCTGGAAACTAACTCAGTAGAGAGGGGAAATGTGAAAGAACCATTCCAAGGCCTAGCATGCTAATATTCACACTATCATACAACTTGGTAGGATTTCTGACATTGGTCATCATATCAACTTTGCTAGGTACATTTAATATAATTACAAAAAAACTTCTACATGCAACATGGCTTGTAAGTAAACCTCTAAATCAACATACTTTGATTTGTGAGACCAATTGCACTTATTCAATGTACTGACAAGCAACAGACAACATACAGTTTTGAAAATCATGCCATTTTCATTCATTGCACCAAATGGGGTTTTTAACACATGTGCATGTATGTTAGAAAAGAGAGTGAATCATCACAGTGCAAACGTGTTTTCCAGATACAGAAAAATGCATCATGGTAGTTGTAGTCATTTCAGCTTCACATTATCAACACTTTCATAAATGTTATTTGTACATTCCTAATGAAGTATATGTTGTGTAGATGTACACACACATATACAAAAGAATACCATTTGTGAGACCAATTGCACCAATTCAATTTACCTACAAGCAAGAGACAACATACAGTATTGAAAATCATGCCATTTTCATTCATTGTACCAAATGGGGTTTGTCTAACGTGCAAGACTTTAACACATGTGCATATATGTTAGAAAAGAGAGGATGCAAAACATCACAGTGCAAACATGTTTCCAGATACTGAAACAAGGCATAAAGGTAGTTGTAGTCATTTCAGCTTCACATTACTAACACTTTTAAAAATGTTATTTGTACATTTCTAGTAAAATATATGCTGTGTATATGTACACAATTATACAAAAGATTACCATTTGTGAAATGTGTTGATAGCAGAAGAAACACTTACAATCACCATACCTTCATGTTTTAATAGATGGAGTTTGGAACCTGTTGTCTTTGTAGAACAAAATACAGTTAAACAAGCAAATGCAAAAAATGATCAACGAAGAACAACACACATATTGACCAGACATAGGGGGTCATTCTGACCCCGGCGGGCGGCGGGCGCCGCCCGCCGGGCGGAGACCGCCAAAAGACCGTACCGCGGTCAAATGACCGCTGCGGTCATTCTGACTTTCCCGCTGGGCGGGCGGGCGACCGCGATGAAGCCGGCTCCGAATGGAGCCGGCGGAGTTGCTGGTGTGCGATGGGTGCAGTGGCACCCGTCGCGATTTTCAGTGTCTGCTTTGCAGACACTGAAAATCTTAATGGGGCCCTGTTAGGGGGGCCCTGCAGTGCCCATGCCAGTGGCATGGGCACTTCAGGGGCCCCCAGGGGCCCCACGACACCCGTTCCCGCCAGCCTTACACCGCCAGGAACAGGCTGGCGGGAAGGGGGTCGGAATCCCCATGGCGGCGCTGCTTGCAGCGCCGCCGTGGAGGATTCCCTGGGGCAGGGGAAAACCGGCGGGAAACCGCCGGTTTCCCTTTTCTGACCGCGGCTTTACCGCTGCGGTCAGAATTGCCCAGAAGCACCGCCAGCCTGTTGGCGGTGCTTCCTCCGTCCCCGGGTCGGAATGAGGCCCATATTGCCCAGTAGTGAAACGAAAGATAGTACAACACTGCTACTATTTAAAGATGATATTAGGTTTGTGAATTTTAAGTTTGTGTTTATATATTTTACAAAGATGGAAAGCACATTATGAACAGCTAAAGTAGGATCAAACACTATATTTCTGTTTCTTGAGCCATTGATAAGTGTAACTTACAAGTCTCTACTCCATCAGGGATTCCAATCAAGCCTTCAGGATGTAGGATCTGCCAGACCTTCTCCTCCCAGGGCAAAAATTGTAATGGGGGTTGGGAGAAACACCACCAGTCCTCTGAGCCTCCAGGTGATGCTTGGAGGCCAGGGAACACACTCTCCCCCGCAGGTCATTCCACCTCTTCCTACATTCCTCCTGTGTGCGCAGGTTGTTTGCTACAGCATTCACTCTGTCAACTATTCTGGCCCACCTTTGCCTTTTCTGTGATATGGTTGTATTTTATAGTTGTACTCCAAACAATTATGGCTTTACACTTATGTTTCATCCACCATGACTGACAATACTACCTCTGAAAAAACGTGGATTCCTCCTCTCTGCTATAGTGAGAAACTAGAAATTAATTAAATAGTGGCCCACAAGTTGATAAAAAAAAGTTTTAAAATGAAACAAATGAAAAATGAACAAAGGGAGAAAAAAAAGGAATAGCCTGACCCCTGCGTGGCAACTAGAGCAGCAAAATGATTCTCTGTAGTGAAATGGCATAGGATCATGGTCTGAAATGGAGTGTGTTTTATACAGTGGTTTTCATGTGTTCACAATTCGCCAACATACACCAAGTGTGTGCTGCTAGTATCCATGCAATAGCCACAGCCATAGTTCAATGTTGAGCGGGTCCCGCAACTGACTTTCGTGGTCAGGTGTCCAAGCCAGTACAACGGCAGCACGGCTGTGAAACCTAAATATGCTTGGCACAATGTCACCACCCTGACGTCAATGGAGTACTGTTAGCCAGGATTGGAGTCCGCCACGTCGCCAGTGGCAGACAATTGCACAACGGACCCAACTCTGTCGACACTGATGGAGGTTCAGCCGCCATGGATCTAAATATGGCAGTTGGAAGTCCATCAGTTTGATGGAGTACTTGGAACCTCAGTCACGTCTGGATGATGGGACTCACAACAAGATCTGAATCAGGTTCTGACTCATCATAAATCATTTTACATATGCAATACATTAGGAAGAGCAGCTGTAGAATAAGGGCCCAATTTAGAGTTTGGCGGAGGGGATTACTCTGTCACAAATGTGACAGATATCCCGTCTGCTACATTACAATTGCATTATAGCCTATGGAACTTATAATACAGTGGATGGGATATCTTTAATGTTTGTAACGGAGTAACCCCTCTGCCAAACTCGAAATCAGGCTCTAAGTCATTGAGCATCTGTACATATTAACATATCTACTTGTGTACAGTATTTAAAGAAATACAGTTTGCTTGCCTTATACAAATGATAGAGTAATATGTATGACTGTGTAAGCATTTAGTGGAATTTCAGAAACAATCATCTCAGTCTCAGGCACTGAAATGTCTTGTGAGGCGTGCAGGTGCTGAAGCTCTAGTCAGAAGCCTGCGACTAGTGCAATTAAACGTCAGTCCACTAAATGCCAAGGCTGCTAGTCTTAAATGCACCTCATGCCTCTTTAATCCACTACAAGAGACTCTCCGCCCCTTTATCTCTACCTCTCCTGCTTTGTCCATTTGTGATGTTTTTTCATATTCCTTTTACTCCGTCTTTCATAAATGTGTGCTTTTCCATTTCTTGCGTTCAGCAAATATCTGGTGGGTAAAAATAAGTGCCTATCCCCAAAAATAAATGCTGGTGCCCCCCACCTGCAACCACCGACTCAAATTAAGCACTCTTGGTTCGCTTCACAAAGGACCTCCGCACTCATGACAGAGGCCCGCAGTCATGGAAGGGGGACCGCATTTGTGACTGGGGCCCTGTACACTTGGTGAGATCTCTGCACTGCAGTTTCTCATTTCAGAGATCTCACCACTAGCGCTGGCCCCCCACCACGAGTGCAGAGGCCTTTGAAAATTGGGCCCCCTTTTCCCTCTTCCCTCTGAGTTACTGTTACTGTGGACATTGGTAACTTCAGTGAGGGGAATACCAAGGGAGTTTGATTGTGTGGGTACCTTGAGAAATGTGGTATCAGGAATACCACACAAAATTCCCACATATTTCCACATTTCCCTTGGTATTTTGACTGGTCATTTGCTGGCTTCCAGGCAGGGGTGTCTGGATGAAACACTGGGTTTCAGTGACCTGCAGGATTTGTAATCAAGAAGGAGATGATAAACTCATTATTTGAAACTGACACTAAATTGACCTGTCCTTTCCTGGTGTTCTCATCTCTAACATTTCATATAACAAAAAAGGGATAAAGTCATTCCACCATAACACCGACTGCAAATATTGTCTGATCATAATATTGTGGTCAAAATACCAAACATATTGTGAACAAAAATATCTAAGGTAAGTGCGTCTTTTTTAGATTGTTACAATAATATTTAAGTTTAAACCATTGTTTACTATATCAGTTTGTTTATTGTTTTATGCTTTTGTTTTTTCAATTATTTTATTGTGACACTAGGCTTTAGTTTTTTTAAATTAAAATTATTGTAATGTTTATTGTTTTATTTTTGGATTGTTATTATTGAAGAATTGGGTGGGTACTTTTTAATGTATATGTGAATTTGTGTTTATTAGGGGATCGGATGGGCAATATTTTTTTTTAATTGTGTAGTAATTGTTATTAATTGATTGTCTCATTACATTTCTAAATTGATCATTATTTTTTATTAATATGTAAGCAATTGTAAGTTATTTATTTAGCTTTTCATTTTGGGTTGTTGGTTTTATTGTGGGATTGGGTGGGCAGTGTATTTTAAAGTACACATTAAGAAATGTGAATTGATTGTTTTGATGATTTGTTGTTTGTATAAATCATTATTAATGTGTTTACATATGTAATTATTGTTTTAATTAATTTTATTTTCAGGTTGTAGGGTTATTGGGGGATTGGGTGGGTAGCATGTTATTTAAAATATATATAATTTGGTAATTTATTATTAATAATTTTTAAATTGATCCTTATCTTCCTTTTCCTCTCCAAGAAGTGAAGCACCCAGGAATACGAACAATTTGTGTCATAAAATAATGAAATGCAGATGTCTGGAAGGACAATGGCATTCCACAAAATCTCCTGGGGGTAAAGCAGCATATCGGGCCATGCTAAGCGATTATCATCATATAAGATCAAGGCAGCATGGAAAGTGCACATTACTTCCACAATTGCCCTGGCGGGCAAGTCCACAAAGTAACTATGCAAAGCGCTATATAGCTTCTTGAAACCACATGCCTTCATCACTATCACTCTGGCCTCCCAAAAACTCTGTGATTTCCTAGCTGATTTCTTTGAAGATAAAATCAACACCATCTATAAGAGCTTTCCATCCAGCTTAGAACAACCAGAAATGGAATGTGGATTGAGTCAGTCTCACTCAGATGCCACTGATGTCTTGAGTGGTTCCGAACTTTGCTCTGTGAAGCAGGTGCAGAAGATGCTAGCCCTTGCCAAATTAGGCTCTCCCCCAGATCCTTGCCCACCTAGGATAATGACTAGTTTAGCCGACTGCCTGGCACCATCAGAAATAACGCTGTTCAATATTTCTCTAATTTCTGCTACAGTGGCAGCTGAATGGAAGTATGCTCAAGTAGCTCTACTTCTGAAAAAGCCCTCTGCAAATCCTGAAGTCCTTTCAAATTACAGACCCATCTCGATGTTACACCTGCTTATAATAGTCATAGAAAGGTACATTAACAAACAACTAATATTCTTTCTAGAAGAACATAAGATCCAGTACTCCTCACAATCGAGTTTTTGAAAGCACTACATAGAACTGAGAGTGAATTGTTGGCAGTCACTGATAACATCCAACTCTCTTTAGATGCAGGAACTCAGGTCATGTTAGCATTACTGGATCTATCCACGGTGTTTGACATGGTCTCCACTCCATCCTAATCCTCAGACCACATGAAGCAGGTATTCGTGACAGAGCGCTACATTGACCCAGGGACGCCCTTGATAATCGCACCGAAGACATCTGTCTTGGTACGTTCAAATTGAGAAAGATGTATACCAACAAAGAGTTCCCCCAGAGTCCAACACTATTCAATATCTATGTAGCCCCTCTGGCACAAATTGTGAGATCTAGCAGTGTGAAAATCGTGTCATATGCAGATGATACTCAACTTCTCATCTCCTTGGTCCTGATCCAGACTAATTGAAAGCTCAATTTGCTTGCTGTGTGTGGGAAATTGTTCACTGGATGGTTGACAACTGTCTTCAACTTAACAGTGAGAAATCTGAGATTGTGCTCTTTGGTAAAGCTCAGGAACTATGGTTGGCTAATTGGTGGCCCTCTGAACTTGGCCCAGCCCCTCCTCCTAAGCAATTGATAAAAAATCTGGGAATAAAAATGGATCAAACACTATCAATGGCAGATCAAGTCAATGCTACATGCGGCACGAGGCTTCCCTGGCTCCCTTCCACCTGTAGAAAAACCCTTGTCCGGGCTCTTATAACTAGTCGTTTGGATTATGGGAATGCACTGCTGGTAGAGGCAAATTACACCTTGCTGGCCAAATTACACATTCATACACAGTCATACAGCTAATCTGTAATCTATCAGCACAGTCTCCCTCTGCCCAAATACTAAAAAAATTGCATTAGTTGCCTATTAGAAAACGGGCAGTCTTTAAGCTCTGATGTGTAATGCATAAGGCATTATACAAGCCCCAATGTGCTTTTCCTAATTCAAGACTTGGGACTAATTAAGATTTTAGCAGATGGAATACTCCATTACAAAAGAGACTGATATCCTGTCCAAAGTATTACTATTTCCATAGGCTATAGTGGGATTGTAAAATAGTGAACGGGATATCCGTTACATTTGAAATGGATTACCCCCCTCCGCCACGATCTAAATCAGGCCCTTAGATACTATCAGCCTTCTTGACAGTTAAGGATTTCGGTTAAAGTTCTTCTGCAGATCCCACATATTCACACCTCCAGATTTGGTGGCAGATCTTTCTCATATTTGGCTTCATATCACTAGACAGGCTCCCTCTTCATATCCACACCTGACTTGATGAACTCTTAAGAAGATGCTAAAACATGGATGTTTTAAAATGCGTCATTTGGCCTGATCAGCACAGCACCAGGATACTCCTTTGGGAATGACTCATGTGCTATAGCAAGGACTAATAATAATAATAATAATAATAATAATAATAATAATAACAATGATAATAATAAATAGTCACTTATTTATTAACTTTTTTAATTATGTTTAATTATTTATTGTTCATTTTGGATTGTATAGTTTATTTTAGGCTAAATTAATAGTTTAAATAAATATTCATTAATTACATTGTTTTAATGATGTCAATGTATTCAATTTGGTATTTGGTTGTGTAATTAATTTTAAATTGTTATTACCATATTTATGCATGTTCCCCTCCGTCCCCCAATATATGCATTATTCCCAAACTTTGTTGGATTTGACTTTGAATAGTTAATCTGACTCCCCAAACATATGTGCTTTCTCCAATGCTTAATGGACTGGAATTAGACACTTTTCACTATGTTTGTTCGATTGAAGGTTGAATAGTAATTCTTTCACCCACCCCCATTCATGTACTTTCCTTAATGTTTGTTTGATTGGAGTTTTAATAATACAATTTAAATATTTTAAATGAATAATTTTTTTTTAATGTTTCTGATTGGAGTTAGATCAGTAAGTAGTAGTTACTTTTTATTTTTCATATTAAAGCATATTAAATGTAAATGTATATATTTTGAAATGTTTTTAAATTTTTCTGTTTTTTATTTTAAATATTAGCTATTTTTGAATGGTTTTAGTATTTTCTTAAGTGATAATGTTTAGTATATGTCTTTAAAACTTTTGCAATGGTTTAATAATGTAAGAATATGTGCTTTTAACTATTAATAAATAAGAATAAGTGTTTCTAGGTATTAATTATATATTTAGTATATTTTCAACCCCTTGATCTTATATTTGGTTTTATGTGAAACAACTTCTGTTTCTATAAAAAAAAATACAACAGAGATGCATATATTATGACTAAGGGCATTCATTATGACTTTAACGGTCCCAAACATGGACCACCAATGGTGTGGGGAGGACATCACCATCATACCGGTGGCATCCCCCCCTAGCGTTTTACAATGTTCCTGCTGGGCTGACCGGCAACAACTGGCCAAGCCCAATATCGTAGCACTCCAGCACCCTCAGAATGCGCACTGTCTGCGCATTCTGAGGTGCTGGCCAGGGGACCCATGGGCATAGGCAGTCTAGGCGCCCCCCTGTAGCCCCTGGGCACTGACCTTCTGCCAGCCTTTTCACTGCAATGAAAGACTGGCAGAAAGTAGGGCTGTAATCAGCCAGATGGTGCTAAGTTCAGTGCTGTCTGGGCTGCTCACACCTCTGACAGCCATCACCACGACAGGAACAATGTTCCTGGCGGGAACAGCGGTCTGCTGGCGGGTCTGCCTGCCAGGGTTGTAATATGGTGGTCGGACCACCACAGTTGCGGTGGTCCAACCATCACAGCGAGGCTGGCGGTCTTTTGACTGCCAGCCTTGTAATCAGGCCCCAAAAATATTTCTTTCATGGATTGTTAACAACATAAGATATGTACGTATAAGTATAATGATAATGTTATAGGTGTGTATAGATATATATATATATTTATATACACACACACACACACACACACACACACACACATATTCACTGAAGAAACCAATGGTTAAAGTGTAATTATACCTAGGTCTTCTAATAATAACAAAACTAGTTATAAAACCAAAGGAACACAGAAATTCTCCAGTTATATGTAACTGATCTAAGTATGACATGGAGGTCGGCCAGCTGGCTCCCGCGGGAGTCCCATGGAACCACAACAAACCCCGCAAAACTTTTATTTTGTTTTTGACCCACAACCCCCATGGCTAAGAAGTCAGTGTATCCCAACCTGTCCCTTATATCTTTTTTATTGTTTTCCAGGACTTCAGATCAAGTTTCCCAAGTCCTGTAATGGGATCTGCAACATTTTTCTTCAGATTGAGGCCAGCCAATCACAACGCTCGTTCCGGTTTGTCGCAACAGATATCGCTTTTGTTTACACCTTAATTTCTTTGACACTGGTGAAGAGATTCACACCAAGTCACTTTCTCAATAAATATCTGTCTTTCAGCCAAGTTTGATTTAAGTGTGTTTAGCCGTTTTTTTCTATCTCATTTTCTTTTTTTTTATGGAAATTGGAAAAAAGTGTTTTGGAACCCCCCACTGTTTCTCTCCACCTACTTGACAGATCAGTGGCTCTAGGAAGGCTCTAGGGAGGCTCTGAGGAAGATGAATAATTTTTTTGGAATGATTTGTGCTGAAGTTATTAACAAAACAAAAATATTCTTCCTCTCATGTATAACTACACAGTGTCTACCGCCACGGTGTACTATATATGTACATGTATTAATGCCTTTTTGTGTGGCTAATAACTTTGGGATCATTTGACAAATCTTTCCAAAACTTTCCCAAAAAGTGCTCTTTTGTGCCAGGTTTGAGCATGGAAAATGTTGGGGTGATCCATCAATCAGGGGCCAAAAAAAGGGTTCCACCAATGCAAAATTCCCATGCATTTTCCACAGACTTCTTTAGAAAGGGCTAGAGCAAAAACTACTGAATGGAATTAAGCTAAATTTGGCAGGAATGTAGATATTGGTCTGTAAATTGTGCTTTTTGTGGTTTGGTGTAAGTCTGTTCTGTAGGTTTTGAGAAATGAAATTTCTTTTTTTGTGTTGTATTTCTTTAATAAAGGTTGTAGAATCAACAATCAAGAACAAGAGTATCAACATAGTACTTAGATCCCGTTCAACATGCAATAGACAAGTGTCCCTTACAAAGAGTCAGCAGTTACACAGATGAAGGAGTCTATAGTCGTGCAAAGATAGTATATGACCTGGGGCGAACAAATGTTGAACATGGCTTCAATACTAATGCCATACTTCCAAAATGCAATGCAACTGGTAGTTCAACACAAGCAGTCTAATAAGTGTATAAGGTTACGTTCATTGCTCCAATCGTGTCCCAATGATAGTATACATAATCAATCAATATTTCGGGCAAATCCCCATCTATTAGTTTTCCCTTACCTCCTCCAACTGCAGCAACTGCCTTTGCGGGTGGGGGCAAGGGAAGTGGGGTAGGGGAGGTCACTAACAGGGAGACTTGCGAGAAGAGATGAGTCGTCCTTGTAGGTCGCTGGGGCTGTAAGGCAGGAACAGTGAGCAAAAGAGAGAGATTGGAGTTAAAAGAGGGAAAACCTTATGTATAGATATGGGAAAGAGAATCTATAAATATGCTGAAGGGGTGGGGAAGGAGAAGATAGGCCATGGGATAACTTAGCTGGTCGCCCTTTCAAGAACACACTGGAGAGTGCTAAGGTGTTATGAGTCTTAACATACTAAGCAGATTTCTGAGCCGATATAGATCATGCTGACTAATGGGTGGGAAGGTTAGGTGCTAGACTTGAAGTACTAGGAATAGTGAACATCTGACATGACGTGCTACTTATCGGGGGATTAGTTCTGAGCTATGAGGTGTGAGAGCCGTAAACAACAAGGAAAATGCAATGAGAAATGAGAAAGAGGAAATAAGGTGGAAAAGAGAGAAGGAGCATTGGAAGGGATAGAAGGAAGAGGATAAGAAGAAAACGTAATGGTAATAATATAAACAGTAACATCGACCGAGGGGGATGGAAATACAGTGGGAAGGATAAAGGGGGGGGAGGGTGCATCCTGGGGGGAGTGGGTGTGGGAAAGTAGCTGAGACCGAGGGAAGGGGGGCGGCGTTGGAGAGGACGGGGGTTATCCATGGCCAACCATTGCTTAGCCCAGATGGGAGTGAAGGATAGGGTGTCTCTTGTTGCCAGGAGTTGGGCATGGCTCTGATCATGGAGTTGGTGGAAAGCGAGGGAGCAGATCTTGCATTATAAAGTATCTGTAACCCCAAGGAGGGATGGGAGATAGTCCTTTCCACCTCCACCCAGAGAGGTGGGTCCCACGCTTTCGGTAGCAGATAGACTAATTGTGAGAGGTGTAACGCAAGTGTATAGTGTCCCATGGAGGGAAGACCCAGTCCTCCGTACTCATGTCTGGCGAGCAATGCTGCCCTGGGTAGCCGCGGACGCATTAATCCCCATACAAAGGCCCGAATGCGACAGTCTACCTCTCAGAGAGTAGACAGAGGAATCTGTAACGGTAGCATACCCAGGACATATAGGAAGCATGGTAGAGTTCCCATCCGTACCACCTGAGCTCTACCCCACATGGAAAGGCCTAGGTGCGTCCACTTGTTAAAGTCACGTTTCATACTGGTTAATAGCGGGTCCAGATTATCTGTTATCATGTTCTCCAGTCCCCTATTGATATGTATGCCAAGATATTGAAGGCACAACCGTTTCCATTTTACTGAGAGATCCCGGATTGATGCACTCACCGTTACAGGAGAGAACGGTAATGCCTCTCTCTTACCCCAGTTGATTCTGTATCCTGAATCCCCCTACATACCGGAAATGTGTCAGAGAGGAACCCACCGCAGTTGACCTGTGCGGTTGGAGAGTCATATAGTAGGCGTACCATATTAATGAAGCAAGTTCCGAGGCCAAAGTGCTTTAGTGTTTCAAAGAGGTGCCACCACTCTATGCGGTCGAATGCCTTCTCGGCATCTAGAGAGAGGGCAAGAGCTTCCTCCCGTGAGTCCTGTGCCACCCATATAGCATGGAGCAGTGTGCGGAGGTGATTTCTGGAAGAGCAACCTGGCACAAAGCCACCCTGTGTGTGATGGACCAGAGAAGGTATAACCTTCTTGAGACGTGCCGCGAGTA
This sequence comes from Pleurodeles waltl, assembly GCF_031143425.1. Lineage (NCBI taxonomy): Eukaryota > Metazoa > Chordata > Amphibia > Caudata > Salamandridae > Pleurodeles > Pleurodeles waltl. The sequence goes on from NC_090440.1 coordinate 765,616,075, forward strand.
TCCCTGCCAGGATTTTAACATCGCTGTTGAGGAAGGATATGGGACAGTAACTGCCACACATAAGTGGGTCTTTACCTGGTTCGGGCAGTACTATTATAGAGGCTCTATTGGATAGTGGGTGAAGAGAGCCACTTTGGGTGGCCCCGCGAAAGGCCTCATACAAGGTTTCCACCATATCTTCTCCCGCCCATTTATAGAATTCCGTCGGGTACCCGTCCTCGCCGGGTGCTTTCTGATATGGTAGGTTAGCAATAGCCTGTCGGATCTCTTCTCTGCTGATGTCTCCTTCTAGAAGAGCCCTACCCTCCTCTGAGAGATGTGGTAAGTTTGCCTTATCCAGAAATGTGGCCAACTTAACCTGATATTCCTCCACCTCTGGGGCATAGAGGGTCTGGTAGAAGTGACCAAACTCATTAGCAATTTCCTGGGAATTCGTAATAAGTGAACCGTGGGTATTGTAGAGGGCAGGGATGGCCAACGTTGCCTCTCGTTGGCAGAGTTGGGCGGCTAACAGGCGGCCTGCTTTCTCCCCATGTTCTTAATGACGGCCTTTTAGTCTTTGTAGGGCATATTCTGTGTTTGATGTATAAAGGGAGTTAAGTTCCATTTTAGCGTGTTCTAAACAGCAAAGGAGGGATGTGGCGGGGGCCCGGGTATAGTCACGTGTCTTTTGTAGAATACAATCTTCCAGGGCTTTCTGCTGTTCACGCCTTTGGGCATTGGCAAGGGCAGCATCTCTCATCAGTTGTCCCCTGATCGCTGCCTTGGCCGCAGCCCAAAGCAGCTTGGGTGAGGAGACCGATCCCTTGTTATTATGGAGGTAATCCGTGACATGAGATCTAAGCTGCTCTTTCTCTTTCGGGGTGCGGTAACAGGAGGTGTTGAGCTGCCATGGTTTACGACCAGGAGAAACTTGTCCGAGCCTTAGAGACAATGAAACCGGAGAGTGATCCGATAAGGCTGCTGGAAATATCTCAGACTCTCTAATAGCTTGTAAGAGCCGATGAGAAACTAGGAAGTAGTCCAGTCTGGATTGGGTCCCATGAACTGGGGAGACAAAAGTGTAATCTCGGTCAGTGGGGTGTGAGAGACGCCAGTGATCCAGCAGACCATGGTCTGAGAGGACGTCCTCCAAAAGGAACCTGTCCGCGTTGTTGCCCGCATCAGTGCCGCTCGATCTATCTAGGATAGCATCTGGTGCTAGGTTCCAGTCCCCACCCAGAAGATATTGAGAAGCTCCAATCTCCGTCAGTAGTCTGTTAAAAGAGAGGAAAAATGAATTTTTGGAGCCCGTAGGAGTGTAAATAGATCCCACGCATATTGTGGAGGGGCCCCACTGTAGAGCACTTTGCCCACCCAATCTCTACGCAGCTTTTCCGATTCTGATGAGGATAAGTGGGTTTCTTGCAATAGAGCAATGTCTGAGTTTTTGGATCTTAGATAAGACAGAACTTTTTGTGGTTTAATGTGGTGTGTCATGCCATGAACGTTCCAGGAAAGAACCTTCAGCGGAGCTGTGGAACCCATTTGGAAATAGCAGTGATGCAGCTGTGAGAGGACTCAAAATCTCCTAATGAGGAGTATTCTAAATGGAATGTAGGGGGTGGAATGAGACTCTGAATATGAATAGGGTGGTAAAGGGCAGTCAAGGGAGAGGAAGGGAGAAGCTATGGGGGGGTTCCTGGCTGAAGAATAGAAGAGGGTCAAGCCAGTAGGAAGTAGAGGACAGAGAAAAGAAATGGAAAGGGAGAACAAATGCTAATGTTGGAATACAGATAATAAGTCAATATATAGAAAGAGAAAGGGGACAGGGCTGTTGATATAGCTGAGATAAAAAAAAGGGACCTAAACCTTGTGTCCCTGGAAGTAGGGAAAGGAGAGAAAAAGGAGCACAGATCACTATCTGTGACAGGTAAGAAAATTCCTCACCTCCCATAGTTCTGTGAAACTGCGGGTCAGTGCCAGCATGGTCCGCATGCCGAGCGTGCGCGGAGAGGCGAAGGGCAAGAAGAGGTACGTGAATCATAAGAGCCGTCTATAAACCACTAGGAAGAATTAACAATTGGCACCAAGTCTACGGATGAGGGAGGGAGGAGGACAGGATGGAGCGCTCATTATGATAAAGAACGAGGTCCATAAGACAGAGAGGGTATATGGCCAAACACAGAGCGTCGACCATGTGAAGGGGGATTCAAATAGCCCGGATGGAGCAGGCGTACAGGAAGGTGGTAAAAATCCAGTAATTCGAGTGGATTGGACATGTGGGCCTATCTCCAGTCAGGAGATCGTGTCAGACCAAGGTTTCCACAGCTAATATATGTCCCTTGGGGTCCACTCAGGGTTAACCTGTGCATAAACGTAGTGGACTCTAGTAGCAGCACTAAAACAAAACTGTAACACTGAGGCGGTGATTCTAACCGCGGCGGGGGGCGGTCGCCGCCCGCCATGCGGTTACCGCCAAATGACCGCACCGCGGTCACAAGACCGCGGAGGCCATTCTGGCTTTCCCGCTGTGCTGGCGGGCGACCGCCAAAAGGCCGCCCGCCAGCACAGCGGGAAAGACCCAGCAACGATGAAGCCGGCTCCGAATGGAGCCGGCGGAGTTGCTGGAGTGCAACGGGTGCAGTAGCACCCGTCGCGAATTTCAGTGTCTGCTAGGCAGACACTGAAATTCCTTTTGGGGCCCTCTTACGGGGGCCCCTGCAGTGCCTATGCCATTGGCATGGGCACTGCAGGGGCCCCCAGGGGCCCCGCGGCACCCCCTACCGCCATCCTGTTATGGCGGTAGGGGGTGTCAGAATCCCCATGGCGGCGGAGCGCGCTCCGCCGCCATGGAGGATTCTCAAGGGCAGCGGAAAGTCGGCGGTACACCGCTGACTTTCCGTTTCTGGCCGCGGCTGAACTGCCGCGTCAGAATGCCCAGCGGTGCACCGCCAGCCTGTTGGCGGTGCTACCGCGGTCATTCGCCCTGGCGGTTTTTACCGCCAGGGTTAGAATGACCCCCTGAGACATCAGAGTGTCAGCACGTGAATGTCAGCACGTGAATGTCAGCACGTGAATCCCCCCCACCCGCCCTCCCACAACAACAAAGGAAAGACAGGGAAGGCCTGCAGTGAAAGCACTTAGTTGTCCGATGTGGAGGGCCATGGAGGTGATGTGGTAGCATTAGGCGTGGTCAGTAGTTGATGGCTTCAGAGGAGAATGAAACTTGTCTATGCCCTGGTCTTGGGTATGCGCAATCACTGCTTGCAGAGCATGATCGCGTCCATCCTGCAATTTAGGCGGGCGGTCATAGATCCTGCCTCTTTTCTGTGAAACAGTGTGAGGTTGGGAGAAGGCAGGGGAAGCCAAGGAGTTGTCTCCCCCGGCCTGGGCATGAGGACACCGGGGTGCAGTCCATGGGACGCTGAGTGAGGTCATCCAAGAACAATCTAAGGTCCGTAGGTTCCACGAAGTCCCTTGATTTGCTGTTGTGTATAATCCACATACGAGCTGGTTCAAATAGGCCAAATTTGATGTCCAGTTTCCGGAGTTGAGGCCTGAGAGCCAGGGACACCTTTTGCTTCTCATTCGTGGTCCTGGAGAAATCCGCTGCCACTCTGACCTCGTGACCCTCCAGCAAGAATGGACCTTGAGTCTGAGCTGTCGAGAGAACCTGCTGAGGTTGCTCATGGCGAAGGAAGCACTTGATAACCGGGTGAGGCCACCCAAAGGATACTAAGTGGGGAGGGCTGATCCTGTGCACTCTCTGGAACTCGAGCGGTGATGAGAAGGTCAGTCCGGTAAGCTCTGGGAGCAAACGTTTAAGGAAAGCTTTGATATTGTTGCCTTCCTTACGTTCTGGTATACCAAAGAAATGGATGTTGTCTCTCCGGCTCCTGTCTTCAAGGTCCGTGAGCTTGGCTCGCAGGGCCCGCAACTCTGCGTCATATTCCGTCACCATCCCAACGTATTCTTCTACAATTGTGAGGCGTGGCTCCATATCCGCTACCTTCTCACTGAAACAGGCTATGTCCGTCCTGATGGAGGCAGAGGCTGCGGAAAGGTCTGTAATGTTTAAGTCCATAGCCTCAAGGCGCCGCAATACCATTGTAATCTCCTGCAATATGCGGTCAGTGGCATCTACTGCTCGGGGGTCAGCCGGTACGGTCGTAGGGCTGGTAGGGTTTGGCTGAGTAGCCATGAGTTTCAGCTGAGCTATGGCCTCTGAGAAAAGCAATTGATTGGAATGTTTGCTGTGGAGTTTCCCACTGTGCATCGCCTCTGAAGATGGGAGGCTCTGGGAGGGTCAAACCGGACACCCCAGAGGGTGAGGTTATGTCTCCAATCGGCAAGCTAAAGTATCTGCTCAGTAACGGTCAGGATCCCCAGCGTGTATTCCTCTATTGACTATCCGGTGCAGCTGAGCAGGTTCCTATTAGGGAAGGTATGCACAGTGATTAAATGATGGTAGTCCCAGAATTGCAGGAGGCGGGCTACTTGGCGTCTCGTTGAGAGTGCAAGAGGATCAGACACTAAGGGACTTTTCACCCTATTCTGCTGTGGCCTGTCGAAGGTGTGTCCTAGCGTTATAGGGGTTCACAGTTCTGGCCATGGGTAAGAGATGAGAGGCGCTTTTGCTTTGCCCACATGCAGAGGTGAGTTGACCACAGTTGTCTCTAAAATGCACCTGACTGGAAGCCAAAGGGAGGTGAGGACACAATTGATCCTGCTGTGTCGTAGGTCCGTCTTCACAGTGCCGTGGGCAGCAGTCGTCGTCCTGGGCGGAGGATAGCCGTAGTTGTAGAGCGCTAAAGTCTGTTCAGCTGGGCTAATAGGGGGTGCGACACCCACATGGGTCCTGTCTCCTGGCCCCTCAGAGGTTATAGCGTTGGGGGCAGCTCTATTGGTAGGGGAGGGCCTCTCCCCTCTCCTGGTCTTTCTACTGGGCGGCGGAGCGTATGGGAGTGTACGCCTCTGCAGTGCTCCTGTATTATGGACTGAAGGGCTATGTTCATCCTTGTACAGGGCGTGGGCTTTAAGGGAGGGGTGCAACTCACCAGCTGTCTGCTCTCCTACCTTTCCATGCAGCTAAAGGTGGGTAGAGTACCATGTTATAGGATGTTGTGAATCCAACTGCGCAGCAGGCCCTAGCGCAGTCCATGTGGTCATATGCTGCAATGTCTGGCCCTATGGCATTTTAGAGGCAGGGTCCTGGCACGTCGCAGTATCCTGCAGCTCCTCCTCCTTACCACCGCGCTGCAGGTCAGGGAGGTCCGTCCGATGTGGCCTCTACGTCTGCGCTGCCATAGGATCCGCGACTCGCACGGACCAGGATATAGCCTTCTGCAGCCGGCAGACGGCCTTCTCAACTGCGTGCTGCACAACGCAGTGCACCGGGACCTCAGCCGTAATTGAGGCCGTGGTCACGAACCCCGGTGCAGGCCGTGTCTCCTCCGCGGTCCCACCGGCACCGGGCAGCGGATTCCAACTTTTCTGGGCTCTGCCGTCTGGTCAGGTAGAAGTGGGAGCCTTGATGATGGCCCCTCTGTAGCTGGGGTCCCCCTCCGTAGCCTCCGTCCCGCTACAGCACGCAGAGCTACCAGATTAGGCAGCCATGCTTCGTGGCGGCCAAACCACTCCCCCATCTGTGAAAATGAAGTTTCAAAATGTATAAATATCTGGACAGAAATGCTCTGATTGGCAACTTTAAAGGAGATTAGTCAATCCTGATTGGTTGTTTTCAACATGAACAATATGTTTTGGCAGCCATTACAAGACTCTGAGACTTGGTCCCTGTGTCCTGTAAGCAAATTAAAAAATATCTGTAAGGGTGCAGAGTGAAAACACCTAGACCCAAACGGCATGTGGGGTGGGAGTCCCAATGGGAGCCACTTCCTTTATTGGCTGGCCACAACATGGATAACATGCTGTGGCAGCCATTGCAGAATTCTGGGAGATGGACCCCCCTGAAATGCATTATAATGAATGGAGGGTTTGGGGGGGGGGTCACAAAAAGGAACACATATAAAGGGTGATAACATATTTTAGTTACAATAAAAATCATTTGTTGGTGGTACCATACTAATTTTAGGAATTGTGGTGTGTTTTAAGGTCATCTTAACCTGTGAAAATGCTAACCTTTTGCTGGGATTTGAGAGAAAACTGTTTTCTCCTGTTTTTCTCATAGAGGTTATGGAAGATGCTCCAGAAGCTAAAATGAGAGAATATTTTCTGCAAATTCACACTATCTTTCTCAGCCATGTCATGTGAGAATAAAGGCCCTCATTACAACATTGGCAGTAAATGCCGCCTACCTCCGTGCTGACGGCTGCCAACATACTGTGACCGCGGCTGTATACCGCTACGGGTATTATGACCCACACAGAGAAATCCACCACTATACAGACACCCACACAAGTCCGCCAGCCCAAAGGTCTGTGATAAACTGGCGGTACCAAAACCCACACCGTTACGTCAACAGAAATAGGCCCACAGCATCATGACCCACGAATCATGCGGCGGACATTCAACTGCGGTAAACCATTGGCGATACACACCCCCGTGCTCAAAATACACATACACTAACAAAACAGCACCACATTGGACAATTCAAACTACACACACCTGACACACATACACACACCACACCCATACACCCAATCCAATATAAAACACACACCCACAATACCCACAACCCCTTACAATGAAAAAAAATATTGCCAACTGAGAGAGAGACAAGCCAGGAGCACCCACTGAATCTGAGCCACATAACACCATCACCCATACACCATCCACGCACCTCACAGCACACACCCCAACACAACACCCCACACACCCTCACACATACCACTCACACTACAACCATGGCACCACAAAGACCCCCCAGGGTCTCTGAGGAGGAGCTGAGGGTCATGGTGGAGGAAATCATCCGGGTAGAGCAACAGCTATTCAGATCACAGGTGCAGCAGACGTCCATTGCAAGGAAGATGGAGCTATGGCGGAAAGTCGTGGACAGGGTCAACGCGGTGGGACAGCACCCCAGAACAAGGGATGACATCAGGAAGAAGTGGAACGACCTACGGGGGAAGGTGCGTTCCGTGGTTGCAAGACACCAGATAGCTGTACAGAGGACTGGCAGTGGACCCCCACCTCCTCCCCCATGACTAACAACATGAGAGGAACAAGTTTTGGTGATCATGCACCTGATGGCCTGGCAGGAGTAGCAGGAGGACTGGACTCTGGTAAGTCAAATCTTTACTACTATATCCCCCACCCTACCTGCAAGCCATCACAAACTCCTGCCCCTACCCTCACCCCATCACTCCACCACCTCACAGATACCCCACTATCACAACGCACCCATCCCATTACCAAGCCCTGCATGCAACACCAATGCATGGACACCCATCACATACCTTCATGGACACCCATCACCACAGCATGCACACTAGTGACAATCACTTAGCCAAACCAAGCACAACTCACACAAGTCAAAGCTGCCTTGCTAATACCAACCATAGAGGGAAACATATCCATGCACAAGATGGCACACGCAGATACAATAACACTGCATTTACATCCCCACAGGACCCCCACTCAACGTCACCGGAGAGGAGGTGCCAGCCACATCCAGTCCCCCCACAGAAGAGGCCCACAGTGATGACAGCAGCTCTGCAGGCCTGGATCACGATGACCAACCTGGCCCACCAGGGACCTCTGGACAGTTGGTTACCCTGCCACAGTCCCAAACCACCACAGAACCTCCCCCTCAGGAAACACCAGCACAGCACCCACCCAGCGGGCTGCTACCTCTGTCCCCAGGGCACGTCAATCAGCAGTGTGTCCACCACTACAGGGACCCCAGGCAACCCCACAAACCCAAGACCTGGGGTCTGTGGCAGTCGGCACACAGTTCAGGGGACAGAGGCACAGGACAACAGGCAAGCTGGGAGGACTGCTGTGCGACAGGGGGAGGACAGGCCCAGGGAACCCACTCTCCATGAGGCACCTGCAGGGATCCTGGGAGCATACCACCATTCCCAGAGACCATGGGCCAGATACTGTACAAGCTGCAGGAGACCCAGGAGCTGTAGGGGGGACAGTACCTGGGGATCAGGGAGGACCTGAAAGACATCCACACCACCCTGGTCACCATTGAAGGGGAGCTGGCAGACATGGCCAACACCATGAGGGAGGCAGTGACACACCAACCGGCCCCTGACACTAGCCATACCGAAGAACAGCCCTCCACCTCCACCAGCGCTAGTGGACAGTAGGCTCTGCCACAGGACCAACAGGCCATCAGTACCCCACCCCCTGCAGAAGGAGAACCACAGCACAAACGGTCCTCGTGATCCAGGCAGAAGTCAGAGAACATTGCCAAAACCCCGGCCAGGAAATAAGACTCTCCTGATTGTCACCTTTCTGTCCCACTCTGTCACCCTGTCCACCTTGAACTGCCATTGCTGCCCTTCCTATGCCCCCTTGGACAATGCACCTGTGATACAAATAGACTGTACTCTACCCTGGACTTTCCTCCAACATCAACCCAGCCCATTGCAATACCCCCTCCACTTATTAGCACATAAATAAACACCCTTTGAACAAATTCAAGTATGGAGTCTGTGGATTATGTGACACATGTATTCGTTTCACAAACTGTAAACATTGCATTTCTAATCTACTGTAATATTAACATAGGCATAACATTTTATGGGCAGCAGTAAACACACCAGGAGCCAGAGTCGGGCACAGAGATCTGAAAATAGAGATGCCAAAGGGTACAGTAAGTGACGCTAGAGATAGTGAAATCAGGCTGCCATGTTCAATGTCAAAAAACTGCAATGGAAGGTGAAGTTACAGTGTCTTACCTGTGTGTCACTGGAAGTACTGTTGAATGAGTGTACTTCTGTTGTCCACATCTTCTTCCTCTGCCTCCTCTTCGTCACTGTCCACAGGCTCCACCGCTGCCACAAGACCATCTCCAGGCTCATCCTCCTGCAGAAAAGGCACCTGGCATCTCAAGGCCAGGTTATGCAACATGCAACATGAAACATGCAACGATGATCTGGCACACCTTCTTGGGTGAGTAGTACAGGGATCCACCTGTCAGATGGAGGCACCGGAATCTGGTCTTCAGGAGGCCAAAGGTTCTCTCAATTATCCTCCTTGTTCACCCATGTGCCTCATTGTAACGTTCCTCTGCCCTTGTCCTAGCATTCCGCACTGGGGTCAGTAGCCATGAGAGGTTGGGGTAACCAGAGTCACCTGTAAATATCAATGGATACCTGTTAGCCACACACTCACCCTTTGGGCCAACCCCACACCCATATACCTACATCAACTGGGTGGGGACCATGGGCTCACCTATTAGCCACACCTGGTGCCTCTGGAGTTGAGACATCACATATGGAATGCTGCTATTCCTCAAGATAAAGGCATCATGCACAGAGCCAGGATACTTGTCATTCACTTGGGAGATGTACTGGTCCGCCAAACACACCATCTGCACATTCAGAGAGTGAAAGCTTTTTCTATTCCTGAACACTTGTTCATTTCTCGGGGGATTGGGACAAATGCCATATGTGTACCATCAATGGCACCAATGATGTTGGGGATATGTCCCAGGGTGTAAAAATCAGCCTTTCCTGTGGCCAAATCCTCCACCTGGGGGAATACGATGTAGCTACGCATGTGTTTCAGCAAGGCAGACTGCACTCTGGTCAGCACGTTGGAGAACATTGGCTGAGACATCCCTGATGCCATGGCCACTGTTGCTTGGAAGGAACCACTTGCCAGGAAATAGAGCACTGATAGGACCTGCACTAGAGGGGGGATACCTGTGGGGTGGCAGATAGCTGAAATCAGGTCTGGCTCCAATTGGGCACACAGTTCTTGGATTGTGGCCCTATCAGGTCTGTAAGTCAGGATAATATGCCTGTCCTCCATTGTCGCCAGGTCCACCAGGGGTCTGTACAAGGGGGGATGTCTCCATCTCCCATTCATCCTCAGGAGTTGAACTCTAGGGTGAAAAACGGTGAGCAGAGGGTCATATTCACACATATATGAAAATAAAAATGTATCTCTTCCTTTACAGAAACAGTATGTTAATTTGAGAGTCAGTTGATGTGCCAATGTCTGCTGTGACACTGTTAGGTGCCATGGCCTGTGCCCCCCTGAAATGGCTGCTGCCTGACCTGTGAGGAGAGACAAATGGAAATGAGGTAATTCCGTTGGTGTTGTGCGCCGTTGCAGTTGACGGTTGATGACCGCCTCGCAAATTCACATTGGTTATCATTGGGCCCTATGGGTTCCAGGAGCCAATGGTGATCTACGCCGGTGGTGACGGTACGCACCGCAGCGAACGTGACTCCCATTTTCTATCTGTTCACTCACTTTCTACCTGACCTTCAACAGGAGAGGACCTACACTGCAAGTGCTGCTGTGATTTGTGTCTGGAAGTGACAATGGCTCAAGTGTCTGGGGAAAGGGCCCCCTCCTTCACTTGTTGGAGAGACTGGTGGATTGGGTCCTACCCCAGTACACTTTACTCTATGGTCCACCAGACAAACAGCTGAGTACACTGTGAGCATGATGCGTGGGCCATGAATGTATGGTTTGCTGTGTGTGTAAGCCTCGTGTGGGGGGGGGGGCTGAGGTGTCCTGGGCAGAGTGCTGCATGTCTGGTGGTCAATGTCTGTGCGTAAGGGGATGGGAGGGATATTGTGGGCTATGGGTGTAACAGTCTGGACGGTATGACTAATCCCTTTTACTATGCATAGTTTCCTGCAGGTCAGCGCCCATCAGAAAAAGGGTATTTGGCATGCCATCGCCAAGGAGATGCGGATCCTGGGGTTCTTTGACAGGCGGAGCACCCACTGCCGCAAACGGTGGGAGGACCTGCACAGTTGGGCAAGGAAGACGGTGGAGGCCCAGCTGGGGCTGGCCTCCCAACGAGGAAGGGGTGCTCATCGTACCCTGACCCCTCTGATGTTCCGCATCCTGGTGGTGGCCTATCCGGAGTTGGATGGGCACTTGAAGGCATCACAGCAGCCACAAGGGGGTGAGTACAGATTCTGAATCATGACTTTGTGCGCGTTAAGGTTTTACCTGGGTGGGGGATGTGGGCTGTGGGTGCCCCTAGGCCAGGGCGAACTGGAAGGGTAGGTCCCTTGTTGGGCAGGCTCTGAAGTACTCCAACCCCAATAGTGTTAGTGGGCATCTACTACTGGGCAGGGTCCTGTTGGTTTCAGGAGTGCAGCTAATGGTGTTAGGCAATGTACCCCATGGGCTGGTGACAAGCTTTGTAACTGGTAGTGCATGGCCTAGTGCATTGGGCTGATCACTGTGTGTTCTGTACGCCAACAGTAGTGTTGTTGCTGGCATTGACCAAGATTATCCTCTGTCTCTCTCCCCCCCCTTCTTGTTTTGTCACCCTGTCCTTGTGTGCATTAGCATCATCTGGCTGAGGAGTAGAGGCACCGGCCACGGAGGGAGCTGCATCCCACATGCGAATCCACTGATGGTTAGGGCACCAGTGGCACAGAGGGCGAGGGGAGCACCATGACGGAGACAGGATGGGACACTACCGACAGTGACTCCTCCTCCGATGGAAGCTCCCTGGCGGTGGCGGGCACCTCTGTGCCCACCCCAACAACAGGTACAGCCGCAACCCCCGTACCAGCACCACCCACCCAGCAGCCCCTCAGCACGTTTCCTATGCCCGCTCACCCAGGAGGGTGGGCATCTCCTTCGCCCCAGGCACCTCAGGCCCTGCCCCAGTCAGCCCTGCTGCCCTCAGTGGGGAGGTATTGACCTCCTGAGATCCCTCACTGTTGGGCAATCATCCATACTGAATGCCAAATGCATACCTGGAGGGCATTCACTCTGGCGTGGCGGCCCAACAGAGAGCATTCCAGGCTCTGGCCTCCGCACTGATGGCAGCCATTGTCCGTGTCTCCAGCCTCCCCCCTCCAACTTCCTCTACCCAGTCCCAATCCCCTCAACCCCAACCTATCCCAAGCACACCTTCAGACCAGCATGCACCCAAATCAACACACAGAAGTGGCTCAGGCAAACACAAGCACCACACTTCATCTCACAGGCACTCACACAAGCACCATCCCCATGCTGACACACCAGCATCCACTGCCTCCGCGGTGTGTCCCCCTCCTCCTCCTCGTCCACCTCCCTCCCAGAGCGTCTCCACTCACACCTGCATGCACTACATCCTCATCCACTACCTGCATCACCATCACGGCTATCACTACACGCCCCTCACTGGCAGTCACCACCCCCACATCCATGCACACGTCCCCTGTGTCCTCTCCCACTGTGTCTGTGACCCCTCCTCCCAAAGTACACAAACGCAAGCACACACCCACCCAACAGCCATCCACCTCACAACAACATCCAGCTCATGCACCTGCACCCAAAGACAGCAGACTGACACCTCCTACAACCACTCCCTCTTCTCCCACTTCCAAACCTTCACCCTCTTCCCGCCCCAGTGTCCCTAAGAAGCTTTTCCTCACCAACATTGACCTCTTCCCTACCCCTCCCCCACTCCTTCACCTCGGGCCAGGGTGGCCAGAACCCAGCCCAGCACCTCAGCCACCCAGTCCACATCCCCAGTGGTTTCTGCAGCTGTGAGAGGTTCTAAGGAGGCACCCGTCAGCCCAGCCAGTGTGCCACCAACACCTGCCAAGGCCAAGAAGGTTCCGCCACCTGGCAAGGGCAAGAAGGGGACAGCATCCAGCAAGAGGAAGAAGGAACAACCAGCCAGCAAGGCCAAGTCAAAGACTCCAGCTGGCAGAAGCAAGGAGGCACCACCATCTGCCAAGAGCAGGAAGGGGCACAGAACACCAGCCATGGCACTTCAGCCGTCCAAGGCTGCAGGTGAAGGCTTGGAGGCTACCACCACAACCGCCCGTATCACCACCTGCACTGCGGCCAGCACCGGCACCTGCACAGCAGCCAGCACCACCACCTGCACCGCCGCAAGCAGCACCACTGCCAGCAGCAGCAGCCCCAGTGAGCACCGTCCGAGGCTGCAGGTGAAGGTGTGGAGGCTATCACCACAACCGCCAGTATTGCCACCTGCACCGTGGCCAGCATTGCTACCTGAACTGCTGTAAGCAGCACCACTGCCAGCAGCCCCAGTGAGAAGCTGTCTGAGGCTGCAGGTGAAGGCCTGGAGGCTACCACCACAACCACCAGTATCGCCACCTGCACCACGGCCAGCACCGCTACCTGCACCACCGCAAGCAGCACCACTGCCAGCAGCAACAGTCCCAGTGGGCAGCCGTCCGAGGCTTCAGGTGAAGGCCTGGAGGCTACCACCACCACTGCCAGCACCGCCACCTGCAGCGCAACTGAGATTAACTGAGCAGCCGTCACCGGCGGAGAGCAGGGTGTAGTGGTGACTATATGGGCTGCAGTGCGTCCTGGCCCCTGCAAAAGCTGTCATTGTGACACCCAGGGGAGAGACTGTGACCTTGCCCTCCAAAACATCTGCATCACAGGGCGCAATGCCCCCTCCAGAACCGTGGAAGAAGGCATCCACTCAGCCCCTCCTTGCCAGGATGAAGCACACTGGGCACAATGCCCCCTCCAGAACCAGTGGAAGAAGGCATCCACTAGAGAGACTGTGGCTTTGCACTCCCCAGGACCAAGCAGTGGGCAAACCACCCACTTGAGAGACTGTGGCCTTGCACTCCCCAAGACCATGCAGTGGGCAAACCACCCACTTCAGAGACTGTGGCCTTGTACTCCCCAGGAGCAAGCATTGGGCAAACCACCCACTTGAGAGACTGTGGCCTTGCACTCCCCAGGACCAAGCAGTGGGCAAACCACCCACTTGAGAGACTGTGGCCTTGCACTCCCCAGGACCAAGCAGTGGGCATGTAGCCCCCTCCAGGAGCAGTGGCATTGTACCATCTTCCAGCTGAGGTGCCCCCCATTCCCTGTCCCCCTGAGGTGCCTGTGTATTTTTGACCTAATGCCTCTGCAGTGTTCTCTCCGTATTGAGGCAGGAATCAAGTGTAGACTTGGCTTATGTGTTTTGGCCCAGTGGGCCACAGACAATTTTTGAGTCGCCATTGTCCCACTTTTTGTATATATTGTATATTGTACATACTGTTTTTGCTTTCTGAATGTATATCTAAGTATTACTAATATTACACTCATTTGAATCCATTCCTTTTGTCCTTGCGTTATTCCTGAGGGTTACGGGGTGTATATATAATGAATGTTGTTGCCTGTGCTTGTGTGTATGGTGTTGTGAGTGTGGGTGAGGGCGGGGGTGTTGTGTGTTGTGTGTTGCGTGTGTGTGTCACTCTCTTTTTCCTTCCCCCCTCCCTTGTGTGCTAGGTGCAGTCCTCACCGTGGTTGTCGTCGCCGGTGTTCATGCTCCTGGTGTATGAGAAGATACACCAGCATGGGGAAAACCTGCAGCTCGGGCTCCATGGCATCCTGGTTCTTCATTGAGCGCCAAGAGGTGAGTCGTTTCCCTTCAGAGTACTGTTTCTGCCATGCTTTTGATGGCATTGGCACCGTCCCGGAAAAGCTGGTGGATGGGCGGTTGTAATAGAGTGGGCGGTACATTGTCTTTCGCCTGGCTGTTGGCGGTTACCGCTGCGGTGTTTGTTGCTATCGCTGTGGCAGTCAGAGTATTAAAGTGGCTGTATGTGTTGGCTGTTTCCGCCGTGGTCCTGATTCCATTTTTTGCCTTCACAACAAATTTCATTGTAAAAGCATGGCTAGTAAAGGTATGTGTGGTAAACACATGTGTGGTTCAGCCATGCAACCCTCCCTCTTAACTTTAAAAAGTACCACAACCCCTCACCCGCCCTGAGGCCTACAACTACCTCTGCCCCGAAAAACCTCCAACTCCAAACCAAAGCTTAAACTCCTCCCCGCCCCAAGCCCTAAAACCTTGGACTTGCATAAAAAGAAAAGTACCCCAACGCCCCAAAAACCCTAGTCCTTGTTAAAAAAAAAACAACTATGCCAAACCCCCCACCCGCCATGAGGTCTAAAACCTTTCCCCACACTTAAATCTAAATAACCTTGGCACCCCCACACCCGAAAAACTTTACTTCCCCAATACCTGGCCCACGACCCTCTCCAAAACCTAAACCCTGAGCCCCCACCCGCCATGAGGCATAAACCGCGCCCCAAAACTGCCCCTCCCCCGCTCTCAGCCTTCCAAACCCATCCTGCCCTAAAAACTACCCCTGTCTCCCCCCACCCTGAGTCCTAACACCGACCCCTTAAATGAAAAACAACAACCCAACCCCCACCAAATTGGCTCTTCTCCCACACCCAGCCCTCCGACTCCACCCTTTCATTTAAACCTCCCCCCACTAGCACCAGCTCCACTTGCTTGGTCGTCACGTTCCTCTCCCCACTGTGTGCCTGAACCACGCATATGCATGATGGCTTAACCACACATTTCCTTGGTTCATGCACATGCGTGGCTCAGGGCAAGTGTGGTAACGCTTGCATGGTTACGGTCTGCGTGGCTCTGGC
Organism: Pleurodeles waltl; assembly: GCF_031143425.1. Taxonomy (NCBI): domain Eukaryota; kingdom Metazoa; phylum Chordata; class Amphibia; order Caudata; family Salamandridae; genus Pleurodeles; species Pleurodeles waltl. The sequence continues at coordinate 765,631,588 of NC_090440.1, forward strand.
CACATAGTAAAGGCCGTTTCCCCAGCAGATTGCCAGTTAAGTCCCTGGTGATCAGTAGTTTTACCACAGTGTTCTAATGGGCAGCTAAAGTGCTAACATTCTGAATCTTTGCCAAAAGTGTGGCAGTTCTGAAAGCCATCTTGTTGGAATCAAAATGGAAACCTGAAAGCATTTTTGTTTGATATGGGGTTTCTGGTTGTCAGAGTATGCACCCTGTACAAGTAGGAACCACCACTCAGGGTCAGGGTGCCAGGGTAAGCTAAATACACACTTGGAAAAAACCTGTGCTCACACTCTGGTAGTTTGGCACAGAGCAGTCAGGAGTATTTAAAGAGGCAATGTCGAAAGTATTTGTGCAATACACACACAGTAAAACAATGAAAACACCAAAAAAGACTCTGCACAGGATTTTAAAAAATAGACATTAATTTTATAAATAAATCAAGACCAAAACGCCAAAAATCCAATATGTAGAAGTTGAGTTATGAATTTTAGAAGAATAAAAGAGTTCTGGCACTTAGATGCAAATCCGGGGCAAAGTCACATTTCGGGCTGAACGCGATGTAATGCAGGCTGGCTACACGACCCACATAGGCTCAGGTGAACAAAGTACCTTTCCTGGTTGCAACAGCGAGATGCGTGGTGAGATGTATTGATTCGGGTCTTGCAAGGATGGCTATGTGTTGATCTCTCCAATGCACTGAAGGCAATGTGTCGGTTCCGAAGACAAGTGCTGAAGTCGGGATGCATTGGTTCTTAAGTGTGATGCACCGGGTTTCTTCATGCATTAGAGGGATGTGTCAATCTCCGTAGACTGCATCACCGGCAATGCGCAGTTCAGATGCGTCAGGCTCTCATATCAATGAGGTGGTTCTGAGAGCGATGCACCGATTTTGCTACCACAACCGGGTCAATGAGCTGGTTCTGCTACACGCAAACAGGGAATGCTTTGATTTCCATGATGCAAGCATCTTGGTCCACTTTCAGGGAACTAGAGATAGGAGCAGGGGTAGAGACTTTGATTTCCCTCTAGCAACAGGAAGCAAGCCAACAAGCCCTTGGAGATCACTTGGAGTATAAGGCAGAGACCCTCATCATGACATTGGCGGTACTGACCGCCTCCCGCCATGGTGACGACCCCCAAAACACAGTTGCCACGGCTACCTACCGTCGACCATATTATGACAGTAGCCGGAATTCCGCCAGAAGGCTGGTGGAATTCCAGCTATGGTCATGGTGGTGGACAGTGGTAAGGTGGCGCTGCTTCCAGAAGCAGCGCCACACCAGTAGACCACCGCATACTGTATCATGACCTGTGGTACGGCCAGGCAGTATTCTCCTGGTGGATGCTGCTGCTGGCAGCAGCGTCCCGTCTCTTGCCGGAGGCTCCCCTGCAAGCAGGTAAGATGGGTGCTCCAACTGTGGAGGTGGGTGGGGGTGTTGTGTGTGTGGGGGGGTGTGTGGGTGTATGTGTTTGTGCGTGCATGTGGGTGTGTGGCATGTGGAATGCGTGTGTGCATGAATGGTTGTGAGTGTGCATTTATGTTGTGTTGTGTGAATGTGTGGGTGCTTGTGGGTATGTCAGTGTGTGTGGATGTGTGTGTGAATGTATGTATGCATGTGTGGGTGAATATGTGTATGAGTGTGTGTATGCGTGTGTATGTTTGTGCGTGTATGTTGTGGGGGGTGGGGAAAGACTCTGTGGATGGGGAGGGGGCGGGGAGACCCCTATCAGTGTCAGGGATGGGATTCCCTGGCACTGATAGTGCCTACCACCATTGTTTTCGTGGCAGTATGGAAGCCCCGAAAACCATGGCGGTAGGTGGGGTCATGATCCAGCGAGAGGGATAGTGACGGCCGCTTGGCTGGAGACTTCGGCTGTTACCGCCCTGGCGGACGGAGCGGTACATTGTCGATTTGGCTTGAGCCAAACCGCCAATGTCACATTTTGGGGAAATATACTGCCAGCCTCTTGGCAGTACCTTTCTCCAAAATACCACCATCTGCCAGGGTCATAATGAGGGCCAGCGTCTAGCTTTCCCTCATCAAAGTCAGAGAGCAGCAAGGCAGCACAACAGAAAAGCAGTCCTTCTAGGTCAACAGTCCAGGAGAGTGACAGTCCTTGATGCAGCTCAGCAGTTCTTCTGACAGAGTCCAGTTGTAAGTCCAGCAGTGTCTCATCTGTTGGGGACAGAGACCCATTACTTATACCCAAATGTGCCTATGAAGTTGGAGTCACTTCCAAGAATGGTCTTTTGAGCGCAAAAGTATCCTTTCTTCCTCAACCATGGCTCCAGACAATCAGTAGGGGTAATCACCCCTTTGTGTGGGAACAGTTGTAAGTGTCAGCTCCCTCTCCCTGCCCTGGCCCTCTTCCTGTCCTGGAAGAGTTATGAGGATGCAGATGAGTTCTTAGTACCTGTGTTTGTGGCTATCTAGAGGGAATGCACAAAGTGTAGCTGTCACCCACCCCAGAGGTGCATTGGAGGCAGGCTGCAAGGCACACAGAGCAATAAGACCACAGAAATGCCTTTTTTTTCTAAAAGTGCCATTTCTAAAATCTAACTTTACTAATGAAAGGGATTTATCATTACCATTCCAATGATACGAAATGTGATGCAGCTACTCCTTTCTGATCAGGAATTACAGCTTAAAAGTGTATTAAGGAACTCCCAATGCTAGCCCATAAGATGAATAGGCCTCACAGTAGTGAAAAACAAATTTGGCTGTTTGTCACTACAAGGACATGCATAACATAAAAGTACATTTCCTACCATTTGCTTACACAGCACCCTGCCCTGAGGACGACCTCATAAAAAGTATGCCTGACCTATGGGGACCCCTTATTACCAATGTTTTCAATTGTACAATTAACGTAAACATTCAGGGGGTCATTCAGACCCCGGCCAGCGGCGGGAGCCGCCCGCCTGGAGGGAACCGCCATATGGCTGCTCCGCGGTCGAAAGACCGCGGAGGCCATTCTGCCTTTCCCGCTGGGCTGGCGGGCGACCGCCAGAAGGCCGCCCGCCAGCCCAGCGGGAAACTCCTTCCCACGAGGAAACCGGCTCCGAATGGAGCCGGCGGAGTGGGAAGGTGCGACGGGTGCAGTTGCACCCGTCGCGAATTCCAGTGTCTGCTGAGCAGACACTGGAATTCAAAGTGGGGCCCTCTTACGGGGGCCCCTGCAGTGCCCATGCCATTGGCATGGGCACTGCAGGGGCCCCCAGGGGCCCCACGACACCCCTCACCGCCATCCTGTTCCTGGCGGTCGGAACCGCCAGGAACAGGATGGCGGTGAGGGGGTCGGAATCCCCCATGGCGGCACGGGAGACCGCCGGTTTTCCTGGTCTGACCACGGCCAAACCGCCGCGGTCAGAATGCCCTGCGGGGCACCGCCAGCCTGTTGGCGGTGCTTCCGCATCCCCGGCCGGAATGACCCCCTCAGTGTTCCTGGACTTTGTCTTCCATTATTCCTTTATTTAAAAAAGTGTGATTGTATGTCCCTCAAAGTGACCTATCTCTCTTATTCACAGTTCAGTTAAAATAATAGGTAGAGCGGTCAATAACTGGCTTGTTACCTGAGCCCAAGATACGATATTCTTTCACCATTCCAATTTGGCTTTTATCCAAGATTGGGCAGTGCCTGAATTTAAGTTAGATAATACGTAAATACACTCAGAATCGAAATAATAACTGATTGATTGATTGAGTACTTGGGGTGGAAGCAGAAGCTGTGACTAATGGCCGTTGTAAATAAAGGTATACAATGGAAAAACTCTGAGAATTAATTTAAACACAGACAGTTAAAAAAACATTATGGTTCTAGCTCAAATATGCAAAACCACTGAAATTCGCCAGTTATAGCATGGAATGGCCACAACGGCTGCCATAACTCATGTCACCTGCCATCTGTCTCTTAGAGTGTCTTTATTTCCTGTGTGATATTACTATGTTTCTTCTGAGCATGACGAAGTACATAGAGGTGTTTGTTGTGTGAATTGCATACATTATCTTGTGAACTGTAGTGGGTTTGCGTGTTTGAACCAGTCTTAACACAGTTTCGGTCTATCTATCTATCTATCTATCTATCTATCTATCTATCTATCTATCTATCTATCTAGCAATATCCAGTTTTCTGTTATGTATTTTTATGTTACATGTTTTTTTGAGGGCATTTATCTTGTTTTTTCAAACAGGAAAAGGTTTATTAAAAATGTAAGTGAAATGCTGGATTTTACCTTTCGGTTGACTGTAAAAAGCACACAAGAGAAAAATACTTTATGTAGATTATAATGCAACATTTTAGAAAACAAATATCCTTTGCTGTTCTATAAAAACACATTCTGCCTGCAGAAGAGAGAAGTTGTTGAGGATGCAACTAACAATGGGCTCTTTTTGGAATTAGAATTTTCAACTTTGTTTGTCAATGATAGAAGTTTGATTAACCTATTGGACACAATTAATATGGCCTTCACATCAAGTCTAAAGAAAGAATCCTTGTGGGGGGCAGGGGTAGGGTTGTTTATGCACAGGAGGTTGTACAACAATACATACACAATAACAAAAGACCTCTTCTGGAGGTTATGTTTTCTCTGCTGGAGAATGAACCACAAAGGAACATTCAATCAGTCGCTCAGTATACATTCTAATCATTTCATTCTTTCATTTTTTCTGGGTCAGTATTCATACATATCTGACTTTACTCATACACAGAAAAACCTTCAGTTGGTGCAAAGTATTGTGCAAGTGACTGGTCACAAGTGACTCAGGCCCTCAATATGACTTTGGCAGTTTTTGGGGAAGACCGCCATGCAAAATGTTGCCACCATACCGCCAGTGGTGGTGGTACAGCGACCACCGTATTACGAGTCACAAAGAACAAAGCGCCCAAATATAACCACAAAAGCGCCCAAATATAACCACAAATCTAACACCTCCAGAACGTCTGACGGTGAATGCCGAGTAATCAACTGCCGGCCCTGCCACGCCGAGCCCATTCTGACCACCCTATTGTGAGTCATTTTTCAGCACAGTGGTACATGCACAGCAGTAAACCAACGGCGGCCACACCGCTGCGGTACAGAAAAAATGCGGCGACAATAGTAGCCAACACCCCATTGGACAGTTCGAATACCCCACACCTGAAACACATACACACACCACACACACTTGCTCACAGCACCATATAATACCCCCCACACCAGCAAAACAGAGTTATGGCAGAGGATCGTCGACAGGGTCAATTCAGTCAGCACCTATCCACGCACAAGAGAGGATTTCAGGAAGAGGTGGAACGACCTCAGGGGGAAAGTCTGTTCCATGGCATCCAGGCACAGGATCGTCCTGAACAAGTCTGGCGGTGGGCCCCCACCTCCACTCCTTGAATTAACATCCTGGGAGGAGGAGGTCTTGGACATCATGCATCTGGAGGGACTTACTGGAATTGATGGAGGGCTCGACACTGGTAAGGTAACAATACTCCCCCAGGCAACAACCACTCCTAACCAGCATGCCTACCCACCATCCACCAATCACCTATCCACTCCATCCAACACTACTGCAACCCCCCAATCACCCAGCACCCCTCCCTTGCATGCCACACCACCCTGCTCCCACCATACCCACACACTACCCCCCAGTGCACGGATAATGATAACAATGTGAAGAACTACAACTCCCACAATGCATCACACCCCTCACAGCTAGAATTCACTGTACCACTTCACAGTGGAACACCTGCATGGACAACCATATCACAGCGCACACCTACTGTTTGCTATGATTGCCTCCCAACACATGGCAATGACACCAATGCCAACCACCATCCACAACCCACCATGGCACATAGAAACCATTGCACAGTCCTCATACCCAAATCAATGTCTGCAGTGCTGCAGCTGTCACTGCCATCTCTGGGAGGCAAATGAAGCCACTACATGCACCACACCATGAAAATGACAACTACACATCCACATACAAACTCTCCCTTTTCCATCCACAGGTAATCCTGCCACTGCCACCCAGCAGAGGATGCCAGGCTCAGACAACCGTCCCCATGATGATAACCCCAGTGGATGTCTGGATGGGGACGAGTTACCTGGGCCATCTGGGGAAACTAGTCAGTCCACTCCCAGCAGCCCTACCGTGGACACACTGGACTTCCCATGCCATGTGGCTACAAAACCTCAGCCAGACCCTCCCCAAACCTGTGCACCAGGGACATCTCAATCAGAAGTGTGCCCCAAAGTACAGGGGCCAGAGTCAAGGGCACACACCCCAGACAATAAAGGGCCTGGTGCTACTGGGAGTGGGCCCACTGTGCCAGGGGCACAGGCACAGGGGGCTAGTGGCAGTGGGAGAGGATCAGTGGCCCAACGGATGGGGCAGACACAACAACTGGCTGGCCAAAAGGCCCTTACCCAAATCCTGGGTACCTACCACCAAACTCAGTACACCATGGGCCAGATCCTCACCACTGTGAAGGAGAGCTAGAGGCTGCAGAGTGAATACCATCAGGAGGCCATGCATCAATGGCAGACTCACAATACCACCATGGCCTCCATGGCAGGGGTGCTGAAGGAAATCACCACCATCCTGCGTGAGCCACATCACTTTTGAGCCCTCCACGTCAGCGGCAGCTAATGGAATGGTGGCCCTGCCACAGGACCCACAGGACACCAGCATCCCTACCCCTGTAGCCGATTAGCCCCCACGCAAGCGAGGACGTCCAACCAGACATCCTGCCGGAACTGATGCCAAGACCACCACCAGGAAGTGACCCTCTCCTGAACATTCTCACTTGTGTGTCACTGAGGTACCCTGTTGACTGCCCACTGTCATGTCTCTGTACTCCTGTGGCCACCATACTGGATCTCGACTACCCACAGCTGGCCCAAGTACTCTGTTGAGCCAATCCACCATGACCCTACTCATCACCCCTTGCACTTGTACATCCCAAATAAACACCACTGACCACAATTACTGCCTACATCTTTATTGTCATGAGCACAAAAGATACAGCCATTACGTGTGCAACAGTTAAACCATTGTCCTGGAAATGTATGTGTGAGTGACAGCAGGGGAGCGATATATAGCAAGGATCACAGTGGAGCAGGTAGTGGCTGGAGAGGTGGGTCAAGGAAGGCAAGAGGTGAGGCAGGGGCCAGAGTGCACCACAACAATGTCCTGAAAAAAGAACAAGACAGGGACATCAGTCACTATAGGCGTCACATAAGCCAAATCAAGACATATGCACTGTAAGTACAGGAATCCAATGTAGAGATGGCAAGTCAAGATCACAAACATATGGCCATTACAAACCCACATTCACAAGACATAGGGGGTCATTCCGCCAAAAGACCGTACCGCGGTCAAATGACCGCGGCGGTCATTTTGACTTTCCCGCTGGGCAGGCGGGCGACCGCCAAAAGGCCGCCCGCCCGCCCAGCGGGAAAGCCCCAGCAACGATGAAGTCGGCTCCGAATGGAGCCGGCGGAGTTGCTGGTGTGCGACGGGTGCAGTGGCATCCGTCGCGATTTTCAGTGTCTGCTCTGCAGACACTGAAAATCTTAAAGGGGCCCTGTTAGGGGGCCCCTGCAGTGCCCATGCCAGTGGCATGGGCACTGCAGGAGCCCCCAGGGGCCCCACGACACCCGTTCCCGCCAGCCTCTTCCTGGCGGTGTAAACCGCCAGGAACAGGCTGGCGGGAAGGGGGTCGGAATCCCCATGGCGGCGCTGCTTGCAGCGCCGCCGTGGAGGATTCCCTGGGGCAGGGGAAAACGGGCGGGAAACCGCCGGTTTCCCTTTTCTGACCGCAGCTTTACTACCGCGGTCAGAATTGCCCCTGAAGCACCGCCAGCCTGTTGGCGGTGCTTCCTCCGTCCCGGTCGGAATGAGGCCCATACCTGCCACATGGTCTCACCCTCACAGCAAACAAAGCCACACGTTAGGCAGATCACAATGCCATGAACAGTAAAGTTGCACCGCCTCCCAATGTCGAATCCCAGTACAGGATGCAATACAGACAAAACCACTTAGTCTAGCACACAGATTGCACTAGATCTGCCGGTTCAGGGAACAATGGTCCTGCACATAGATGTCACAAGTGCAGCAACACAACACAACTCAATTTTGTGAGCCTCTGCATCTCCTGTGTCCTGATACAGCCCAGTGTTCAAGGATTGCAAAAAGGCCTAGGTAAGGGGCCCTGAGATTTTTCTGGGTAAATATTATTATTTGTTCAAAAGTGTTTATTTCAGCTACCTGTGTCTGTTTTACTGTTGACTCTCTGTGTTGCAGGCAGCCTGGCCTCTTTTAAAGTGGTGTTTTTTTTATTTGTTTTTGCCGTGACTGTGTGAATTGCCTTGCTAGTTTGTGGCACATAACCCCCCCCTTTTTTCTTCTAAGTAAAAAGGCTACATGCATCTTGCAGAGTGTGTTTTTAGGAGACTGTTTTAATCTGTTTCTGTGATTTAAATTGTGTTTAAAAACTGTCTGCCCCCCTGTTTTTTGCCTTTAAAAAAGCCCGATTTCAGAGTGCGCACCCAGCAGTATTCCAGTGTTTGTTTTTCAAACAATCTCTCCCTTACCTGGAAGTAGACTCTGCTAGCTTGGAAGTGTGGATTCAGCCTGTCTGTATCCAAGGAGATTCTGAATAGAGCAGCAGCTGCCTTTCCCCCTGCCCACAGGGACTGGACTTAGCTGATTGGCTCTGTGAGTCCCTGTTGCACCTGAGCCCCACCCCCCCACACCTGCTCTGGGCCCTTAAGTTTGTGGAGGGAAGCCCAAGACAGCCACTTCCATTTTGTGAGCCTCTGCATCTCCCCTGTGCACTGATACAGCCCAGTTTTCAAGGTTTGCAAAAAGACCTAGGTAAGGAGCCATGAGATTTTTCTGGGTAAATAGTATTATTTGTTCAAAAGTGTTTATTTCAGCTACCTGTGTCTGTTTTACTGTGGACTCTCTGTGTTTCAGGCAGCCTGGCCTCTTTTAAAGTGGTGTTTTTTTTTAATTCATTTTTGCTGTGACTGTGTGAATTGCCTTGCTAGTTTGTGGCACATAACCCCCCCCCCCCCCTTTTTTCTTCTAAGTAAAAAGGCTACATACATCTTGCAGAGTGTGTTTTTAGGAGACTGTTTTAATCTGTTTCTGTGATTTAAAATGTGTTTAAAAACTGTCTGCCCCCCTGTTTTTTTGCCTTTAAAAAAGCCCAATTTCAGAGTGCGCGCCCAGCAGTATTCCAGTGTTTGTTTTTTAAACAATCTCTCCCTTACCTGGAAAGTAGACTCTGCTAGCTTGGGAGTGTGGATTCAGCCTGTCTGTATCCAAGAAGATTCTGAATAGAGCAGCAGCTGCCTTTCCCCTTGCCCACAGGGACTGGACTTAGCTGATTGGCTCTCTGAGTCACTGTTGCACCTGAGCCCCGCCCCCCCACACCTGCTCTGGCCCCTTAAGTTTGTGGAGGGAAGCCCAAGACAGCCACCTCCATTTTGTGAGCCTCTGCATCTCCCCTGTGTCCTGATACAGCCCAGTGTTCAAGGATTGCAAAAAGACCTAGGTAAGGAGCCCTGAGATTTTTCTGGGTAAATAGTATTATTTGTTCAAAAGTGTTTATTTCAGCTACCTGTGTCTGTTTTACTGTGGACTCTCTGTGTTTCAGGCAGCCTGGCCTCTTTTAAAGTGGTGTTTTGTTTTTATTCATTTTTGCCGTGACTGTGTGAATTGCCTTGCTAGTTTGTGGCAGATAACCCCCCCCCCTTTTTTCTTCTAAGTAAAAAGGCTACATACATCTTGCAGAGTGTGTTTTTAGGAGACTGTTTTAATCTGTTTCTGTGATTTAAATTGTGTTTAAAAACTTTCTGCCCCCCTGTTTTTTGCCTTTAAAAAAGCCCGATTTCAGAGTGTGCGTCCAGCAGTATTCCAGTGTTTGTTTTTTAAACAATCTCTCCCTTACCTGGAAAGTAGACTCTGCTAGCTTGGAAGTGTGGATTCAGCCTGTCTGTATCCAAGGAGATTCTGAATAGAGCAGCAGCTGCCTTTCCCCCTGCCCACAGGGACTGGACTTAGCTGATTGGCTCTCTGAGTACCTGTTGCACCTGAGCCCCGCCCCCCCACACCTGCTCTGGCCCCTTAAGTTTGTGGAGGGAAGCCCAAGACAGCCACCTCCATTTTGTGAGCCTCTGCATCTCCCCTGTGTCCTGTTACAGCCCAGTGTTCAAGGATTGCAAAAAGACCTTCGTAAGGAGCCATGAGATTTTTCTGGGTAAATAGTATTATTTGTTCAAAAGTGTTTATTTCAGCTACCTGTGTCTGTTTTACTGTGGACTCTCTGTGTTTCAGGCAGCCTGGCCTCGTTTAAAGTGGTGTTTTTTTTTAATTCATTTTTGCCGTGACTGTGTGAATTGCCTTGCTAGTTTGTGGCACATAACCCCCCCCTTTTTTCTTCTAAGTAAAAAGGCTCCATACATCTTGCAGAGTGTGTTTTTAGGAGACTGTTTTAATCTGTTTCTGTGATTTAAATTGCGTTTAAAAACTCTCTGTCCCCCTGTTTTTTTGCCTTTAAAAAAGCCCGATTTCAGAGTGCACGCCCAGCAGTATTCCAGTGTTTGTTTTTTAAACAATCTCTCCCTTACCTGGAAAGTAGACTCTGCTAGCTTGGAAGTGCGGATTCAGCCTGTCTGTATCCAAGGAGATTCTGAATAGAGCAGCAGCTGCCTTTCCCCCTGCCCACAGGGACTGGACTTCAGTTAACTTGCTCCTTATATAAGTTCCTATTGGTTGTTGCATATGTTCTTGTGATAGGTTGTTGGGGATGGTCTTTCCATTGGTTGCTGGCTCCAGAGCTGGGGTTATGATTGGTGGATAGGGCTGAGAATCTGATTGGCTGTTGGTTCTAGGGCTGAGAATCTGATTGGCTGTTGGTTCTAGGGCTGTGATTGGTGGATAGGGCTGAGATTGTGATTGGCTGTTGGTTCTAGGGCTGTGATTGGTAGATAGGGCTGAGATTGTGATTGGCTGTTGGTTCTAGGGCTGTGATTGGTGGATAGGGCTTGGATTGTGATTGGCTGTTGGTTCTAGGGCTGTGATTGGTGGATAGGGCTGAGATTGTGATTGGCTGTTGGTTCTAGGGCTATGATTGGTGGATAGGGCTAGGATTGTGATTTGCTGTTGGTTCTAGGGCTGTGATTGGTGGATAGGGCTGAGATTGTGATTGGCTGTTGGTTCTAGGGCTATGATTGGTGGATAGGGCTGGGATTCTGATTGGCTGTTGGTTCTAGGGCTGTGATTGGTGGATAGGGCTGAGATTGTGATTGGCTGTTGGTTCTAGGGCTATGATTGGTGGATAGGGCTGGGATTCTGATTGGCTGTTGGTTCTAGGGCTGTGATTGGTGGATAGGGCTGAGAATGTGATTGGCTGTTGGTTCTAGGGCTATGATTGGGGGATACGGCTGGGATTCTGATTGGCTGTTGGTTCTAGGGCTGTGATTGGTGGATAGGGCTTAGATTCTGATCAGTTGCTGGTTTTAGGGCTGTGGCTGTGATTGGTGGTCAGGAATCGGGCTATGATTGGTGATTAGGGCTGGGTCTCCCATTAGTTGTTTGAATCAGGGCTTAAAAATTGGATTGGCTAGGGTTAGGACCATCTTCTTATTGGCCAGTAGGGCTATTTAAGCCTAGAACTCAGGGCGTCTCAGCCCGGGCATCGAGGCAAAGGGCGGAGAGGACAAGGGCAGTTGCCTGTTTGGGCCTGTTTGGGCCAGGTAGGGACTAGGGCCTAGGGCCAGAAATGCTGCACAATTCTCAATTGACCAGGAATGGTTTCAGCCCCTACACATCCCTCAACATGCAAACACATATTCTACAAAGACATCCAACTCATGCATCACAAACTGACCACAGACAGATTGCATTGTCCCATCACCCAACACAATACCCTTTATACAACACATATACACATATCCTCCACATCTACAACAGTCTAACACCTTCATTCTCACAGCAAACACTACTGTGTCCACTCCCACTAACACAACCTGCCATCACCCACACAACACAAAACTACAGTATACATTTCTCTCAGTCTCAGCCTTCCAGATACACACTCTCTGCTCTTACTAACCAACAACACTATCCGCTGCTTGCTCCACACAGATCACCTGTCATCATAACAAAGCCCAAACCCTGCCTTCAAACACACCATCTACAAACACTCTTCCCCTCTCTTCACCAATTACGCACAACCATACAATCCCCACATTTCACTCCACCACACATATTACCTCTTCAAGTCATCACAACTAACACTAACTCTCCTGACACACATCCATCACCGCTTACACACCTCATACATTCATCTCCAAAACACATCAACACCCCATCTAACACTCAAATTCCACTCACCAGCACTAACTCACATACAAATCCCTCACCAAAAACAACTACACCAATATCCCCTCTCACTATTCCACAAAAACAATACAGACCACAAACATCAGCACATCAAATCAACACAAACTTACATTACACTTATTGTCATACCCACTCCCACCCTCAGGACTACACAAAGAATACAAATTCCATCCTATCTCCACCCCTACTTTCTCACTCTTCACAAACACCTACCACAAGCACCCCAACCCAGCAAATTTCATTCACTCGCCTCTCCTCCATTGCACAGTTTAGAGCCTTACATCATGATCCACATGCTCCTCCACCACCCCTAACCCATCCTCCATCCACACTAAACAAATGCAAACAAAATAAAAAACATGCCACTCATAGCAACCTCGCATCCCCTTGTCTATTACATAATAAGACTACCCTACAAAAAAACAGTACACTCTTCATGGCTCTCTCAGCCACCAAGTCCATCACTCACACACACAGACCCAACAAAATGCCTCCTTAACCTGCTGGAAGAGGAACACTATATTGAAAAGCAAGACTATTGTGAGCCTCAAACAGTTATGACAACTAGCAACACTCCTGCTTCAAGCTCTTATTATACTACTTACCCTTCTCCTGAAAAAAACAACACTACCACTAACACACCTTTTCTAAACTGCCAGCTCATAAATGCTCGATCACTCTCAAAAAACAAGCACCACATCTACGACCTGCTCACAGACACACAACCTGACTTACTAGTCATAACTGAATCCTGGTTTGGAGATGACATGGACCCAGTGTTGCACGAAGCCGTCCTCCAGGCTATCAAACCATCGCACAAAACCGTATAGGCAAGAGAGGAGGTGGACTAGCTATTATATTCAAACAGGCATTGAACCTCAGTAAAACAGACATCATCTCCATACAAGGTTGTGAAGCCCTCCTTACCAGATGCCACCCTACTCCAACTTCCTCCTGTAACTTTCTCCTCCTTTACAGACCTCCACCTAACAACTCCACATTCCCAGATGCTTTTCTAGACGCAGTCTCAAACCTTGTTACACTATACTCCAACCTATGCATTCTTGGGGATCTAAACATTTGGTTTGACAAACCCAATATGCCCCATCCAAAAGCTATCACCACTGGCCTAGTCGCATTGCACCTACATCAGATTGGACACAATCCCACACACGTCGGTGGACACATCCTAGATGTCATTTTTGCTAAGCCTGAACGAGTTACTATTCATAGCATCACGCCAATCACTTAGTCAGACCACCATTTGATAACTTTATGACATACAACTCCACAAATCAACACATCCCACAACTACTTACATACATACACCTATCGACCATGGAGAAAACTCAATTTGGATGACTTAGAAACACAGCTAACAGCCAACAGAGATCTAGATGCAATTAATTCTGTGCCAAAACTTTTTGAGTGGCTACAGGAAGCTTTTGATATCCTAATACCACTCAGAAAAACTAAACACGACAAAAGAAAACCAACACCTTGGAGGAACACAGAACTTAAAAAGATAAAGCAACAAATCAGAAAGTTGCAGCGGACCTGGCTCAAAACAAACAACAGTCAAGACAAACTGCAGCTACACAAACTTAACAGGATATACAAATCATCAATCAAAAAAGCTAAAAAAAGGTACTACTCAGACAGAATTCAAAATGCTCAATCGACAACCAAGAAATTTTATAAAATTCTCAATGAATTTCGAAAACCTACATGTATGGAAGGAAGTCATCCCACTACTCAAGACTTCACAAACAAATTGGCAATTCACTACACAACCAAGGCAGACACATTGGACTCCTATTTAAAACAGAAGAAAAACATCAGCACCAAACCCTTTCCTAAAATACCCTGGTAGAGGCCATTGGCATAATCTAGTTTGGATAGTACAAGCGAGATAGTAGCTTGCACCTTGTGTGGAAATCCAAGGTGGGGTAAGATACGTCGTAAAGTCTTCAAGGTGATGAAGCTTGTTCGTGCTAATTTGTCCACTTGGGCATTCATAGTTAACTTGGAATCCATGGTGATTCCTAGGTTTTTAACTTCCTTGGATAATTGAGGAGGTGGTCCGAGATCGTCAGGCCAGACGCACAGAGGGTCATAACTTTTCCAGTCACCACATATGAGTATTTCTGTTTTGGAGGTAATTAGTTTGAGATGGCTCCAGTTCATCCACTGATCAACAGCTCTGAGGAAACTGAAGATTTGTGAGTTTTCAATGTTTTTGGGGCATTCTAATTTAAGTAGTATTTGTGTGTCATCTGCATAGTTGTAGCATGTGAGATGGAAATCATTGATCAGTTCTGGTAAAGATATCATGTAGATGTTGAAAAGCAACTGTGAGATGATTGATCCTTGGGGGACCCCTGATTTTGTGAGGTAGGGTTTGGACGAGAAGGGGGGCGAGTGGATGATATTAGATCTTTTTTAAAGATAGGAAGTAATCCAGTCAAGAGCAATCCCTTGTATGCCGGCTTCGTGGAGTCTTTGAATTAGGGTGTCATGGTCAACCGTATCAAAGGCAGCTGAGAGGTCCAAGAGAAGTAGTGCAGCAACTCCATTGCGGTTGACTGTGTTTTTAAGATCATCCCAGATTGCTATGAGTGACGATTCAGTGCTTCTTCCTGGGCGGAATCCAGTTTGGAAGTCTGAAAGTATAGAATTGTCTTCAATGAATTGTGACATCTGGGTGAATGCTGCTCTTTCTATCAATTTGCCCAGGAAAGGTCCATTTGTGATTGGTCTTTAGTTGTTGGGGTCTTGCAGGTCTAGGTTTGTTTTCTTTAATAATGGTTGTATGTATGCCTTTTTCAGGTCTACAGGAAAAGTTCCTGAAGTTAAAGAGTTGTTGATGATTCTTCTTACAGGTGTGGCAGCAGAAGTAGATAGAAGAATGTTCTTGAAGATTTGTGGTGGGCAAGGGTCAGAAGGGCAACTGGAAGGTCTGCTTGCTTTGACCAAATCCATAAATTCACCTTGGGATATTTGTTTGAAGGACTGTAGAGGTTGGGTTGGTTTATTCTTAGGATCATCTCTATCTATTATGAAAAAACTACAACGTATCCAGAATTCCGCAGCCAGGCTACTATTACATGTAAAGCAGCAAGCCCACATCTCCCCTGCCTTGAGAGCACTACCCTGGTTACCCGTTGCCAGAAGATGCACTTTCAAGCTGCTTTTTATCACCCACAAAGCTGTACATGGAACAGGACTGCTTTTTATCAGAAACAAAATAACCAAATACATCCAACAAAGAAACTTCCGCTCAAGATTGGCACCCCTCCTTAGAACACCACCATATAAGAAAAAGACTATAGGTGGTACATCCTTCTCCGTTCAAGCAGCCAAACTATGGAATTCATTACCCCCAACTATAAGAGCCACAGATAACTTTCTTGTCTTCAGAAAACTACTCAAGACTTGGCTCTTTCCTTCATAACCACCATATTCAAACAACTATGGACTGCATATGCCTATGTTGATAAATATTTTTTTCTGATTATGTGTATATTTCTAGTTATGTATAGTTCTTTAGAAAATATGTATCGCTACTATGTCATAACAATAAAATACACACACACTCTTTAAACCTGTTTGACTAAGTATATTTTACCCATGGTTCTAATTATGTATTGTTTGTGCATATGTGTGTGTATTCATGTGTGTTTTTATGTGTGTGTGTATGTGTGTATGTATATATATATATATATGTATGTATGTGTATATGTTGTTTCTGTGCTTGGCATGTTTGTGGGTCATTGCATGGCTCCTGGGTGGGTTGTTATACTATATATCTATGAATTCCTGCTCTCATCTTACCACACTAATCTACCCATCATCACATGTCATGTCTCTATCAAACTATCCTCCATTCTCACTCTGACTCATCCCAAATCCTTTCTACTACTTTCATCTCCTAAATAACTCTGCCTAAGCTCTTCTCTCCACTTCCACATCTAACTCACCAAACCTCACTCTACTACCGTGACCTCCCACACAACCTTACTAAATTCTTCCGCATTTATCTCACCCTGCTACTATGCTCTCCCTAACCCTTCCACATACTCTTCCCTCCTCCATCCCCCTTTACTCATTTCATAGCCTTTGGGTTGAGTAAATGAAGGATATACTCCCAATTAACAATTCTGGATTTCTTTCCTCCTCCACCCCTCCATTACTCCAGTCAATCTAACTAACAAACTCTCATATCCGCGGCTCAAATTAACTCATAATAATACTAAAACTGTACTAATTTTTTCCCAATACTAATCCATCACTAATTCTTGTTGGGTTCCAGAGTAGCGTGCTACTCACCGAAAAGCACTTTGACGCCTCGTCAGGGTAGTAAGCGCTATATAAATATGATTACAATACAATACAATACAACAGCAGGATTAGAATAGCACTGAACTGTGCACATGAACCACCAAACTCATGGCCACATGTAACCCCCCCAAACCACCCAGAGTCATATCTCCAATATCTCCAGTTAATACAGACAGCAGGTGGTAACATGGCACAAGGCAGACAGTGGAACTTGACATATACCATACATATGACACATACCTGTATCTCAGTGGAAGTATTGTCGTATCAGCTCTGCTCTAGAGTCAGCTGCATCCTCATCATCTTCCTCATCATCACTCCCCATGTCCCCTTCATCAGCCACTGGTACAGCTGCACCTCCTCTGCATCCAACAATGGTATGTGATGTCTCAGGGACAGATTGAGTAGCATGCAGCAAGCAGCAATGATCTGGCACACTTTCTGTGGTATGTAGAGTAGGGCACCTCTGGAGATGTGCAGACACCGGAATCTGGCCTTCAGAAGGCCAATGGTCCACTCAATCACCCGTTTTGCACTACTGTGAGCCTCATTGTACCAGTTGTCTGCAGCTGTAGTTGGATGCCTCACGGGTGTCAGTAGCCAGGGAAGGTTGGGATATCCAGAGTCACCTGTGTGCACAGAGGTAAGAGCCATGTCAGGACCAGGAGGGTGTAGTGCAGGTTGTGAAGAGTGTTCGGAGCAGAGGGGCACACATATGTGAGGATACATACTGATTAGGGAGGCCCGATCCCTCTGTAGTGGGGCCATCATATGTGGGATAGTGCTGTTCCACAGAATATAGGAGTCATGCACAGACCCAGGGAACCTGGCAGTTACTTGTGTGATATATTGGTCAGCTAGAAACACCACTTGCACATTGGTGGAATAGAAGTTTTTACGGTTCCTATACATTTGTTTATTCCACCTGCGGGTCACCAGGGCAATGTGGGTGCCATCTATGGCACCCTATCACATGAGGGACATGTGCCATTTCATAGAAGGCAGCCTTCACAGTGGGTAAATCAGCACGATCTGGGACATCCCTGCAGCCAAACCCACTGTGATCTGGAAGGACCCTGAGGCAAGGAAGTGGAGGACTGACAAGACTTGTACTGTGGGAGGGATAGCATGTGAATGTCGAATGGCAGGCAATAGTTCAGGCTCCAACTGGGTCACCAGATCCATGATGGTCTGACGGTTCAGACCATAGGTCCGTATGATGTGTCACTCTTCAAAGTTGGCAAGGTCGACTAGGGGCCTGTACACTGGAGCATTCCTCATCCTCAACCTTCTACCGTACCTGCCAATGGAAGGGAGTAGAAATCATGATATCCAGCATTTACCGTGTGGACGCTTATCAGCTGTACACAGGGCAACATATGTCACGCAAGATGCACCTTAAATGCACCCTGAATACACAACGCACATTTAAAATGGCGGCTGCCTGTCCTGCATACACTGGACTGATTGCAGTGTGCTCATCCCGCCGGCGTAACACGTCGTGGCAGTAGGCAGTCTAAACTGCCATGCAACTCCTCATTGGTTAACATGGTTGCCTATGGGCGCAGGAGCCAATGGCGATTGCTGCCGGCGTTGACGGTGATATCCACGGTGGGCGTAATCGCCTTTTTATGTGCTCATGCTGACTTGACTCCTGACTGTCGTGCACAGAAGACCTCCATTGCGTGTGCTGCTGTGTTCTGACTCTGGTTGCCAAGATGCCATGTCCTGCAGGAGATACGGCCCCGGACTTCACCCAGGAGGAATTGGAGAAGCTCGTAGAGGGAGTCCTACACCTGTATGGACAGTTGCATGGGCCACCAGAGCAGCAGGTGAGGTCAATGTGACTGTGCTGTCTTTGAGTGGTGTATATGGGGATGGGGGCCTTAGGACGAGTCAGTGTGACTGGAGAATGGACATGGGTGAGGAGTCTGAGCCTACGTGGATTGATGACATGTGGCTGTGGTCGTGAGATGTGTGCTGTCCCCTGCTGTCCCTGTGATGCCACTCTAGATTAATCTGTCCTTCTGTCTGTGTTACCCATGCAGGTCAGCGGCCATCAGAAGAAGGGGATATGGTGTACCATCGCCAAACAAGTGCAAACCCTGAGGGTCCATGCCTGGCAGAGCATCCACTGCAGAAAGAGGTGCGAGACCTGAGACACTGGGCCTGGAAGACCGCAGAGGCCCAGCTGGAGACAGCCTCCCAATGTGGGAGAAAGTTCACATCGGACCCTGACCTCCCTGATGGCCCTCATTTTGGCAGTGGCCTACCCTATGGTGGATGGGCACTCGAGGGGAGCACAGCAGCCACTAGGGGGTGAGTACACACTCTCACTTACGATGTGTGTTGCCATTGTGGCTCTGGGTGTGCACTATTGTGAAGCTGTGGCATGGCTACGAGGTGGATTCATGTCCACAATGAGTATTAACCTGCCGGGCAGGATTTGCATCACGGATGTATGGCCTTGCAGTCTGTGAATGGAGTCGCAGCTAGCTCCAATGTGGTATGTGTGTTGTCATCTACTATCAAAATGTGCTAGGCAGCACATGCCACCAGGATCATAGCATCTGTGTTGTCAGGCCATTGTAATCAATTGATACCAACCACTGTGCCAGGGATGACTGCTGAGTCCTCAATCTGCTGCCAGGTACTGTATGTGTAGGGAGGTACGGTGGGCCAAGTTGTCACTGTGCTATTTGAGAATGGCCTAGTTGGCATGCCAACTAGCCATGCAGGAATCTATTGGTTTGGTAGTCCAGGAATAGTGTGTCTCTATGGGCATGTGAAGAGTGCAGGTCCTGGGCAAATGTGGTGCGTAGGTCTCTCATCATGTACACGATTGCATCTGTATCAGCTCAAGCACTGTACATGTGCATTGCTGTGGTGATCTCCATGGTGTTCCATTGTTGTAGCATGTGTAGGTGAGGGCATGGCGTGTCATGGCATGGCATCAGAAGATGTTGTAGTTACTCTCTGTGACTGTTGTACTGGCATTTACCGATTGCACCCTGTCTCTCTCTCTCCCACCCACCCTCCCTCCCTCTCCTCCTCTGTCTGGCACCGGCGATTGGGGATGGTGCAGCCCACGGGACCCACAAGGTTGATACCAGCGAAGCCGAGGGGACCAGTGGGATGGAGGGCGAGGGGAGTGCCACAGGGGAGACAGGATCGATGACACCATCTTCATATTCCTCCTCTGATGGACGCTCCCTGGCATTGACGAGCCATCTGGGACCATCCCAGCACCGTCCTTGTCCACCACCCTCTTCACCAGCACCATCCTCCCTGTAGCCCCCCACCCAGTTGCCTGTGTCTGCCCACCCAGGAGGGTGGGCGTCTCCTTCGCTGCAGGCACCTCTGCCCCTGCCCCTATCAGTCCTGCTGCCCTCAATGAGGAGGCTACTGACCTCCTGGGTTCCATCTCTGTGGGGCAGACAACCATTGTGAATGCCATCCAGGGACTGTCATCCCAGATTCAGCAGACCAATGCATTCCTGGAAGGCATTCACGGCTCCCTCTCTGGCCTGCAGAGATTATTTCAGGCTCTGGCCTCCTCCTTGACGGCACCCAGTGTCCCTTCTTCTTCTGCCCCCCCTCCAGCTGCCTGTTCCCAAACCCACATCTCTCTCCTCTCACCCTTCCAAGGCACACTTACTGACCCACTTGCATCCACATCAACAGACACAGTACGCAAGGACAGACACAAGCACCACAAACACTACCACCGCCGTGCACACACACAACATTCAGATATACCAACATCCACTCCCTTCACCGACTCCTCCACCTCCTCCCCCTGACAGTCACGACACCACTCACACTTACAGTCAGCACCTCATCAGTCCAAGATCCTGCCACACGTGCCCTCACTTGCACCGTCACCACATTATCAGACCCACATACATGCACCCCAAACACCAAACGCGCACCCACCATGGCAATGAACACCCCCACATGCACCACATCCACCCTACCTGCAGACACCACCACAACATTCACTCACACATCCCCCCTGCATCTCCCCAACCGCTTTTACCAATACACCTAAATGCCCACACTCACCCAGCTTACACATGGCACACATCCACACACCTGCACCGAAGGCACCTCCACGTACACACCCCTAAACAATACCCTGTCCCTCCACTCCAAAACGTCCTTTCCATGACCTACCTTGTGCCCCTAAGAAATGTTTACTGACCGAGGTTTAACTATTCCCCACCACTGGCCCAGTCCCTGTTCCCCCAATGCGCCCTGCTACCCTTCCCAGACCCTTGCCTTCCACCTCCAAGGCCTCCACTGGTTTTCGCCATGCCCCTCCCCACCTAAGACAGTCACCCCCAGCAAGGCGACAGTTAGCCCTCCCACAGCCAAGGCCAAGCCCACTCCCTCCACTTCCAGGGCCAGGCCTAAACCACCCCTCCTTCCGGCGAAACCACCTCCTTCCAGGGGCAGGCCTAAGAACCCCCCTTCCAGACCCCATCCCAAAAGACCCCCCCCAAGCCCAGCCCAAAATACCCCTCTCCAAGCCCAAACCCCATCTCCTCACCCCCATTAGGCCTACATGCCCCATTGACACCCCTCCCCTGTGGAGGCCAGCACTGTGCAGTCAGGAGTCAAGTTGGGGCCTCATACTGTGCCCTGTGTTGTTGGGGCACAATGGCCAATTTTGGACTGGCTCTTGGGGCTCATTCTACATAGTTTTGTTCTTTTTAAGTTATTTATTATATATACACCACTGCACCGTTGGTGTTGATGGAAAAAACCTTTTCCTGGCTTTCCTTCCACTTGTATGTGTCGTAGTTATGCGATTTTGCATGTGTGTGTGTTTGTGTGTGTGTGAGTGTGTGTGGGTGTGGCTTGCCGTGCTGTGTGTGTGTGTGTTTTGTGTGTGTGTACTAATGTCCTTCCCTCAAGTGTGTGCTAGGCTGGTGTACTTACAGTTGGTATCTCGGTCGGAGTCGCTAGTCCTTGAAGTCAATGGCCAGCAGGAGCATTGGGAAGACTTGCAATTTGTGTGCCATAGCACCTACGGACATGCCTGTGTTCATTAAGGTGAGTGTTCCCTTTTACGTTGTTCGGTTCGGCCATGCTTTTCATGGTGGTGAGACCGCCCTGGAAATGCTGGCGGTGTGCAGCCTCAAAATACGGACATGGGAAACTGCTTGACCGTCTGCCTGGATGCATGCCGCCGGTTGCAGCAGTCTGTCCACACTGGCGGTTCAGACCGAAACCTGGCTGTGTTCTGCTGTTGCCTTCACTGACTCGTAATATGGGGGTCTTCACCATCTGGCCCACAATGGTCCAACCGCCACCTTCACCATAGCAGTCCACTGACCGCCATGCTCATGATGAAGGCCTCAGTCTGTGCAGTGAAAGAAAACCAGTTAAATTCATAATATTGTGAGTTCCTTTGATTTTGAGTCTCCAACACAGAATAAGTAATCTACATGAGAGGTCTTTTGTCATTGAGTCTTCAAATCAAGAGTGCTCTTTGCCAGATCACATGTAGTTCACGTCAAAGAATCTATGGCAGGGAATTCCTCTGATGCTGGCAACAGAAAGACTCCTTTTTTCCATATCAGGTGGGGATGCCTGGAGAAGAGTTTTCCCAGCAGCCTAAAAAGTGTTTTTTTCATTGATGATCAGCACATGACACTCTGATGTCATGAACTTCAGTGGCATATCTCAGCCCCCCGAGCACCAATTTCAAAGAGAGCGGTATTGTTGGAAATTGGAGAATCTCAATGGCATCACTCCCTATCAATCAATCAGTGTACTTGTAAAGCGCGACTAGTCATCTGCTAGGGTCTCAAGACGCTGGGGGGGCAGTAAGTGAGTAGTCGTCTGAGAACTGAGGGGATCAGGTGAAGAGCCAAGTTTTGAGGTCTTTTCTGAATAGCGATAGAGTGGGAGATTATCTGCGGTGGATGGGAAGGGAGTTCCAGGTCTTGGTGGCATGGTCAGAGAAGGACCTTCCCCTTCCTCCGGCTGAGGCCTTCAGGATGCGTAGGACGGCGGTGAGGGCAGCGGAGTGGAGCTGCCTGGTAGGCATGTATTAGTGGAGTCTTTGGTTGAGGTATTCTGATCCAGCGTTGTGGAGGGCTTTGTAAGTGTTGTGAGATGTTTTAACGTAATTCTGTTGTCTATTGGGAGCCAGTGCAGGTCTCTCAGTAGGGCAGAGGTGTGGCTGTGTTTGGGGGCATTCTTGATGAGACGGGCGGAGGCGTTCTGGATGCGTTGCATTCTTTTCCGTACCTTGGTCGTGGTTCCGGCATAGAGTGCATTGTCGTAGTCCAGGTGGCTGCAGACGAGGGCCTAGGTGACTGGAGCATGCGCATGGTGTTGAAACAGGAGACTGCGCTGACTTAACGGTTCATCAAGAGTGCTGAGTCCAGGATGAATCCGAGGTTGCAGGCGTGGTCGGTGGGGGCCGGAGCACTTCCGGGGGCAGTGGACCACCAGGAGATGTCCCAGGCTAAGGGGTTGTTGCCGATGACGAGGGCTTCTGTTTTTTTGGTATTTCGCTTGAGGCAGCTCTCCTTCATCCAGGCGGCGACTGCCCTTATTCTGTTGTGGAAGTTGGCTTTGGCTGTGTGCGGGTCATTGGTGAGGGAGATTATTAGCTGATTGTCGTCGGCGTATAAGACGATGTTGAGTGCGTGGTGTCTGGCGATGATGGCTAGGAGGGCCATGTAGCAGTTAAAGAGCGTGGGGCTCAGAGAGGAGCCTTGTGGGATGCCGCAGATGATCTTGGTAGCCTCTGAGTAGGAGGGGGGGAGTCAGACTTTTTGGGTCCTGTCAGAGAGGAAGGAGGGGATCCATTCTAGAGCCTTGTCTCGGATGCTGGCGTCATGGCAATGAGTCCGTAGAGAGCGGTGGGAGATGGTGTCGAAGGCAGCGGACAGGTCAAGGAGGATGAGAGCCGCGGTCTCACCGCTGTCTTGGAGGATGTGAATGTCGTCTGTGGCGGCGAGGAGGGTGTTCTCAGTGCTGTGGTTTCTCTGGAAGCCTGACTGTGAGGGGTCCAGGACGTTGTTGAGTTCGATGCGTTTGGTGAGTTGACTGTTGACAGACTTTTCGATGACTTTAGCTGGGAAGAGGATTAGAGAGATGGGCCGGAAGTTCTTGAGGTCGTTTGGGTCTGCGGTGGGTTTCTTTTGTAAGGGCTTGATTTCGGCATGTTTCCAGATTTCTGGGAAGGTGGCAGTTTCGAAGGAGCGGTTAATGATGTACTGGAATTTGGGTGCAATGGTGCTGCTTGCTTTGTTGAGGATCTATTGGGGACAGGGATCGGAGGGAGAGCCGGAGTGGATGGAGTTCATGATGTTGAGGGTTTCTTTGTTGGAGATGTTCGCCCAGCAGAGTAGGTAGTGGGGGTTTGGAGGAGCTTCGGTGGTGGATATGACGGTGGTGAGCGTGGGATGGCCCTGGGTCGGGAAGTTGTTGCAGATGTCTGTTATCTTGCGGTGGAAGTAGGTGGAGCGGTTGTTGCAGAGTTCTTGTGAGGGGAGGATGTCCGTGGACTTCGCTCAGGGGTTGATCAGTTCACTGATGATCACAAAGAGTTCTTTGCTGTTGTGTGCGTTGTTGTTCATGCATTCCTGGAAGGCGTTTCTCTTGGTGGTCCTGATGAATCGGTGGTGTGCGTTTAGGTCTTTTTTGAAGGCTTCATGGTTGGTGGGGGTCTTGTCGGTGGGCCATTTTCTTTTGAGGCATCTGCAGTTTTGTTTGGACTCCTTGAGGGCGAGGTGAACCAACTGGCTTTCACTGATCTGTGTCTGTTGGAGGGTTTGTTGATGGGGGCTAAGGTGTTGGCGCAGTCTAAGATCCAATTGATGAGGTCCTGGACAGCTGTGTTCGTGTCAAGGTCATCTGGGGGGGGGTGAGTTGTTGAGGCTAGTGAGTAGCTGGTCCTTGGTGATCTTGTTTCAGCTCCTGCGGGGTGGTAGGTGAGCAAGGTGTTGGTCAGGGGATTTGCTGAAGGTAAAGTGGGGACAGAGATGTGGTACTGGCAGTGAAGATGGGGTTGAGTGTGTGTCTGACAGAGTGGGTGGGCGAGGTGATGAGTTGCTTGAGTCCAAGGTTGGTAAGGTTTTCGAGCAGCATCGTGTAGTTGTTGTCTATGGGGTTCTCCAGGTGGAAGTTTAGGTCCCCGAGGAGTATGTAGTCCTTGGATGCAAGCGCATCTCTGCTTGGGGATTGTCGACCACCAAGCAGGGATCCACATGCTAAATACCAGGTATTAATTATCTCTTTAGGGGGTGCACCTTCCCCCTAAATTTTACAGATTTCTACCCTGTCCCAGGACGTAGATGGAACATTTGCCCTCAATTTGCTCACCTGGGAAATGGGCAGAAAGCCTACTAGCCAGAATAAAAATTGTTTTGAAATAAAAGGGGTGGGGACATTCCTCCCTGCCATAGGGTCATGCTCTGACACCAGAAGAGGGAAATAATGTATTTCTTCTTCCATGGGAGCCCCATTGGGGGTTTGCCCCCAATCTGCCCTGAGCCAGGGTAGAGACCCCAGTAGACAACAAGGACGATTTTTATTTTCACAAAAGAAAGGGGTTTGGAGGCACAACCTGGGGTAAGGCCATGATTGCACCCAAACTGGAGCAATATAGACTTTCTACCCCTCCCCCGGAGGCAGATTGGGGGGGTTACCCCAATTTGTTCACTGGGAGTGTAGAAAAGCCTATCAGATACTAGGGATTTTACACTGCCCCTCCATCAAATAAAATGGGTCAGGCAGCCCATCTGGTATTGGGCCATACTCTCAGCCCCTGAAAGGCCAATAGAGTCTTTCTGCTTCCCTTGGGAGGACAGATAGGGCGTTTGCCTCGACTTGGGGGGATTTGCCCCAGTCTGAACCGAGGGGATAGCAAGCCCACAAGAAACCAGGGATTTTATTTGTGGGCAAAACAAGGGAGTTGGGGGCATCTTTTTATTTATTGGAACAAATGTAGGAATACGCGGTGGAAGAAAGTGTGTGGCTTCCCCACAGATTCGGGAACTATCCCTCATAGAAATGTGAGGAAAATGAGTGTTTTTTGCTCGCATTTAAAATCTGCAATGCCTCTGGGGAAAAAAAAACGTTGTGGGGTTCACATGAGTCACACCACCTTGGACTCCCCTGCAGATCTAGTTTTCAGAAATGGTTGGGGTTCATAGGTATATTCTTGTGGCAGCCAAGCCCAGTCCCAAATCCACAGCTATATACACTGCAAAAAGGTTGATTTTTAGTGGAAAGGTTTGTTCTGTCCATGTTGCATTTTGGGGGCCTTTCTTGTTGCGAGTACTTGGCACATCCACAAATGTGGGTTACTGTTATTATTGGAACAAGTGTGGGACTGCTGCGGGGTAGGACATTTGTAGTAAGCTAGGAAAAAGAAGGATGTGCGATTGTTAGACCTGACAACCTTAGGGTGGCCTTCCCCCAAACAGTTTGCCTGCTTGCCTCCAATTTTGCTGAATTTGTTTTTGTTGTAGGTTTTAGGACTTTGTGTGCTTTACTGCTGCTAACCAGTGCTAAAGTGCTCCTCCTGAAACATGGTTTGATTGGTATATACATAATTGGCATGTTTTGTTTACTTATAGGTCCCTAGTAAAGTACACTACATGTGCTCAGGGCCTTTAAAGTTACTCGTGGGCCTAGAGCACTGCTTGTGCCACCTGCTTAAGTAGCACTTTAATACATGTCCCAGGCCTGCCATTGCAGCCTGAATACAGTGCAACACTGCCATTTCGAATTGGCATTTAAAATACTTTGCCAAGCCTTAAACTCCCCTTTTATTACATGCAAATTCACTCCTAAGGTAGGCCCTAGGTAGCCCTTGGAGCAGGGTGCTGTGCAAATAAAAGGTAGAACATATACATTTAAGTTTTACAAGTCCTGGAAGTGAAACACTCTCAACTTCGACTTTCACTACTGTGATGTCTGCCCTTCTCATAGGATAACTGTTGGACCTGGCTTTTTGACAGGGTCATCCCCAAACCTTTTGCCTCCTTCCTCCTATTTTTTCTGACCTGTTGTTGTTGGCTTTTGGACTTTGAGCACTTTACCACTGCTAACCAGTGCTAAAGTGCATATGCTCTCTGTGTAAATTGTACTGTTTATTGGTTTATCCATGATTGGCTATTTGATCTACTTGTAAGACCCTAGTAGAGTGCACTATGTGTGCCTAGGGCCTGTAGATTAAATGCTACTAGTGGGCCTGCAGCACTGGTTGTGCTACCCACTTAAGTAGCCCCTTCACCTTGTCTCAGCCCTGCCATTGCAAGGCCTGTGTGTGCAGTTTCACTGCCATTTCGACTTGGCATTTAAAAGTACTTGCCAAGCCTAAATCTCCCCTTTTTCTACATATAAGTCACCCCTAATGTGTGCCCTAGGTAACCCCTAGAGCAGGGTGCTGTGTCGGTAAAAGGCAGGACATATACCTGTATAGTTTATATGTCCTGGTAGTGTAAAACTCCTAAATTCGTTTTTACACTACTGTGAGGCCTGCTCCCTTCATAGGCTAACATTGGGGCTGCACTCATACATTGTTGAAGTGGCAGCTGCTGATCTGAAAGGAGCAGGAAGGTCATATTTAGTATGGCCAGAATGGTAATACAAAATCCTGCTGACTGGTGAAGTCGGATTTAATATTGCTATTCTAGAAATGCCACTTTTAGAAATTGAGCATTTCTTTGCACTTAAATCTTTCTGTGCCTTACAATCCACGTCTGGCTGGGTTTAGTTGACAGCTCCTTGTGCATTCACTCAGACACACCCCAAACACAGGGTACTCAGCCTCACTTGCATACATCTGCATTTTGAATGGGTCTTCCTGGGCTGGGAGGGTGGAGGGCCTGCCCTCACACAAAGGACTGCCACACCCCCTACTGGAACCCTGGCAGACAGGATTGAACTGAAAGGGGACCTGGTGCACTTCTTAGCCACTCTTTGAAGTTACCCCCACTTCAAAGCACAATTTAGTATAAAACAGGGCCTCTGCCCTACCACCTCAGACACTTGCTGGAGAAGAAACCTGAACCAGAACCTACATCCTGCCAAGAAGAACTGCCTGGCTGCTCAAAGGACTCACCTGTCTGCTTTCTACAAAGGACTGCTGCCTTGCTGTTGGCCTGCTGCCTTGCTGAACTCTTGTCTGGCTGTAAAAGTGCTCTCCAAGGGCTTGGATAGAGCTTGCCTCCTGTTCCCTGAAGTCTCAGGACCAAAAAGACTTCTCTTTTTCATTTGGACTCTTCGTGCGCCGAAAGTTTCGACGCACAGCTTGTTCCGCGGTGAAAAATTCACCACACGCCGATCCAGAAAGACGTCACTTGACGCGACGCCTGCGGTGCGACCGGAACTTCGACGCACGGCCTCACATGGACAACGCCACCCGACTTCCAGAGGGGAAAACGACGCGATGCCTGCCGTGAGAAAGAAAATTCCATGCACAGCCTCCCGGAACGACACGCAGCCAGATAACAAGCCGAGGAATCCACGCACAGACCCTGGGACATCTGGTAATCCTGCGATCCATAGAAGGAGACGGTCCACGTGCCGGAAAACGACGCACGTCTTCCCCGAGTGAAAAAATAACAACGCAAGTCCGTGTGTGAAGGGGCGAAACCGACACACACAACATTTTTCCTCCCATAGAACGACGCACGTCTCCCAGCATGAAAAATAAGGACGCAAGTCCTTGTGTGAAGGGGCGTAACCGATGCACACACCATTTTTCCACGCATCTCCTCTTCTGCGGCCCTCTGCGGAGATTTTCCACTCCAAACCAGGTACTTTGTGCTTGAAAGAGACTTTGTTTGCTTTTTAAAGACTTAAAACACTTCATATCACTTTTCAGTGATATCTTTACAAATTTATATTGCATTTTTGATCGTTTTGACCTGCAAATACCCAGATAAATATTATATATTTTTCTAAACACTGTGTGGTGTATTTTTGTGGTGCTATATTGTGTTATTGTCTGATTTATTGCACAAACGCTTTACACCTTGCCTTCTAAGTTAAGCCTGACTGCTCGTGCCAAGCTACCAGAGGGTGGGCACAGGATAATTTGGATTGTGTGTGACTTACCCTGACTAGAGTGAGGGTACTTGCTTGGACAGAGGGTATCCTGACTGCCAACTAAAAACCCCATTTCTAACAATAACATTGGGGGTTCCTTATTTTATTTAATAAGCTGTAAATCCTGATTGGGAAGGGTTAGATCTGTCATGTTTATTACCTATGGGATTGTAATGATAAATCCTCTTTAGTGGTACATTCTGATTTCTTGTTACAATTTTGAAACACCATTTTTAGATAGTTGTAATTTTCCTGTTCTTAGCCCTGTGTGCCTGACAGCTGTCTCCAATACACATTAGGGGTGGGGTGACAGCTGGGCTTTGTGCATTCCCTCTAGACAGTCACATACAAAGGGAGCTTACGTGTGAATGATGGGCCAGCTTGGGCAGGTTGGGAGAGAGGAATTGGCCACTGTCTCACACTTACACTTGAATAGGCTGTGTCCTACCCTCACTCAAAGGACTATTTTACCCCCTGTAGTGAGTCTGTAGCCAAGGCAGGAAGGAAGGACCTCTGTGCACTTCAAAGCCCTCCTTTGAAGTGTACCCCACTTTAAAGGCTCCACTGGGTATGAGAACTGGACTTCTGACCCTACCACCTCAGTACCCTTCTGGACCTGTGGATACTCTGTCAGGAGGAAGGACTGAGGTGCTGCTACAAGGACTGTCACTTTGCTGGATTTCTGATCTGGAAAAACTGCTTTCTTGCTGTGCTGACCTGCTGCCTGTTGCCCTCCTTGCCTGGTGAGAAGGAGTGGACCCACATCACTTGAGCCCAACACCCATGGTAACTCCAAGGACCAGCTGAATGGTCTCCTGTTTTCTGAAGTCTCAGGGACATTAAAGACTTCCAGCTCACCTGTTACAGCACCTGGATTCTGTAATCTGTGAGTCTTGCCCTGCCAAGTAGTGCCATTCTCATCCTGGGCCCTTGGAAGTGGGTAGAAAGTGCTGCTCCTGCCAGAACCAATGCATCGCCGCTGTTGTGAGGGACAGGGCTGGCACATCACCCCTGTCGCCTGGATTGGAACTGGCGCATCATCCCTACTGCGGGGATCAACTCTGACGCATCACTGAGGCTGCAAGGACAGAACCAGTACATCACCTGTGGAACCACCACACCTAGGAGTCACCGCATTACCACTGTTGCGTGGAGAAAATGGATGTATCTCCTCAACTGCATGGAGGAAAATGACACATCTTCTTTGCTGCAGAGATTGACACCAGGGCATCGCCTCCTTTGCTTGATGAAATGTGATGGCTCCAGGCCGTGTTTTGGGGAATTTTGACTCATGGGCACTAGGTGTAGCCACTCCAGTGGGAACCATTTTTATTGGGAGATGTGTGGGAACACAGAGTAGTCCAATACTTGCTGTTTCTAATTACACTTCACTACATTTTTGGCTTCCAAATGTAAGCCAGTGTGGAAAAGAGAAGACATTTTGCAAAATGTCCTATGAATCACATCAGTATGGGTAACCCCAAATTCATATGTGTGAAAATAATAACTGTTAATAAACTCAGTAGCTTGTACACATTTCAGAAATACATGTTTCCTTCGTACGCATTTTTTGATCCATTACACTTTCCCATGTGAATTGCTGTATAATCAGTAACACTGAAAAATCATTATAAGCTGCAGCTCAGTTGTTGGCTCTGGGGATGGTGGGTTTTTGTAGGACATACAAACCCTACATATACCTAGGACCAGAAGGATCTATCGGACATAATGGTATATTGCTTTTGTAAACTGGCCATTGCGACAAAATTACAGAAGACTGTCATCAATGGCTATTTTTTCAACTAATTTTCATTACTGTTTCTTTCAATAGATTCCTTAGGAAAACCTTGAGGGATATACACAAATGACACTTTGCTGAATTCAGAATGTCCACTTTTCAGAAATACAAACGCAATAAATTGTCTATAGCTGTGGGAGTGAAACATCCCCCAAACAACATTGTAGCGCTCACTGACATCTGCCTGCCATGCAGTGGAAGTAGGGATGGTACCTGCATGGCCATCCAGGTCATGTTTGCTCTTTTCTAAAATCACTAATTACTGATCATGTTCCCTCCTCACTCCCACTGTCACACCCATGCAGCATACCCTGACAGCTGTCTTAAAAGCCTGCCATTCCACAAGGAGTCAGAGGCAGTGCTAGTGTTCTGTACAAAATAACCTCTCAATAGGCCCAGTCCTCCTGTGCACTGGGGCAGAAGTGCCACATAGGAGCCCTTGGCCGAAGCAGCATGCCATTGCAATCCCATCAGAATTGGGCTATGGTCAGAGACAGTGCGGCCTAAGTAATCAGTGTGGTGGACAGATTAGCATAGGGAGGCCGAGTCCAGGAACATATCCAGGTGGACATGAAGGGTGTACAGACCAGAATAAAAGGAGTAGTCCCTCTCCCCACAGTGTTGCACCCTCCAGAAATCCACAAAGTCCCAACAGGTTACCAATTCCTTAAACCTCCTTGTGATCCTATGTACTGGCACCCTGGGGAGCAGGGGTCTGTAACGATTGAGGCCTGTATCCTCCACACAATTAAAGTCTCCCCCAAGAACCATAGCCACCTGGTTGCGCTGATAAGTGAGCCAGGAAAGTGAGTGGATCCTGGTTAGGAGAGTAAACACAGCTGATCATTAAAGGTTTGCCATTCAGCCTCCTCTCCACCAGTACATATCTACCCTCCCTATCTACCCGGACCTGCATTGCCTCAAAAGGGACCCCTGCCCTAACCCAAATCAAGTCTCCCCAAACAGACAGAATAGTCCATGGCATACACCTGCTCTCTCCAAAGTCGCTGGAGGTGTTGTGTTTCTATGGTCGTGAGGTGCATCTCTTGTAAAAGAGCTATATGTACCGTCCGGTACTTCAGGAACAGATGTATCTTGTGTCTCTGGGCTGCCTTCCCCATGCCCCTAATTTTTCAAGTCAGTAGCTAAAAGTCAGTGTGACTTGCAGACATGCGTATGTAACATACCTTGCAACATTTCCTCCCAACCGACCCCTATCCACCACAGCCATGGTGCCTTTCATACAATGACAGCTCCAACACTGGGACCCATGAACAAAGAAACAAAATCACAACTCTTCGACCCCAGGGCATCATTGCAAGAGCTAGCCAACCAAAAGTAGGCATGACAAAACAAACAAACACATTTCACGGTTCCACTATACACAGGGCAGTGGATATCACCATGTGTGGTGGTATGCTAGCTTCTAAGACAATCCGTGTTATCAGCCACTCTGACCTATCTTTGGCACATCATGCCATCCACTTCTCACATACAAAAGTGACAGAGGAGGGGAAGGGGCAGGAGAAAGGGGGACAGAATGCACTTTGATGGAATACTAGTCCCAGTCTTTAAAGCCTGGGATTGCTCTGCTCTCATGGGGTCCCAGCCAACTAGTATCTCTCAAATCGAAGAGGCAGCTTATGGCAGCAGCACTCTAACAAAGGAGTCCCCGCAGAGGCCTCTGACACACCATGAAAGTTCCTCTGGTGCAACGGCGGCTGTCTACCCCCTTGCCCCTGCTCCCTAATAAATGTCCACCTTACCATCACCTGACCAGGGATTCAAATCAAGTCCTCTGCAGATTGTGGGGTGATTAGGGGCATGTTCTACTGGCCGAGGTATAATCTGAGGTGCAATCTACAGAATGTCTTTCTGAGGGTGTTCTGCCATCTGAGTCTGTTGGCTTATGGCAAGCAAGGCCACTTGCGACCAGAATTGTCACAGCTTTGTCCCTAGCTGCTTGAGCCTTTGTTGGTCCTTGAATGCTTTCTGCTTTAGCCACTTCTCAACTGTTCTTCCACAGCCATCATCATGGGTGAGCCTTCTCCTTCCAGTGCGCTACCACCTGGTGACTCAGCCATGTCCAGCCCCTCCTGTGCATCCATAGGGTTGTGGAAGATGTATGTTTTCCCATCCAGCATGGCCTGCAGCTTAGCAGGGAACAAGAGCTAGTACCAAAGACCCTCTTCCCTCAGTGCATGTTTAATCTCCAGAGAAAAGGTTCTTTTTGCCTGCACTGTTGCAGTAAAGTCTGGGAACAGAGTCACATCTATGTTGCCTATTTTGAAGGGGCCATCCATGCATGAGTTTTGGAGCAAGGTGTCGCAATCACTTTAGTGCAACTATCTAGCCACCACAGGTCTTGATGGTCACCCCGAGGCCGAAGTCCTCATGGAGGCCTACATCCATGCTTCCAAGTAGGCCGTCATATCACTTCGTTCCACCCCCTCAGGCAGCCCCATGATCTGTACATTGTTGCTGCGGTTACGTACGTCCCTCTGCATCTTTTGTCCTGTTTTCCAGGGTTTATATGCACTCAGTGAAGTTGGCCATCTATTGCTGCAAAGTTTACTGTGTTGGCCTCAACTCTCCCTCTTTTCCCTCTAACTCTCTGACCCTGTCCTCAAGCTTATGGTGGTCTGGCCGAAGCTGCTCCAACTCTGTTGAAATGAAGATCTGCATCTCCAGGGTATCCCTAGATTCTGCAGTTGCTGTCAGTATCTTGTTCAGGGTTTGTTATAGCACAGGAGACACCTCACCCAAACTGCCTCCATGCGCTAGTCCCTCTGCAGGGGGTGAGGGGGCATGACTCCACTGCCAAGCTAGGGTTTTCTGACCCTGGACCTGCCCATCCCTGAATCCATCAACTGCTGCATCCCTGGGCTGGGGGTCACCAGAGGCCTCCCCAAGATTGGAAATCTAGATGGTAGGTGTGTGGAGTTCCACTCTCCAGTGGGCATCGCATGTATGTTCCCTAACAGTAGCCTCTCACCTCAAGCAGTCGAGCATATATGGGTCACCCACCTGGACAGTGTTGTGCAGGAACCCACGTGGTAGGCTCCATAAGTGCCCACAAGTAGACCGCCCACCACCCAGAGGTGCAATGCCTCAGCTGTTCTACAGGCCTGGTTATGCCGAAGAAAGACTACAAGCAGCCCCCGAGGCTTGAGCCCGTTGTCTCAGTCTGGCCCCCGCCAGTGCTTAATTTGTAAATAAAAAGGTGCCGGTGCTCAAAGCTCTCCTCTTAAACATGCGGCTGTTGCAATTAAAAGTGCGAGCACATAATACTGAGGCAGCGTAATCCTGAAGCCACCACGGGCCTCTTCAGTCCATTTACAGCCACTCCCTGCCCCTTCAGCTTTTTCCCTTTCTGACGCTTTTTCGTTTTTCTCTTCCTTCGTCTTTCCCACGTTTCTTTTTCTCGCAGGAAATGCTTGAGACAGGCCGGCCCTCAGAAATAAGTGCCGGTGCTCTGCACCGGAAACAACAAGCACAAATTAAGCACTGGCCCCCGCAGACCACAGATCTCTTAATCACTGCAGCTAGGCTCCCGGGCGCTGGGCTGCACCCCAAATCCAGCAGTAAAGGAGGCCCCTGCTCCCATTCAGCATGTGGTGCGGCACCCCAAGTGCTGGCAAGTAGACCGTCCACCACTCAGGAGCGCAATGCCTCAACTGTTCCACTGGCTTGGTCACGCTTCAGAAGGACTGCTAGCATCCCTGGGGGCTTGAAACCCCTGTCTGTCTGGGCCTTGCAGACTGCAAATCTCTTAATCACTGCCTCGAGATCCCCGGGCGGTGTTCCGCACTCCATATCCAACAGTAAGAGAGGCTCCCGCTCCAATTTAGCGAGACCGCGCTCCTCGTTGCCCCCAGCTGACCAATAGCAGCCAGGCCGCTCCTGACAGACACCTGCCTGGTCAGGATCTCCTCACAGGCTCACCTGCATGCGTGGCCCAGGGTGTCTCCTTGTAGTATGGGGACCTAGGCCCTCATGCTGGTAAGTAACGTGACGCAGACACAGTGGTAGGGTACTACTAACTGGCCTCAGGCACGTGCGCCCGGCCCCTTTTATTGGCAGGGTCACCTGACTGGTGATGCCTGTGTTCGGTGGGTGTGGGGTGCACATGTAAGACCAGCCCTCAGCAGAGTGGCTGGCAGAAACACTAGAACGAGTCCAGCTGGACTCTACATCCCTCCCAAACTTTATTGAGGAACCAAACAAAGTCCAACCTGTAAAAGAAAACAATAACAAAGCACCACAATCAGTCTCTCGGCCTCAAAAAGGCAGACTGCAGAATTGCAGTGGACATGGTGCAGCTGGGAGCACCCGGACACCTCCGCACGAGTCCATAATTTAACCAGGTACAGCTGGGCACGAACACTGTGTGGATGAAGTCCAGATACTTCAGTCGCTTGTCCACGACCTCACAGTTCGCTGGATATTGTTGATCCTGTCCTGCCTGGGCTCATGTGGTCAAAGTCTATTTACAGTTTCTGATGCGGGTGCATCTGGAGCAGTGGGGAGTCCACTGTACACAGTTCTGGATGGCATTCTGACTCTGGAGATTGTCTACCTCCTAAGACTGCAGATGACGTGACGGCCTGGGGCACCTGGGAGTCCAGCGGCAGAGCAGCGGCAGTCCTCCCTCTCGTGCCAGACCTCCATCAAGCAGGAGTCTCCTCGAGGCCCTTTTGCGGGCTTCCACGGGACTGTTTTGACTGTGCCGGCCGATCTCAGGCCCAGCAAAGACGCCTCAGAGGAACAGCCTACAGGACCACATCCGAGTCCCACACGGAGCCACAAGGGTGGTTGATGCAGGGTCCGTTTGCTCGAGCCATCTGGATTCAGGTGCTCTGGTCATAGTGCAAAGCCTTCAGGTGACCAGTCTTGCAATATAAGACCTCCGTGCTTCCGGATGCCTGACGTGGAGCTGTCTCAGATGCATTGTCTCTCAGCGAGCTTCCGCTCTCACAGGAATTCGTTGGAGGCCCTTGTCCCTGGATAGCGGCTGGACTGCGTGGGCTGTGCGGGCCAGCGTAGGCCACGCCAAAGGAGTCTCTCTGAACTTCCAACAGGGCCACGTCCAAGTCTTGTGCAACCCCAAGGGTGGATGGTCCAAATGATCTGGTCTGCTCTCACCGGCAGATGTCTGGTTCACGGGGCTCATGACAGGTGTTCAGATGATAAGTTTCTACGTTGCCAGACATGCATTGTCAGCGTCGGTTCTTGTTACTGACTGTCTCCACTCAGGTGGTGCTGTACTCCTTCGGGGTTTGGGCGATGCACCTCAACATGATGATGATGATGTTTTTCATCCTTCTGCAGATCAAACAGGTGGCGTCATCTTCGTCGGTGGAAGGACCACTTGATGGATGTCGTGGCCACTGGCGGGTCTTGTGTGGCCGGTGCAGTTGGCGTCAGGGATGTCATCGCAGCCAAGCAGCCGGTGACAAGTGACAGGACGGTCGCACTGCGAAGCGTGGGGGACTACCCACATCGCTGTCTTCAGTGACATCTGCTCACCCTGGCGACTGTCTTGTGCTGATGGATACCTTCTCATCTGCTCACCCGAGTCCTCAGTTGTTTCACTCTACTTCCTTCCACTTGCACACCTGTGATGGAGTTGATCTGTGGTGTGACCGGTCTGTCACACTCCTCTCCTCTTCTCATTTCTAGTTGGCATTGTGCCACTCTTCTCCTTTTTCTCCTTGGTGTGGCATTGTGCCACAGGTCTCATGTTGCGTCACATGGACCTAACACTGCACAGCCGCTGGTGCATCTTCCTCTTTGTCCTCGATGTGGCGTTGTGCCACAGGTTGCATGCTGTGTCACATGGACCTACCACTGCACCTCCTCTTGTGCATCTTGCTCGGTCGCAGGCTGAGTCCTGCGGGTAGGACATGATCTGCTCTTCAGGCAGACCTCTACCGGTCTGGTCTGTTCCTGGATCCTCTTGGTGGACCTCTCCGTGGCAGGAGGGTCCCCGCTCTCTTCCTCCATCTCTTCACTCGAGGGCGCCACTCTTGCGCCTCGAGGCTACGCTGTTGCGGCGCTCACTCCTGCCATCTGCTCTGGCAGGGTCGGTCAGTTCAGATGACCTGCTCACTGATGGGCCAATGGTGGCCATCTTCCGTCGTTGTGCGGCCAGCTGACATGGCCTATTGTCTGGTGCGTTACGTCACGCTCTCGGGTACTCTCTCCATCTTCACGGGCTTTTTTTTCCCATGTCGTCATGTTCTCTGGCGCAGCTCTCTGCGCATGTGACATAGTCTCTTTTTTTTTTTCCATCTCTGGGCGTCCTATGGTAACGCCTGGTATGTCCCTTTCTTGTCCTGCGGTGATGTCCATCACTGCTGGGGCATGTGGCGTTCTTTCGGCGGTGGCGGCAGACGGCCACCAGGGGCTGCGCAGGCCATGCGCGCTCTCTTCGTACCTCACGTGGCACTTACGTCAATTCCTCACTGTTGCAGCTTGGCTGGGACAGTTGCAGTCTTCTCCTTCCTGTTGCAGCGTCGTCCGTGTCGCTTCCATCTTCCTCGCCGTTTCCGTCTTCTGCGTCGTTTCCGTCCACGGGCGCACTGTTGGTCTGGAGCAGTCACTTTCTGAAAATGCTGCTGTAAACTTGGCTTCATCCATGCTTGTTTTCCTTTAAAACAGAAACAGGGTGTAGTACCAACTTTGGCCACTGGATGCCACTAGTGCACTTATTTTCTAGGTTGAAGACAGTCTTTCCTGTTACCGGGCCTCGTTTGTTTCAACAGATGCTGGTGAGGAGGGCATGCTGCCGGGAGGACTTCTCAGGCTGGTGGGGGCTGCAGGTAAGTGGCATTTTATTTATTTTCTCCCTTTTCTCTTCTCTTTTCTTTTCCTTTCTGTACATTTTTTTTTTCAAAAAATGCACAGCCTCGTTTGAAGAGGCATGCAGAGGGCACGAATGTCAGTGAGGTGGGGTGGGGCTCCGGGCACTGGTTTTTTTCCCTCTAGGTGCATGTCAGCACCTCAAATCTTCACTCCACATGTTTTTTTTTTCCATGAGGGGGGGGGGGGGTCGGCCCTTGGCAGCGTTCTTGTACTTGGTGTGTGTGTGCACCAGTTTACTCGGTCCACACAGCAGCTGGGGGGCGGCTCTGGGTATTTTCTTTAATTTCTGGTGCATACCAGCACCGTCACGGATCTCTTGTTGCGGCCGCAGCAGCCATCCTTTGTGCTGCGGGCCGTTTCGCCAGCATTTTGTTTGGGTGGGGGCGGCCCTGGGCATAACTTCTTCGGTGAGCGACAGCACCATGAATTAAAAACGAAAAGGGGAAAACGGCCCCCGGCCATTTTCTTTATTCTTGGTGCCCGATCTCACCATGTTGTTCACACGCGGCCGCAGCAGCATGACACACACTGCGGACCGCGTTCTTTTCTTGGGGGCGACCAGCCCAGGCCATATTTTGGCACTTTCACTCTCCTTCTTTGCAGTGCGCAACAGCGCCATCTGCCCATTTACTGCGCGGACCCAGCAGCCTTGTCTCAAGCTGCGGGCCGCGCCGCATCCGACTCTGGGGGTGGGGGAGTCCAGGCATTTTCCACAGGGGCATGGGGGAAAAGCAGCACTGCGCGCCTCGCAGCTCTTTAATTATTTTCGGCGCCCGCAGCCGTTCTGGCAGTGCTGCGGGACGCTCCGATCAGCAGCACTCACCACCTCCTTTCACACTGGTGGGGCTGGGGCTGCGACGGCCTCACTTCTCCTTGTTCCTCCACCGATTGCTGTCAAGTTCATGTCTGCAACCACATGGGGTGGCAGATCCCACCTTCGTCACCATTGTAGTATCGGGCCCTAGGCCCTCACGCTGGTAAGTAACGTGACGCAGACACAGTGGTAGGGTACTACTAACTGGCCTCAGGCACGTGCCCCCGGCCCCTTTTATTGGCAGGGTCACCTGACTGGTGAAGCATGTGCTGGGTGGGTGTGGGGTGCACATGTAAGACCAGCTCTTAGCAGAGTGGCTGGCAGAAACACTAGAACGAGTCCAGCTGGACTCTACATCTCCTGTCTGTGGAGCGGCCGTCACAGGTTGCTCAATCTATGCGGCTCCCCTTGGGCAGAAGTCCCCTCACCAGGGAGCTTCAAGGGGGAGGCCTTGTCTCAATCCCATGTGTATCCGCTGCACTGGGTCCCTCCAGGCCATGACCGTGAGGCCTTTGGCTCTCCAGGCCTAGAAGAAGGTCAGAGACTCAGTACTCAGTCGCTGCTGACAATTGGCCTCTTCCATCCCGTAGCTGTCCTAGATCGTGGCAGACTAGGTGGTCTATTGCTTGGCCGGCCAAGAAGAATGAAGCCGGAATAAAGTATAAGCAGTAGAGCTGGTGTGTTACGCATCCGCATTCTTCCCTTGGCAGGCCACGCCTTCTCAAAACAAAATGTATCATGAATCAAAAAGTTAGAATATGAGGATGACATGAATACATCCATTCAGAGCATGTGTGTAATAATTGTTGGGTATGTTTACCAAGTGATTAGAATATAAAGATCTATATCCATGACATTTTTTTCAGACCATCAATAATTGTAGAACTGTTACATCACATTCTGCTGTAGTTTCTTCACTCAAACAAACAAGAAGGACCAAATGCTGACTTTCAAGTTCGATTATTTCATTCTTAGAGCAGTTCTGTTTCTTGGTCAGTAGAGGGCAATCTTGGTCTTCAATTAAACTCAATAGAATAAATTTGTGTGTGGAACTCTTTCTGAGTTACATTTTCTTTAAATCATCCAAGATAAACACAAAATATATCTTTTGCGAAGCTGCAACACACCTTAATGTAAGTAATGTAATTAGTAGAAAAACAAAAACTAGTTTTTTTTTCCAGATGGCAGTCTAGAATACTTTGAAACATATTATCAGGAAAGGCAAAGATTACAGCATACGCCTTCAGCATATTGCGCAGCAACAACATTTGGAAAGCACTGATCTCTGTTCCAGTTCTGTTTAAATAGTCATCAAGTCACCACAATGGTGCACACAGGCGCACAACGCCCATTAAGCGAAAACGGCTTCAAACCCTTATGTGCCATAGCCCAGGCTGCAGCTCCTGTGTGCTTGCCTCAGGGAGTTCCTGGGTAGAGCACTGTTTGCGACACATTTTCTTTTCTCTAAAAAGACACGTCTTTAAAAAAAAAGGGCAGAGGTCCTCAGTCATTCTAAATACGCTGTCATGGACTTCATGGTGGGGGCTCTCTGTGTAAGGTCATATGCTTTAGCAATCCTGTTGTTTTAAAGGCAATACAGTGATAGTCTATTAACATTGTGATGACCAGGCAGCCTCTGCAATTGAAAAGTAATCTATGCACTGTTTCCAACCACTTTATCCCGATTCCCTCCAAACAGAAAAGGCACAAATTATATTGTATGGAATTGTATTTATCTAGGCTTACTACACATGACAAGGGGGGTAGCAACCACTTTATAAATGCAAAAAAGGGGAGAACTGTTTTTGTTCTTTTTTTTTAATAGTGTTGCATTGAAATGGTTCAGTGTCCATCAGGCAGTCCAGTTTTTTTTCTCACTAATATCATTTTGCATTTTCGTGTGGGGGGTGGGGTTTCCTGGCACCAAAACAGGCTTCCTTGTGCCATGGTGCAGGTGGCCTGCGTTATGGACAGGATTGGGTTTGTGCAGGAAGGGATACCTTTCTGTACAAAAACAGTCCTTAAAGGCATTTCCCTCTATGTGTGTGTTACTTTGGTTTCACTAAACCACACAAAGCCACGAAAGGTCGCTTGGCATGACTTAGTTAATACCACTAAAGGACATGAACAATCCTTAGTAAATAGGGTCCTAAGAGTGTGCA
This sequence comes from Pleurodeles waltl, assembly GCF_031143425.1. Classification (NCBI taxonomy): domain Eukaryota; kingdom Metazoa; phylum Chordata; class Amphibia; order Caudata; family Salamandridae; genus Pleurodeles; species Pleurodeles waltl. Next base: position 765,672,062 of record NC_090440.1, read on the forward strand.
AAGTAATATTGACAAATAGGGTCTGGGCAACAGTTTGTTTGTTTAGGTGACTGATGGTATGTGGAACCAACACTTATGAGTGTGGACAGAGGGGCATATTTATACTCTGTTTGCGCCAGAATTGCGTCGTTTTTTTTTACGCAAATCCGACACAAAGCTAACTCCATATTTATACTTTGACGTTAGACCCGTCTAGCGCCAAAGATCTTGGAATTAGCGTCATTTTTTAGCGTGGACACCTACCTTGCGTTAATGATATGCAAGGTAGGCGTTCCCGTCTAAAAAAGGACTCCAAGGCATGTGCGCCTTATTTAAACTCCCGTGCAAAAATGGCGCACGGGAGTGGGCAGGTCGAAAAACAATGACGTCCAGCCGCTTTAGCGTCATTTTTAAGCGCCTGGTCAGGACCTGTGGGATCAGAAGGAGCCCAGAGGTGCCCTCCCCTGCCCCCAGGGACACCCCCTGCCACCCTTGCCCACCCCAGGAGGACACCCAAGGATGGAGGAACCCATCCCAGGGAACTTAAGGTAAGTTCAGGTAAGTAATTTAAAAAAAAAAAAATTGTGGCATAGGGGGGGCTGATTTGTGCCCACCTACATGCCACTATGCCCAATGACCATGCCCAGGGGACATAAGTCCCCTGGGCATGGCCATTGGGCAAGGGGGCATGACTCCTGTCTTTGCTAAGACAGGAGTCATGTCAATGGAGGGTGGGAGTAAAAAAAAATGGCGCTAATCGGGTTGAGGCAGATTTTTTGCCTCAGAACGACTTGCCCCATTTTTTGGCGCCCAAGCTCCATTTTCCCCTACGCCGGCGCTGCCTGGTGTGGGTCATTTTTTTTGACGCACACCAGTCAGCTCCGCCGGCTAACGTCATTCCATAAATAAGGCGCCCGCATGGCGCTTTGGAATGGCGCTTTGGAATGGCGTTAGCCGGCGTTAACATTTTTGACGCACAACTGCGTTGGCGCAGTTGTGCGTCAAAAAGTATAAATATGGCCCAGAGTGTTTTAAAGAATAGTTCCTCAGGCAGTCTTTGATTATAATGCTCCTGGCTGCCTATTCTCTGCCAGAAGGAAGGCCAGCCACGGCCTATCAGGCAGTATTTGCATCAGAGTGATGGCTTGAGAATAATATTATATCACACAGTTACTTTAACAGTCATTCATTGTCCTCTAACAGTCTGTACACAAGCATTGGCGAAGAGCCGCCTGTCATTGTGCTTCTCTACTTCATGATTGCTATGGAGCTGCACATGTGCACCACATTAGGGGTACACGTGTAGTGCAGTATTCCACTGTGCCTTTTTGCAGGCTGCTGGGTGCTGACCTTTCACAGTCTACCTTACAAAACACTGTGGGGGTGATTCTGACCCCGGCGGTTCACTACCGCCGGGGCCAGGGTCGGCGGGAGCACCGCCAACAGGCTGGCGGTGCCCCGCAGGGCATTCTGACCGCGGCGGTTTGGCCGCGGTCAGAAAGGGAAAACCGGCGGTCTCCCGCCGGTTTTCCGCTGCCCTGGGAATCCCCCATGGCGGCGCAGCTTGCTGCGCCGCCATGGGGGATTCTGACAGCCCATACCGCCATCCTGTTCCTGGCGGTTCTCCTGCCAGGAACAGGATGGCGGTATGGGTTGTCGTGGGGCCCCTGGGTGCCCCTGCAGTGCCCATGCCAATGGCATGGGCACTGCAGGGGCCCCCGTAAGAGGGCCCCACATTGTATTTCAGTGTCTGCATTGCAGACACTGAAATACGCGACGGGTGCCACTGCACCCGTCGCACCTTCCCACTCCGCCAGCTCAATTCTGAGCCGGCGTCCTCGTGGGAAGGCTCTTTTGCACTGGGCTGGCGGGCGGCCTTTTGGCGGCCGCCCGCCAGCCCAGTGCAAAAGCCAGAATCACCGCAGCGGTCTTATGACCGCGGAGCGGTGTTCTGGAGGGGGGAACTCTGGCGGGCGGCCTCCGCCGCCCGTCAGGGTCAGAATGACCCCCTGTGTGTGCCTCTTGCCCTGTGTATTTGGTAGCTGAACAAGTAACAGACAGACAGAGTGGATAAGCATATCACTGTGCATAGATAGCACTTGGCACTGCACCCACTAAAGCTTTCTGTAGTAACAGCATGGTGTGCCCCAAACTGCACTGTGTGGAGTGTGGCTTAACTATTAGGCCTCCTTACCATCGCCGCAATTTGTAGTTGGTGGTTGGAATACATAGTGAAAAGGGTGTCCAGCTCCAAATCCATTCACAGACACATTCCAAAGGCTCAATTGAAGTACATCCTAGGTCCACAACTCTGGGCCTTGCTTTCTCTCAAGCTGGCCCACTTTTGCAGCCAACTTGTGCTGCCTCAGTCCTCTACTATCCTATGTCAACTTCAAACCGGCAACTGTATTCATGTACGTTAATGCACCATCTTCTGAGACACAGTCCAAAGTCATCTCCTTTTGTTAATGTCTGTCTGAAGAGTGGACTTTAAAGCTCAAGCTTAGGCCCGTATTTATACTTTTTTAGTGCCGCATTTGCGCCGCTTTTTGATGCAAAAACAGCACAAACTTACAAAATACTATTGTATTTTGTAAGTTTGCGCCGATTGTGTGTCAAATAATGAGGCAAATGTGGCGCTAAAAAAGTATAAATATGGGCCTTAGTGTCAAAGGAAATAATTCATCTTTTACATAGGCAAGAGAATCTCAGAGGTTGAGTAGGGATGACATCTGGGTGAATATAGTGAAACAACCACATTTCCCATGAAGGCAATGAAGTAGCCCAAGACCACCAAACTTAGGCCCTCATTATGACATTGGCGGTAAGTCTCGCTTACAACCATGCCGACTGCCGCCAACATAGCGCTACCGTGCCGGCATACCGCTACCCATATTATGACTCACACATAGCAATCTGTCTCTATACAGACACACACAAGTCCGCCAGCCCAAAGGTCAGTGATAAAATGGTGGTAGCAAAAACCACACCGTTACGCCAACAGAACTACGCCCACAGCATTATGACCCACAAATCACCACGACAGACATTCATCTGCGGTAAACCATTGGCGGTACATACCGCCGCCCTCAAAATACACACAACCTAACAAAACAATACTACATTGGACAATTCAAACTACACACACTTGACACTCATACACACACCACACCCACACCATTATAAGACACACATACACTACCCACAACCCTTTACGACTCAAAGAAATTGACAACTGAGAGAGAGACACATCAAGAGCACCCACAGAGACACAGAACACCATCACCCATTCACCATCCACGGACCTCACAGCACACACCCTAACACATCACCCCTCACACCCTCACACACACCACTCACACTACACTCATGGCACCACAAAGACACCACAGGTTCTCAGAGGAGGAACTAAGGGTCATGGTGGAGGAAATCATCAGGGTAGAGCCACAACTATTCGGATCACAGGTGCAGCAAACATCCATTGCAAGGAAGATGGTGCTATGGCGGAGGATCGTAGACAGGATTAATGCCATGGGACAGCACCCAAGAACAAGAGATGACATCAGGAAGAGGTGGAACGACCTACGGGGAAGGTACGTTCCGTGGTTGCAAGACACCAGATAGGTGTACAGAGGACTGACGGTGGACCCCCACCTCCTCCCCCTCAACAAACACCATGGGAGGAGCAATTCTTGGCAATATTGCATCCTGAGGGCCTGACAGGAGTAGCTGGAGGACTGGACTCTGGTAAGTCAAATCTTTAATACTTTCACCCCTCTACCTGCATGCCATCACATATCCCCACCATCACCCTCACTCCACTACCTCCTAAACAACCCCACCATCACAACCCACCCATCCCAGTACCCAGCACTGCATGCACCACCAATGCATGGACCCCACTTACAGCCCTGCATGGACACCCATCACCACAGCATGCACACTAGAGAGAATCACCCAGCCCACAAAATAACTACTCACACAAAGCAAAGCTGAGAGGGCACTCATAACCGTAGAGGGCAACACACCCATGCACAAGATGTCACATGCAGAGACAATAACACTGCATTTACATCCCCACAGGTCCCCCACACAACGTCACTGGAGAGGAGGTGCCAGCAACATCCAGTCGCCCCACAGAAGAGGCCCACAGTGCTGATAGCAGCTCTGCTCACCTGGATCTGGATGACCAACCTGGCCCATCAGGGACCTTCGGACAGTCGGTTACCCAGGCACAGTCCCATACCACCACAGAGCCTCCCCCCTCAGGAAACACCAGCACAGCACCCACCCAGCGAGCCCATCCCTCTGTCCCCAGGACACGCCAATCAGCAGTGTGTCCACCACTACAGGGACCCCAGACAACCCCACAAACACAGGATGATCAGGGACGGGGGGTCAGTGGCAGTGGGCACACGGTTCAGGGGACAGAGGCACAGGACAACAGGGAAGCTGGGAGGACTGCTGTGCGACAGGGGGAGGACAGGCCCAGGGAACCGACTCTCCACGAGGCACTCGCCAACATCCTGGGAGCATACCACCATTCCCAGGAGACCATGGGCCAGATACTGGACAAGTTGCAGGAGACCCAGTGGCGGCAGGAGGGACAATAACTGGGGATCAGGGAAGACTTGAGGGACATCCACACCACCCTGGTCACCATTGCAGGGGTGCTGGCAGGCATGGCCAACACCAGGAGGGAGGCAGTGGTACACCAACAGGCCCCTGACACTAGCCACACCGATGAACAGCCCTCCACATCTGCTGACGCTAGTGGACAGGAGGCCCCACCACAGGAACAACAGGCCACTTGCACCCCTCCCCCTGCAGAAGGAGAATCACCCCACAAACGGTCCCTGTGATCCAGGCAGAAGCCAGAGAACATTGCCTAGACCCCTGCCAGGAAATAAGACTCTCCTGATTGTCACCCTTGTGTCCCACTCTGTCACCCTTTCCACCTTGAACCACCATTGCTCCACTTCCTATGCCCCCTTGGACAATGCACCTGTGATACAAAGAGACTGGACTCTATCCTGGACTCTCCTCCACCATCACCCAAGCCCACTGCACATCCCCATTAAATCTTCAGCAATTAAATAAACACCCTTTGAAAAAATACAAGTATGTAGTATGTCAAATGATTTAAGTATGTATTTCTTTAACAATCTGTATACATTGCAAGTAGACTGTACAGTAATGTATACATAGGTATGACCTGTATTGTGCTACAGTCAATACACCAGGAGCCAGAGTAGGGCACAAATATCTGTGAATAGACTTGTCAAAGGGTTCAGTAAGTAGCCATAGTAGTGGCAACAGCAGCCTGCCTTTGAAAATTTACAATACAAAACTGCAATGGAAGATGATGATACAGGGGGTCATTACAACCTCAGCGGTCTTTTTACAAGACCGCCGAGCTGAAGACGGCCAGTGCAGGCGGTTTTCCGCTCGGCGCATTATGACTGCTGGCAGCCCTCCGTCCTTTTCCGGACGGAGAGCTGCCAGCAGCCATACTGGTGGTCGGCGGGGAGTAACGGGGAGTGGAGGTTGCTCCACCTCCACCGCCACATCAACAGAACACCGCCCACCGAATCACGTTCTGTAATTCGGCGTGGCGATGTTCTGTTGACGGTGTGTTGGCGGCGCAGCAGCCCCCATGGATCCTGTCCCCTCCCGGAGGATCAACGGACCAGGTAAGTTGATCGGCCATTAGGGGAGGGGGATGTGGGGGTGTTGTGTGTTGTGTGTGTGCATGGGGATGTGCGTGTGGGTATGTAGAGGGTGTGTGTGTTTGCGTGTATGCATGCTGGGGTGTTGTGTGTTTGGAAAGTGTGCGTGGCTGTCTGTATGTATGTCTGTATGGATGTGTGCATGTATGTCTGAATGTGGGTGTGTGTGTATGACTGTGTGTGTGGCTGTTGGCATGTTTGTTGGTGTGTGTGCGGGTATGTGTGTTGGTGGTGCCTGCGTGCGTGTTGGGTGTGAATCAGTAATGTGATGTTGGGGGTGGGGAGGGGGGTCCTCCCACCTTTGAGGGGTGGCAGGGGGGTGGAGGGTGTCAGGGAAGGACTCGGGTGGGGGTGGGGGAGACCCCTATCAGTGCCAGGGAAGGAATTCCCTGGCACTGATAGTGCTCACCGGCATGGCTTTCATGACGGTTCCCAACCCTATGAAATCCATGGCGGTGAGCTGGGTCATGATACCGCCGGCAGTGGTGTGACGGCCACTGAGCTGGAGACCCAAGTCTCCAACCCAGCGGTCGTCTCCACCCTGGCAGTCTGATCGGAGAAGTGACGGATGACCATGGCGGTAACCGTCATGGTCATAATTCCAAATTGTTTACCGCCAGCCTGTTGGCGGTAAAACTGCCACTTCTCCATCAACCGCCATGGTCGTGATGAGGGCCACAGTGTCCTACCTGTGTGTCACTGGAAGTACTGTCGGATGATAGATGTTCTGTTGTCCACATCCTCATCCTCTGCCTCCTCTTTGTCACTGTCCACAGGCTTCACCACTTCCACAGGCCCTTCTCCAGCCTCATCCTACTGCAGGAAAGGCACCTGGAGTCTCAAAGCAAAGCTGTGCAACATGAAGCATGCTACGATGATCTGGCACACCTTCTTGGGCACCGAGACCTGGCCTTCAGGAGGCCAAAGGTTTGCTCTATAATTCGTCTTGTTCACCCATGTGCCTCATTTTAACGTTCCTCTGCCCTTGTCCTGGGATTCATCACTGGGGTCAGTAGCCATGAGAGGTTGGGGTAACCAGAGTCACCTGTACATATAGAGGGATACCTGTTAGACAGACACTCACCCTTAGGGCCAACCTCACACCCATATACCAACATACACTGGGTGGGGACTATGGGCTCACCTATTAGCCACACCCTGTGCCTCTGGAGTTGAGCCATCACATATGGAAATGCTGCTATTCCTCAGGATATAGGCATCATGCACAGACCCAGGATACTTTGCATTCACATGGGAGATGTACTAGTCTGCCAGGCACACTAGATGCACATTCATAGAGTGAAAGCTCTTTCGATTTCTGAACACCTGTTCATTTCTCTGGGGGGGGGGACAAAGGCAATATGTGTACCATCAATTGCCCCAACAATGTTGGGGATTTGTCCCATTGCATAGAAGTCAGCTTTCACTGTGGCCAAATCCTCCACCTGGAGGAAAACAATGTAGCTGCGCAGGGCAGACAACACTATGGTCAGCACTATTGAGAACATTGGCTGGGACATTCCTGCTGCCATGCCCACTGCCACTTGGAAGGAGCCACTTGCCAAGAAATGGAGCACAGATAGGACTTGCACAAGGTGGGGGTTCCCAGTATGCTGATGGATAGCTGAGATCAGGTCTGGCTCCAATTGGGCACACAGCTCTTGGATTGTGGCCCTATCAAGTTTGTAAGTGAGTATAATGTGCCTGTCCTCCATTGTTGCCAAGTCCACCAGGGGCCTGTACATGGGGGGATGTCTCCATCTCCTATTCATCCTCAGCGGTTGTACTCTAGGGGGCAAAACGATGAGCATCTGGTCAGTTTTCAACATTTCCTCATTGTACAATTCACTGCATGTTGTGACAGAAACAGTATGTTGATGTTTATTCCCAAAATGTGCTTATGTCGGCTGTGACGCAGTTAGGTGCCATGGCCTGCACCCCCCTGAAATGGTGGACGCCTGTCCTGTGTGGAGGGACAGGTGGAAATGAGGTAATGCCGCTGACGTTGTGCGCCGTTGCGGGAAGCGGTTGAGTACCGCCGTGCAACTCCTTATTGGTTATCATTGGGCCCTATGGGTTACAGTAGCCAATGATGATGTATGCCAGCGGTGACGGTACACACTGCTGCGGACGTGGCCGCCATTTTCTCTCTGTTCACTCACTTGCTACCTGACCTTCAACAGGAGAGGACCTACACTGCAAGTGCTGCTGTGACCTGTGTCTGGAAGCGACCATGGCTCGAGTCACTGGGGAAAGGGCCCCTGCCTTCACCTCTGTGGAGTTGGAGAAACTGGTGGATAGGGTCCTACCCCAGTATAGATTGCTTTATGGGCCTCCAGACCAACAGGTGAGTACACTGTAGGCACGGTGCATGGGGCATGAATGCATGGTGTGATATGTGTGAAGGCATCGTGTAAGGGGGGGTGGAGGGGTCCTGGGAAGCATGCAGTATGTATGGTGGGCAATGTATGTGCGTAAGCAGATGGGAGGGATATGGTGGGCCATGGGTGTAACAGGCCGGACGGTATGACTGATCCCTTTTCCATTTTCATTTTACTGCAGGTCAGTGCCCATCAGAAAAAGGGTATATGGCGTGCCATCGCCAAGGATGTGCGGACCGTGGGGGTCTATGGCAGGCGGAGCACCCACTGTCACAAATGGTGGGAGTACCTGAGACACTGGACAAGGAAGATGGAGGAGGTCCATCTGGGGATGGCCTCCCAACGAGGAAGGGGTGCCCATCGAACCCTGACCCCCCTGATGTTCTGCATACTGGCGGTGGCCTATCCAGAGCTGGATGGGCACTTGAGGGCATCACAGCAGCCACAAGAGGGTGAGTACAGTTTCCAAATCTGCAAATTGCGTGTGGTGGGGTGGTCTCGCGGTGGGGGATGTGGGCCTGTGGGTGCCCTTAGGCCAGGCCGGACATTGCAGGGTAGGTGCCATGTTGGGCAGGGGCTGAAGCACTCCACCCCCAAAACATGCTAGTGGGCAACTACTAATGGGCAGGGATTTGTGGGTCTCAGGTATGCTGCTATTGGCGGTAGGTATTGCTGTCAATGGCCTGGTGACTAGCATTGTGAGTGGTAGCGCATCGCCTAGTGCGTAGGGCTGTCCCCTGTGTGTCGTGTACGGTGGTGTTGTTGCTGGCATTGACCAAGTGGATCCTCTGTCTCCCCCCCCCCTTTTTGTTATGTCACCCTGCCCTTATGTGCATTAGCATCATCTGGTGGAAGATCAGAGGCACTGGCGACGGAGGGAGCTGCATCCCACATGACCCTGGAGGCCGAAACCCCCGACCGTGAAGGCACCAGTGGGACGGAGGGCGAGGGGAGCACCACGGCGGAGACAGGAGGGGACCATTCTGACAGTGATACCTCCTCCGCTGGAAGCTCCCTGCTGGTGGTGGACACCTCTGTGGCCACCCCAACTACAGGTACAGCAGTTACCCCCGTACCAGCACCGCCCTCCCAGCAGCCCCTCAGTGAGTTTCCCGTGCCCGCTCACCCAGGAGGGTGGGCATCTCCTTCGCCCTAGGCACCTCAGGCCCGGCCCCAGTTAGCCCTGCTGCCCTGAGTGAGCAGTTTATTGACCTCCTACGATCCATCTCTGTTGGGCAGTCAACCATAGTGAATGCCATCCAGGGGCTGGCAGGGCATTTGCAACATACAAATGCATTCCTGGAGAGCAGTCACTCTGGCGTGGCGGCCCAACATAGATCATTCCAGGCTCTGGCCTCCTCCCTGATGAAAGCCATTGTCCCTGTCTCTAGCCTCCCCCCTCCAACCTCCTCTACCCAGTCCCATTCCCCTGAACGCCAACCTAACCCAAGCACACAATCAGACCAGCATACACCCAAGACAACACACAGGAGTGGCTCAGGCAAACAAAAGCACCACACATCATCCCACAGGCACTCACACAAACACCATCCAGAAGCAGACACACCAACACCCACTGCCTCCACTGTGTCCCCCTCTTCCTCGCCATCCACCTCCCTCCCAGTCGCGTCTCCACTCCCACCTGCATGCACTACATCCTCATCCACTACCTCCATCACCAGCACGCCTACCACTACACTCCCCTCACAGACAGTCACCACCCCAACATCCATGCATACGTCCCCTGTGTCCTCTCCCACCATGGCTGTGCCACCTCCTCCCAAAATACACAAACGCAATCACTCAGACACCCAACAGCCATCCACCTCACAACAGCATCCAGCCCATGCACCTGCACCCAAACACAGCAGACAGACACCTCCTACAACCACTCCCTCTTCCTCCACTCCCAAACGTTCACCCTCTTCCCGTACCAGTGTCCCTAAGAAGCTTTTCCTTTCCTCCCTTGACCTCTTCCCTACCCCTCCTCCCCGTCCTTCACTTCGGGCCAGGGTGGGCAGAACCCAGGCCAGCTCCTCAGCCATCCAGTCCATGGCCACTGTAGTTTTGGCAGCTACTGCAGGTGTGAGAGGCTCCAAGGAGACACCCATCAGCACTGTCAGTATGCCTGCACCAGCTGCCAAGGGCAAGGCCAAGGAACAACCACCAGCTGCCAACGGCAAGGCCAAGGAACAACCACCAGCTGCCAAGGGCAAGAATGGACCACCAGCTGCCAGGGGCAAAGACCAATCACCAGCTGCCAAGGGCAAGGAGGCACTGCCAGCTGCGAAGGGCAAGGGCAAAGGGCCTGTCCCTGCAGGCAGGAGGGACAGGAGGCCTGGTGCTGTGACAGGATCTGAGCCCCCACCACCAACGATGCCGCTCTCAGCCGCCCAAGGCTTCAGAGGAATTGCTGCAGCCTCCCCGCCCCCACTGGCAGCACCAGCACCACCAGCAGCACCAGCACCGCCACCAGCACCACTGGCAGCAGCCCCAGTGGGCAGCCATCTGAGGCTGCGGGGGAAGGGCTGGAGCCTCCCCCACCACCACTGGCAGCACCGCCAGCATCAGCGCCACCAGCACCGCCAGCAGCACCACTGGCAGCAGCCCCAGTGGGCAGCCGTCCGAGGCTGCGGTTGAAGGGCTGAAGCCTCCCCCTACCACTGGCAGCACCACCACCAGCACCGCCAGAAGCACCGGCACCGCCAGCAGCACCACTGGCAGCAGCAGCAGCCTCAGTGGGCAGCCATCTGAGGCTGCAGAGGAAGGGCTGGAGCCTCCCCCCACCACTGGCAGCACTGACACCAGCACCGGCACTGCCACCACTGTGCAGCCATCGCCGCCGGCGGATAGACTGTAGTCCTGCCTCCATGGAGTGTCATGCATCCTGCCCACAGCAAATCTCATGGATCTGACACCCAGGTGAGAGACGGTTGACCTTGCACTCCCCAAGGGCTGCATCACAGGGCACAAAGCCCCCTCCAGAACCAGTGGAAGAAAGCATCCACTCACCTCCCTCCTTGCCAGGAAGAAGCACACAGGGCACAAGGCCCCTTCCAGAACCAGTGGAAGAAGGAATTCACTCACCCCCCTCTTTGCCAGGATGAAGCACACTAGGCACAACGCCCCCTCCAGAATCAGTGGAAGAAGGCATCTACTCACCCCCTCCTTGCCAGGATGAGGCACACAGGGCACAAGGACCCCTCCAGACCAGTGCAAGAAGGCATCCACTCACCCCCTCCTTGCCAGGATGAAGCACACTGGGCACAAGGTCCCCTGCAGAACCAGTGGAGAAGCCACCCAGCTTTGAGAGACTGTGGCCTTGCACTCCCCAGTACCAAGCAGTGGGCAAACCACCCACTTGAGAGACTGTGGCCTTGCACTCCCCAGCACCAAGCAGTGGGCAAACCACCCACTTGAGAGGCTGTGGCCTTGCACTCCCCAGTACCAAGCAGTGGGCAAACCACTCACTAGAGAGTGTGGCCTTGCACTCCCCAGGCCATCACTAAGGGCATGTAGCCCCCTCCAGGAGCAGTGGCGTTGTACCCTCTTCCGGCTGAGGTGCCCCCCCTTCCCCTTGAGGTACCTGTGTATTTTCGAACTGATTCCCCAGCAGTGTTCTCTCCGTATTGAGGCAGGAGTCAAGTTGGGCCATGGCCTATGTGATATGGCCCTGTGGCCCACAGACATTATGGACTGGCAGTGTCCCTTCATTTGTATATCTGTAAATACTAATTTGATTTTTGAGGACGTATTTCTAGTATTTTATATTATTACTCTCACTTTCTTAAAATCATTTTGTCCTTGATTATTCCTGAGGGATGGGGAGTGAATATGTTATGTTATTGCATCCACTTGTGTGTATGGTGTTGGGTGTGGGGGTGTTGCGTGTTGCGTGTTGCATGTGTGTGTCACTCTCTTTTTCCTCTCCCCTCCCCTGTGTGCTAGGCGGCAGTACTCACTGTGGTCGTCGTCGCCGGTGTTGGTATTCCTGGTGTAGGAGGAGGTATACAATCATGGGAAATATGTGCAACTCGGGCTCCATGGCATTGTGGTTCTTCCTTGAGTGTCCAGAGGTGAGTCCTTTGCCTTCTGTGTACTGTTTCCGCTGTGCTTTTGATGGCATTGGTATCATCCTGGAAAAGGTGGCGAATAGGCCAGTTATAATATTGTGGGAGGTACATTGTCTTCCACCTGGCTGTTGGTGGTTACCCCCGTGGTGCTTGTTGCTATTGCCGTGGCAGTCAGTGTGTTAAAGTGGCTGTCTGTCTGAGCGGTTTCCGCCGTGGTCATAATTCTATTTTTTTTACCGCTGGCCTGTTGGCGGTATTACCGCCGCTTTATCACCCACCGCTAGAGTTGTAATGAGGGCCTTAGTTTTGAGAATTAAACAATCGCAGGCAGTATTTATTTTCCAAAAGACAAATTAATTAAATTTCCTCTCTGAAATTTCTCAAAATCATGGTTACCCACTGGTCTGGCCCTTCAAGCACTATCCCCATGAAAATGTGATTTGGTTCCTCCAGATTTACACTAGGGCCCTACTTAGAAATTGACAATGTGAATTCAGTCATAGTATGACACATATA